>NC_051402.1:19082373-19092373 GCF_015228065.2 Penaeus monodon
TATATTACATTTCATATCATACAATTATTAGTCTCTTGACTATCCCATTCAATGAGTATTTATTTACTATTTATCACAACTAGCTAATACTAGCACAGTTAGACCTTTACCAATCAATACATAAAGACCAATTGAAAATTAATCAATATATAAAGACCAATTGAAAATTAATCAATATATAAAGACCAATTGAAAATTAAGTCTTCATTTCTTTACTAAAACTTCAGATATCACTTCTGACACATGACAAGCATATGAGATGAATCCTCAACCACTACTGAAAGACCTTGTGGGTCAAATGCTTTCTTGTCTTGACCACAACAGATATACATCATAGATCAATATATATAAAATTAGTACAATCATGAAGAGATGTAAAAGCTAATTTTCATAATGTCAACAGAAAACTTCCTTTCCTATTATCTATAAAATATTATATCCTAAAAGCCATTACACTTTACACAGGTAAGGAGACTAACTGCTGAGCAATCCACCTGCCATTTAGTAAGACCAATAGATCCATACAAAAAATACAAGAAACACATACATACTTGCATGCACAAAAAAATAAATCCATAATGCCTACCTGTCCTCACAGGGTGTAGAGGGTATGCATGAGGATGGTGTGCGGGAATGCATGGGTGTGGAATAGAGGGACACCCTGCTGCCTGGGCCGGTGGTCACTCCCCTTGAAGTACCACCTATGACTGATCCCTCATTCATAAGGCCAGCACTCCTCCACGTATCACCATTGCTGGTTTCATCCAGCAGTTTCTTGCTCTGGATGCAGATGCTACAGCCTGAAGACGTGACACTATTCATGACTGCCCCCCCTGTGTTTGACACCCCATTCACTAACCGCTTCTCTGGCCGCTCCTTTTCCTCCTGGCTGTTTTCTGATAGGGAGGACACCAAACCCTTCTTTGATTGTTTGCGGTTATTGTTGGTGGTTGTGCACACCTCGCTCTCCTCTCCAGAGACCCCATTCATGAAGGGACAGCACTTCCCATTCAGTAGTGACTTGGGGCTTTCTTGTCCTGACTTTCCGTTCACTAGAGGTATTACATCACTGTTTTTCTCCTGGAGGACTTTCTCCTCACTTGCTATCACTCCGGTCTCTGCCACTAGCGTGTCTGTTGAGCCTTCTATCGATTGCTCTGCCAGATTCCTGAACTTGCGGCCACCCACTGCCTTTTCTTTGCTTCTCTGCTTCTCCCTTTCTTCTCCCACCTGCCCACCCTCCCCTTCTGACTTCTTCCTGTCTTCCATGCCCTCCTGCCCCAGCAACTCACTGGCCTCCTCCCCATTCTCCACCCCATTTTCATACACTTCACTCGGCACGTTATTCACACACTCTGGGATTTCTGACTCTGACACAGAAGGTTCACACAGTGTCAGAGACTCCGACTCATCATTGGGTCGCTCTTCGTTTGGCTCGCTCACAGAGTCATCATTGATCTCCAGTTCTTCTCCATTCTGCCCAGCTCCTACGCCATTTGGAAGGATATCCTGGTCCTCGTTGGCCAGTTCAGCACCTAGGGCTGAGTTGAGCATGGCCATGTTGGGACAGCTATGAAAAAAAAATATATATATATGATACTATAATCACATTACAAAATTCAAACATCAAAATAAATTAAGATCCTTCAGCCCCAGCCTCCCCTAAGAAATAAAAAACTACATATCACCTTCCATTATCTAACAAAAATTGGAGAAAAATAAAAAAGCATAAACTACCTGTCCCGAATGTTAGGGTCGGAGGATCGGCGCAGGGGGTGGTGGGGTGGAGGTGATGTCCCAGCCAGGAGATCATCACACGACTTGGTCTTCACCAGCTCCCCTCCAGCTGCTGGTTCTTCCTCCTCCTGCAAATATAGTAAATAGTAAATAAAGAAAATTAACAAATATTCATTTGAAGAAAATTTCACCTCGATGCTACTAAGAACCAATTTGGTATCACTGCCCAAGCTTGATAGCATACCAGATCCTGGCTTAGCTCTGGACTACCACTTGCAATGAGCTAGCCAAACACTATTACAAATCAAGAGCAACATTTATCATTTATGAATTATGAGGTCTCTCTTATAAATTACTGGTCTAAAAATTCCTTTTAATATCATTTATGAATTCTTTGGCCATCATTTTCTATTGAGAAGGTTCAAAAAGATGCATGTATTTCACAGCAAGATGTAAGTAAATCAGAGCAACTACTCTCAAATAAAGCAACACCTGTAAATCACTATAATGCAGCACCACTGACAATAATATGTATACACACACGCATCCACACACACACACTAACACAAACAAAAATCCCCATTGCACAATTTCATTCAAGGAATTACAATAATAAATTTTTCAAACAGTCCTCTCAGTCTAATTTCTCATTCAAAGAAATATCATCAGAAACATGCACATCACTATAAGACCACTTCTAGGTCTAACCCTAAACATAATCCCTAGTCTTTCACAAATCAGAACATATTGTGCACTCCTTACCTCCTCCTCCCCAACGCTTGGATAAACACTGGTGTGGGGGTCTGCTGTCACCTCACCCATCTCCGGCATGTAGACAGAAGTCCACAGACGTAGATCTTTAGTGTGACATGAAGGGTAAAGTACCTGGTAGTAGGGGGAAAAAAAATGATAATAAATTCTCTAAAGGTTAAATATTCAATGGAGAATATAATTCTAGAGGTAAAGTATTTTGCAGTGAAAGAATTTTGTAATCATAATGTTTGCAGCCAAGGCTTGAAAAATCAGTACTAATAATTCAGTATATTTTTTAGTCCCTGAAGTTCTACTCACCATAACAATCATAGCTTGACATTTTTATCAAGCCTTGATACTGATCATATAATATTCTAGAATGAGTTGTAAATGACTAGCAAGCTGTTTTCCCACATATTTTTTGTCATTTAAAATGTCTGTAGAGACAACTAATAAATCTGGTACTGTTTGTCCAGTTCCCTGTAGCCACATCCACCAAAGCAAACCCTATATACTTATTCCCCTTACATTCCCCCTACTTCCTGAGCCAATAATGGTTCCTGCCTATTTTTTTGTTAAAACTGGAATGTAGCTTGTGCAAACTAGTAATTCTAGTACTGTATGCAAATAAACATACAGCCTAATCCTTCCTCCTTCATACTCCTACCACAAATCCCAAACTTAAGAGTTTATAATCATCTGATCTCTTAGTATTTGTCTATTCATTTATATCAATATATATATTTTTGTTTTACAAGATATGTTTTAATGCTTTACAAACATAAAATAAATTTTAAAATGCAATTTTTCCCCATTTTCAGTCACACTAATGGGATAACAGTAATCATTTCCCAAGCTCTTGCAAAATCAAAGATAAAAATTTCCCTTGGTGAAACCTGAAAAATAAGACTTGCATTGTCAGAGGAGTCATATTTCAAATTAATTATTCCAAGCATGCACATCCAATTTCATGTGAGTATATAAATAAGCAAGACATGCCAGTAAAATTACCTGATGTGTATGAGAATAGAGGTAGTTGGTGTAGCGGTGACGGTTGAGCCTCAGCAGTGACCAAACAGAATATGTTCGCTCTCCAATTTCCGCTTGGACTCGCTCTTGGGAGGTGTTGCACAGGAACGTACCAAATAGGTTACTGTATACATGCTGTGCTAACTTCACCTGCAGGGAGAAAAGGATTTCCTTGTCAATATGAACTAAGAGAAATATTGCAGTATTTAATCTTCTGTAGATAATTCCACTTAATTGGATGCTTAATTTATGATACTGACTTCTGTCTCTTGGAATTTACAGCTGACACACAGCTATGGAATATCACCACCATAAACACTAGTCAAGCCCACTCTTTTTTATCTATCAAAACCAAACACTAAGGTATGAATAAATTTATTGTTCCAAAAACTACTGATTCACTTGAAAAAAAACACTAACCAGATATGCCTGATTAAACTGGAAGGCTGTAGGATACCAGTACAGGAGGTGGTGGACACAGTCTAACCACTGCAGGAAGACAGGACATCTCTCGTTGATATCCTCACAGCTGCGTCCACAGCCACACCTATCGCTAAATTTGTGGCCAAACTCAACCCACTCACGCTCCACTAGCACCTCAAAGCCCTGTAAACAATTTTTGTTTTATAATGCACATATTATAAAAACATTAAAATTAATAAGGCTACTTAGACTTAGTGAACTCAAAACACTTTTACTTGACAGCTTATACACTTACAGAACTAAATTATAAAGACAGGTTTAATTTTCATAGAATGATCAGCAAACATCCTTTTCAACTGGCTGATGACATGACCTCCCATGACCCAATCATTGCTCTGAAGTGTGTGCAAGTCTTAAATACCCTAATTAAATGTACTTCAACCTTAACCACAAAAAAATGATATGGAGCCAAAGAACTTCATTTATTCAAGCTTACCTAATTCAAATACATGACAACTTACATGCATAGTTCTATAATAAGGATCCATAAGTAACTGTGACAAGGCAGTAATTTGAGGGGTTCGGTCCCAGCCGTCAGAGCAGTGGACTAGAACTGGCCTGGCCTCACGCACCACAGCCTGCACCACTGTCACTGCTGCCTTGAGGAGACCAGAGATGTGGGCAAGCCATCGAGAATTCTCTAGCAAGGACAACCAACTGGAATCAGGAAGAAAAATTAATCAGATGTAATTCCATGTGGTTGGTTTTCATTTTCAAATTTCCTCTTAAATATTTCTTAATATATTTTCTAAATGACATCCAAGGGTCAAGCAGATGGAATTTTGACCACTGTGAGGGTTGCCTAACTACTCTATACTGATTATTTAAATGGTAAACATTCTCTAATTTATGCACAATTCTAGCAGGAATCTAAATGAAATTATAATTAATCAAAAGGCTTAAAATACCGCTTAACCAATACTATTTACACAATGAAACTCTAAAACAACAAGACAGCAAACTCACTTTGGAATGTCAGGAGAGGATGCCACAAGCTGACGCAGAGCATGGTGAGACTTTCGGATGGTGTGGATGTTAGCAAGGTTCATGAACTGAATTTCACACTGTGGGTAGTATTCAGGGCATTCACAGCCTCCCCCACGGGCACGGTTGGCTACTGCTGTGGCATACGAGCGAGCATCGACAATCAAGACTTTCTGTAAGGGGGTAGAGACAGAAAACGATTTTTTATGAAATTTGAAAGATCCAGAATTAACAACCATTCTCTATAATTCACATGAAATCCCTAAAAATAAACTTGATACTAATCATTACCTATATCCTGTGTAAGATGATCTGTTAAAAAAGAGGAGGAGGAGGAGGAGGAGGAAGGGGAGGAAGAGGAGGAGGAAGAAGAGGAAAAAACAGCAGCATGTTGGAAGAAGTACTGAAGTGCTTTCAAAACTCCTAGATCAAGCAAAGCAATCCATTACCTTGATGTCAGCTTGTGCCTTTGCTTCTGGCAAGTCACACAAGGATGGGATATCTGACACTGGAGTGATGGCTTCCTTCTCTCCAGTGGCTGGGGGGATCAACTGACTACCGATCATAGCGTTGGTGCCGTTGGAACTACTTACGGCAGGGCTGTCATAAGCACAGGCCTCCGCTATAGCCTTGACCAAGTCCTCATCTTCACTGGACCGCCAGCCTAACCAGCCAACCTCGGGCTGACTGCAACGGGCTATCACAGCTCCATTTGTGTGTCTGTCATGATAAGGAAAGAAGGTTACATTTTCATTATTTTTCGAGCCATTCAAAAATAATTTAAGTAAATATACTGTAAAACAATGATATTCCACTCAGTTACAAATAATACCAATCACAATTGTACATTACATAATATCATATCATAATCATAACACAAAACATCACTCAATACAGATATCATATGCTTTACCTCCAGACAACAGCTGGAATACGCCTGGCAGACCTGAAGCGGGCAACACTCTCCAAGATGTTGTCATTGATTGAGGCAGGAACAACTAATTTGCGAGGGTATGTTGAGCACAGCTGGTACTCATTGTTGGCTAGTGAGATACGCCATGCCCCTCCAAGGTCAAAGCCCAGACGTCGCACCTGAGATTTTTGAAAGATTTGTAATAGCTTGCATTGTCTCAACTGTACTATATAGGTTTTAGACATGAGGATATGGGGATATGATGAATTCATGTTCATCACTCATTTCAACATCACTCAACAATCAGTTGGGGAGGATGTGGAAAGAAAAGGGGAGAGATAAGAAAAGAAATGCAAGGAGGAAATAAGGATAAATATAGAGAAAGAAAAATATATTTAGCACAATCAAAAAGTGGAAAAAAGGTGCAAGGAAAATACCACAAGAGCATAAAAGGAACCATGCAAATAAAGAAAATGAGGGGAAAATACAAAAGCAAAACCATCCTACCTCCTCATCAAACATCCTCTCTGCCCTAGCAGCATAGGACTGTGGACTGTCAGGTTCATGAAGGGCGTTGTGCAATTCCCGTGCCTCCTCCATGTTCCACATGTAGAAGGCAAATGAAAAGACGTTCTCAAGGCGCTGTGGTAGGGCTAGAGCTTTGGTCAGTCGACGTTGCCATTCAGCACACTGCTCATTTGTTGCAAATGTGCACCTGGAAGTGAAATCAAGAGGATGTTTCTAAGGAAGATAGGACAACAAAGACATACTAATATGATGGATTCTTGTGATACATTAAGGTGCATATCCTCCAGCATTTTACAGTTATAAAACATTACATATTGATGACATTACAATATTATGAAACAAGTAAATAACTACTTTCAAACTCTCTTTGTTATTAAATTAAAACCATACAAGTTCAAATTCCTATTATGCAATCCACTGATCCCATTGCTAATGTAAATATCTCTCAGCCCTAAGGGCCTCCAGCACTAAACAACCAACTGAAAAAAACACTGATGCTCTCCACTCACTTGTAGGACTTAGTGTCTTTGCACAACAGAAAGAGGAAGAAGATTTCACGGCACTCTATGGTCTCAATCACACCCAGGGGAATGTGGTAGGTAGCATCACGCTGCTGCAGGAAAACTCTGTAGTTAGAGAGGGCCATGAGGCCATCAGCTGTGCGTCCCACAAACTGCGCATATTCTCCTGCCAAGGGCACAAAGGGGATGGACAGGGAGGGCTCATCGAACTGGCAGATCTGCTTCGGGTACGAGTCCTGAGCGGCCAGGACCTGTGAGGGGCAGAAGAGAGAGAAAGCGGTGTGAGCTAGTGCTGTAGGTGGGAGATTACCATCATCATCCTCATCCTCATAATATATGATGAGTGATACATTAACATGAAATATGATGATTATATAAGATGATGATGATGATATAAGATGATGATGATGATGATGATGATGATGATGATGATGATGATGATGATGATGATGATGATGATGATGATGATGATGATGATGATGATGATGATGATGATGATACATGATATATGATGACAGATAATGATAACAGTGAATTAAAATAATGATGGACTGTCAAGATGACGTTCATAATAGCACTGCCAACATTATTAATAATAATGATGGATGATGAATGATGGTTGATGATGATGATGACAAAGAATGTAATATTCACTTTCTTTCTGGCTCTTGTTTGTCTACTAAACGCAACTACTTTTCTCTCCTCTTTCTCATTCTTAACCATTTGCTTCCTTTCAATTCACCTAATCTGGCATGAAAATTTACTAAGGTGGGAGAGGGGGAGGATGAGGGAGTGGGGGTGGGGGTGGGGGAGGGGAGAAGGGGAAGAGGGGGAAGAGGAGAGGGGAGAGGGGAGAGGGAGGGGGAAGAGGGGAGGGGATGGGTGGGGAGGGGGAAGAGGGGAGGGGAGGGGAGGGGAGGGAGGGGAGGGGAGGGGAGAGGAAGAGGAGTAGGAAGAGGAGTAGGAAGAGTAGGAGGAAGAGAGGACAAGGAGGAAGGGAGAAAGAGAAGGAGGAGGAGGAGGAGGAGGAGGAGGGAGAGAATGAGGGGTGAAGGAAAAAATGAGGGAGATAATGAGGGAGGAGGGAGAGAATCTGTGGGAGGGAGAGAATCTGGGGGAGGGAGAGAATGAGGGAGGAGGGAGAGAATGTGGGGGAAAGGGAGAGAATGAGAGGGAAAGGAGAGAATGAGGGGGAAGGGGGGAACAAAGGGGGGAAGGAATGGAGGGGATGCAAAGGAGAAAAAATCAATATCAATTAACAAAATAAAGCCTACACCCAACAAAGTGTCCCCTGACGAACAACAATTAAAAGGCACAAACATCACCTCGGCCACATGTGGGAGAGAGCGGTTGCGAGGGACCATCTAGACGCCACTAGACACATGCTCACACTGAGAACAGGTGCACAAAACATCTGTGCTGACGAGCTCCACCCTCCCACCACTACAGTTCACTGAGTTAGTCATCCTACAATGTTCAAAAGGGGGGGTGGGAGGGTCTAATAACATAAACAAGGAAACTGAACAAGAGCTATACAAACAATCTTGGACAGAATCATTGGGAAATATACAGTCCTACATGGAATAATATGATAAACCTTTACAGGCACAAATAAAGGCTGTAGTGGTATAACAATAATGGACAACTTCCCCAGGCAATAAAACAAAACAACATATGTGCTTGTAGTTTACAGGACAGCCATGATAACAATAATAAAAATGCTTTGGACATAATAAATATAACTGATGATGTTAGTATCTCTATTAGTCAAATCTTTTATCAAAATCTCACTCTTCTTTATCTTGAAAAGTTTAGAAAATAAAAACACTGATAATAATAAAATAAATAAAAGGCATTTTTTGAATACAAAGGACATGACTCTGAGGAATCTTATTGTTTAATGCAGTAAATAAAATAAAAGCAATCTTAACATTCACAAATACATAAAAAGGGAGATAGTAAGAAAGCTTTGCAATCTTATAATAAACTGATTAAAGAAAGAAAAGAGCAACTACTTGAAAAAATACAAACATTCTTCTTTACCTAGCACCAAGTTGCATGCAACTACTCTTTGCAGAAAGACACTCAAACTAAATCTCAACTGGTACAAATCAAGAATGACGAAATGCATGTGCTAATGAAACAGCTATTAAGGTCATTTACAAATGTAGCAACAATGTAATCCATGAACATTTTACTACCCTTCCATAATATATCAGTGCCTTTCTTCTCTTATATCTAATGTGAAGAAAGTTCCTGTTTCTACTCTAATAAACTGATATAACTTTAATGAAGCACTATATGTTTGATTTATTTTCTCATATAATAATATCAATAACTTTGTCAGTGTTTTTCTTTTTCAAATGAATGAGCTCTATAGTATTGCACCATCTGTACCAACAACTTGACTGATCTGCCAACTCTGCTAGAGACCACTTCCTTGCAAAACATTCCTCAAACAACTTGCAACAATCACACCTGCTTTCAGGCCAGCTATAACAAAAGAAGACAACATCCTGCTTCTTCAGGAAGTGTAAGTAAACATTAGATTAAAATGGTTGTAAGATATGGCTAACACAATTAAGTTGTGTCTGGGTATATTACCATTTCAGTTGGCAGGCTTTCATTATTTCACATTCTGCAGTCATAAACAGTCCTGCATATAAGGCCAGAAAGAAAAATATAAACATATAAATGCAAAAACAAAATAACATCTGCAACAACAACAAAGCAACCATACTAGAGGATGGGGACAAAAGATCCCTTTCATACTTCATTTACAGCAGTGTGGCATCAACTATACCTGATAGGTCGAGGTGTCTCCTGTCCCTCCTCCACTGTCCTCAGACTCCATCCCGACACCTGGTTGAGCCCTGAAATAAATAGACAAAATTTTAATTCTATACACACTACTACCATCGTCAAAACTGAACACTTATGAAAAAGTAAACAAGTAACTATGAATAAGCATGATTCTATAAACATGCTTCAATATGAAAAACCTCAAAACATAGCCTACAAAATCATAATATGCTTTTAAGAACAGATCAAA
>NC_051402.1:19097373-19099873 GCF_015228065.2 Penaeus monodon
GCAAGAGAGCTGAAACTCAGGAGCACCAACCGGACTTTGAGTGTGGGCGGGGCTTTCCGCGATCTATTTTCCTTACTTATGCCATTATCATTCACAACTGCAGATTACTTTATGTACAAATGACAACAACTTTTAATCCTCTACAAGAATATCATCATCCAAATCACAAAGAACAACCTTTCTTTTGACAATCCTAGCTGGTACAAATATTTTGCATGTTCAGGGTATACTACTAGTAGGTTCATTATCTTAAAACAAACTTTCAATAGCTTACAATACATATATATATGTTATCTTAAGTATTTAACTTAATAATTTATGTGATTTTCAGTCTTTAAACCTGTATGCCCTGTATGCCCTCCTATGATAGCCAACTAGCCTTTACTACAGGTTTTCTGATACTACTGAACTTGTAGGTCGCCCAGGCAAGAAATCGTTCCAGAATCTATATATCGAAGATCTGCCAGCCTTCACCTGAGAAAGAAGCCCAAAGCCCACGGCAGACATTTAACACTGTGCTGCTACTCATTGAGATTTAACAGCAAACCTTCCATCCAAGACCACAGAGAGTTTCATGCAGAATGGATTGCATAAGACCAAACTGAGAAGAGGAATTGGAAACCTGTTTTAAGTGCTACCACGGGTATCTTCAGGGTGTTGGAAGTTGAACAAACCAAGGAGAACACATTACCCAATAACCCTACTGGTGTAACCTAGCAACAGTATTGCAAGGAGTTACACCCACTTCGAGGGCAAGAAATTGTCTTATCTTCCTTATCTTTTAATTATCTTTACATATCGCCCACACTCATACTTAGAATTTCTTTATCATCTGCACTTTGATATCAAATCTGAGATATACTTAATATACAAAAAATACAAGTTCCCCGTAATAATAATGAAATTTGTTTAAACGCCGCACTAGCCATTGACTTTATGGCTTTCATGAACACGGTTCATTAAAAAAATGAGATAATATCAAAACCAAACCGAATATGTCAATAAAAATACAAATAATGTGTCCTTTCCGAACTCGCAATACTCGAGAAATGTTCACTCCTTTCGCTTGTTTCAACTGTTTCACCACATTCGGAGCAATTCTGCAGCTCGTCTTTTAGCTATACAGATTCTCAGAAGGGGGGGAACGGCAAATCACCCGATGCAGACGAGAAACAAGAGGAAAATCGAAAATAAACAAGAAAAAAACGACTAGACGAAAGTTGTGAGAGAGGCTGACACGTAAACACATAAAACCCTAATTATCTTTATTTCAACCCATTATCTCTTACCTTTTCTCGACTTTTCTGTATCCCCCGGCTCTTAAGATCACTTTAGGGTCGCGTGTTCATCCAGCCCTAAGGGAAATAAGGCGAAAAAGCGCGAAAAGTTCAGCTCAACATGGAAATTTCTGTCACAATATGGCGGATAACAACAACAAGGCGTTCCAATAATGATCAATGATTCTATTTCTACTGCGACAACCTGTTATCTGCACTCACTACTATTATAGAATATTTCCGTTGCATATATGATAACTTTTCATGTATTTCTCTATGATATTTGTTGTTTACTGCATTTAAAAGCGAGAGAGAGTTAATTTTCAAGAGACTTTGAGGTCGATCTCAAGGGCGTGTGACGTCACAGAAACAGCTGACTTGAGATAATTCTTTTATTATTTCGACTACATTTCTACTCTGAAACTATGGCTTTCTTTCGTTCAAGCTAACCGATTGCCTTTCATAATAAGGAGAAGTATTAAGGAATATCAAAGAGAGATTAGATTAATTATCAACTAAATTACTCCCGAGAGCTGAACTTGAACTCATTCTACCCTTATTATCCTTCATTTCTCTTCTGAAACTGCGAAGTTTTTTATCAAACCCACCCAGACAAAAATTTAATAATTTTGCCAAGCCCTGTGAATTCAAAAAAGGCTTACAGACTTTTAGTAATCACTTAAATCAAGAGAAATAGTGGAACTCGGCTATCATTCGAGGGAGTTCATTGAGTACAATCTCGCTGATTACAATTTTCTCTCCTTCTATGGACATGTTATATCTCTTCATCATTACATCGAAATCAATCGTTTTACTGCACTCTTTTGCTCAAATATTCTTCTATAAAAATATTTCCTTTGCCATTCGACTGCCAAAACACAACCCACCTTAAAAATAGCTAAATAGAGTTGTTTGTTTAATATGTATCTAAATTACACCTGTTTGCATTATGTTAAATCATCACATGAATGTAGATAAATAAGGGCAAATGAAAATAGCCGTCTGTAAGAGAAAATCGGTGATTTAAGAGCGTACAGGCTGAATCGACCTTGAGACGCAGTAGTTTCAGATAGACATCCATTTATACTTTCAAAGTCATTTAGGGTAAAGAAAGTACGTCCTTGTTTTACCTTTTATTCTTAGCGCTTTACCTGGGATTTGAACAATTTATTTCAGTATTAAAACATAATTGTTATCGTGATGCTTTCCGCGTAAAATAATTT
>NC_051402.1:19102373-19104873 GCF_015228065.2 Penaeus monodon
TCTCTCTCGAGTACGAGTATATCAGCCACTCTCGTTGCCTCGGAGGCAGGGTCTCGATGAGCCTGGTCCGTGCTGCGCTGACCAAAAGGTGTTCAAAGTCTGAAGCGTCGGCCTCGAGTTCAATCACCTCCTCTGAAAGCAAGGAGTCGCTTTCGCAGCTGATAAGAGGTTCCTTTGCATCCTGTGATTGTAGGTTACCTGAACGGAATTTTCTCTTCCACTTTTTCGACCTCGGCGTTAGACCTGCTCATCGCAAGGTCTATTTCCGGGATGTTTTCCTTGTCGCCGGCACTGCAGAAGCTAATGCGACCGCGCCAGTGCTTTCAGGATATATTTCGTCCACGAATTCGCTGCAGCAGATCTTCTCAATGTGAAGACCAGCATACATCATCTGAAACCGATGGGAGAAGAGGTAGACATCGGTGGTCTGCCAACACATCTCTCGAATGTTCCTTATAGAAGTAGAAAACTATGCTATATATAAGGAATTAGTTAATACGCTTCGTGGTATGAGACATTTACTGCGCATTTAGTAATGACGTATGAAGTTATATATATGGCCTTCTTTAATTACATATAGATTCCTTTTACGTAAATATGTGAATAAGTACAACACACATAAACACACACACACACACACACACACACACACCACACACACACACACACACACACACCACACACACACACACACACACACACACACACCCCACACACACACAACATATATATATATATATATATATATATATATATATATATATATATATATATATGTATGTATGTTATGTATATAGATGTATATATGCATATTTTAATATATATAATATATATATTATATATATATATATATATATATATTATATAATATATATACACGTATATATACATACATATATATGTATATAAACACACACACACACACATACATACATATGTACTGTGTAGTTGAGTCACTGGTACGCCTTTCTGAGTCTGAGGCTCTGTCCCTTTCAGAACAGGCTTAAGTTATTTCTTTTAAATGCTATTACTTCAACCAGGGACGTCTTTGCGTTTATTAGGCTTGTTTTGAAACGAGAAAAATATAGTTACAATCACAATATAACGATAGTCACGTCACAACCAAGCTTATAATGTATTCATAATACAACTACATGTATGTTGTAGATTATGCATAGCCAAATCACATCAATCGAATTTCAAATCTCGGAAGCACACGGATCAAGGAAGAGAATAAGAGAATATTAAATAATATTGTATGACTGACTGATGTCTCTTGTCCAAATGATGTCAAGTCACCATTTGAACAGAAATATATACTGTAACTGACAAGGACTGACGGTGATACACAAGACCTTTGTGTGTGACAACTGACATCTTATGATCACTCTTATTTAGTGTCATCTCACTTTACGTCATTCACATGTCTGTGCAGTGTAGAAGATTTATTAAACAAATCATTCGCTGAGCTGTTTGTCCCTTTGTCCTGTCTATTTTATGGCCTGAACTAAAAAGATGGATCCTACAAAAGACTGGCGACTTAATGGAGCTAGCTTGAGTTCCTCGTGCTTGAGTATAAAGGCTCCGAGACAGGGGCGCCCTTCGGTGGGTGCTTACCCCCCCCCCCAAGCTTTCCAAAAGGGCCCTCAATGAGCTGACAACCAAACGCAATGCAAAGTAGAAATCATTATTTCTATCCTCTGACGTTTTATAAGATAGCCAAGGGAAGCAAGATGTGGGATTACTCATAGGGTGCGGCCACTCTCCTGTGCTCCAAATCCTTTTATTTCGCTATTGCTTCAATAGATAATATCTAGATAGACCTACTTTACATTTGTCTCTAATGTTGCATACATTTCTCGCAAGACTCGGGTGATTGGGCGAAGTTCAGTTTCCAGTAAATATCTATATTTTCTTAATCAACGTGTATAGTAATTACGTGAAACAAGCCATCAGGACAGAACAACAGAAACTTTGTTGAAGCTTATAGTGTTGAAGTGCAGTTTCTTGACTACAATTTCTGTTGTTGTTGTTTTGTATACAGATTTTTCTAAAAAAAATCTAGATTTAGCAGCCTTCAATATTAAGATATTGGGTGTGCCCTGACTGAGCTGAGAGGCCAATTTGGGGGATCTAGCTCTTGTGGAGCGACAAGAGAAAATTAGTGTGCATAATTTTTTTTTATTATTAACAGCGTCCCCTACTGCCATTTCGAGCCTCCTTTCAAAGACATTATCATTCCAGGTTGCAAAGGCACCGCTAGCAGGGAGCAACAGTATGCACTTAAAATTGTGAAGATAAAACTGAATCTCAGGTCAAATATACATTGTTATAAATTGAATCTCAGGTCAAATATACATTGTTATACTTTTTGAACTTGTTAAGCAAAGAAAGACTCGAACGCGGATACTGAGGAGGAGGAGGAGGAGGATAAGAACGAGGGCAATGACGAGAACGAAGACGAGGACGTAGACAACGATGACGACGACGACGATGACTA
>NC_051402.1:19117373-19122373 GCF_015228065.2 Penaeus monodon
GCGTGTGCGTGTGCGTGTGTGTGTGCGTGTGCGTGTGCGTGAGCGTGTGCATGTGCGTGTGCGTGTGTGTGTGTGTGAAGTTTAACCTATATTAGATTTGAAGTAAAAGCCTGAAACCAGTTAATCATTTGTTTTATTCTGTAATTTTAGTCATCACTTCCAGTAGTCACAATAATCCATGAAAGTTTTTTTTTTTCTTATCTGTATCTCTTTTATGACATGTCAAGCACCTTCCTTCTGTAAAGGAAAATTATATTGGAAATTTAACCACAAGCATAGTATACTGGATTTCCTTGTAAGTGTAAAGAGTGCCAATGAGCAGTGAGAACATGAAGAAATGACACTGTTGTGTGTATTCTAGATATTAATATACAAAAAATGGGAATAGATATCATTGATACTTTGTCATAATCAGTTATGTATTTGGACATTTTTTATATTAATATATATAATACGGGGGAGGGCTATTTAAGGACCATGATAAAGCACAGCTGTGGAGAAGAAGGATCTCCAATTGAAACAAGTTCTGGGCCTGTTACATACCTCAGTTAGGATAAAAAATATCTTCCGAGTAATGGTCTCTACTTGCTAAATACGACTCATTGAAGGTAGTATCAACAGAGCCCTTGCTTGTGTAAAACCAATCATCATGTTTGATAAATTAAGATGTCATATTCCAGAAGCTTATTGGGTTTTAATATCTCATGTAAAGTAATTATTAAAATAAAAATAGTGGTAATATCTTATTTACAGAAAAGAAGTAAATGCAGTATATATTTTTTTAATACAAATTAATTAAAGCAGAATTTTATATTTGGTTTAGAGAATTATGCAGTTAAGAAATCTCTTTAATGCCTCAAGTAATATACAAATGTGTGAGAATGAGAGAAAGAGAACTGGTCACAAATTAAATACTTAAGCATCAATTTCCTTATCACATTTACATAGATGCAAAATCATTCAGGTTAGATTTCAGCTTGACCTAAATCTGATGATTCAATATTATTTTGTAAGCATGGTTTTCATATCTAATGAACATAGAAAAATAACTGTTTTATAAAATATATAAAATTAACATTGGAGTAATTCCTACTTCTTAACACAAAAGGAAGTAGGTGAAATGACAAAATGCAAAAATAATACATATATGATACTTATAACATGTAAAAAAATATATACTTCTTAGACTGGTCTTGGCAGGAAATTCAAAGGTAAATACAAAGTAAAATATTACTTATAAATAAACTGGAGGAGATTCAAATTTGAAATGAACAATAAATACCATGACTACAATAGTCAAATATAAAAATTCTAATCAGAGAGTTCATTGTAATAAATTTAGAAAAGGTGTTAATAAAACTGAAACTCATCTGGAAGTGCAGACTTATTCATTGTCATTTATATTTTTTCTATACCCCAAAAATTCTGGCTTATAGAGTTCACAAATGTAAGAGTCTAATGATTAAAAATAAATAATATTTGCACTGTGGAATTATTTTCCTCAATCATATCTTTTCTATAGCTTGGTACATCAATCTCTCTGAATAAGAGCACCACTAATAATCTCTGCAGGTAACAGGGTGTGAATTGGTCTTAATATGTTCACACAAGCATTATATTTATATTACTTTAATTATATGAATGAAACAGACTGCTCACAACACATTACCCTTGCAATCTCATCACATCACTTTAAATATATAGTAATACATTTTCTTCTTATATAGATTCTGAGTTAGTAAAGTCATGAAAAATAAATAGCCTTTGAAGTGAGGCAAATTGAATAAAAATAAATGTAACCTTATGTTCCTACTCTTATGACATAAAGATCTTCCCCTCTGTTTGGTGTATTAAACCTAAATTCAACCTAAATGCATTTGTTGCTTTGGTATTTTATATTTATATGCCTTCTTCCAATAATAAACCCCAAAACAAAAACATAAATAATCAACTGTAGCAAACTCAAATTTTTTTTCTCTGTTACACCCTTTCTGTTAAAATACTTGGTCTTAGGTTTTAATTTATATATCATTTAGCTTTGAGCACATATATTTTAACCTAGAACTACTTATTCAGGTAGAGTATAATAAAAATGGGGTGAAAAAAAATGATCGGACACAAAAATAATCTAACAAGAAATCAAATGATTACATTATATAGATAACTTTGACAGATAATATAATCAATGCCAATTACTTTGAAACATACTTAACTTCTGAAATATCTGAAATATCTTACACTTATAAAGGATCATTATTCAATTCTTTCCATATTCCATATTATGAACACATTGCTGATGAGAATTTCCACTTAGGTGAGTAACAAAACTATTTGCTGTGATGATAAACTGGCAGAAAAAACACTGCACATGCACATATAGTTAGTTTATGCATAGTGAGTTTTTTGTCCATCACTCCCTTATTGCATATATCACAACAGTGGTTCACTGCTTTAGTCTCTGATACTCTTATATTCAAAATCCATGATAAAATTTAAGCAATATGTGTAAAAAAAGAAAATGAAACAGCCAGAATGAGAATGGAAACAATAATATATTAAGTATGTTCTCATATCATTCTCCTTATCCATTTAATAAAGTACTTGATTTCCATTGCAGTTATTTAAGTTGTTAATATTTGCCTTGTCATCTCATTCTCACTGCTGTTACTTGCTTAGAGTTTACCTTCTCATCTCACTCTTACTATATATTAGTACTAATTACTTAGTGTGTCTTCTCATCTCATTCATTTTAACCCGGGAATAAGGGTATGTTCACTGTAGTGTTGTTTTGTGAAATGTATCTACATATAGATGGCTCCACAAGTGCTCAGCATCAAGGAGTCATTTAGTCATGACCTCAGCTGATTTTCCTCTTTCTATAGTTTGGGGGATTTTTTTTTTCTAATGCTGTTCTTTTTATTGACATTATAATTATTGATGTTATTGATAATACTAATAAAATAAAACAAAATATTTCCAAAAAACAAGGAAAGGATAAAGAGGTGATATGGGTCGGACTAGTAATTGACTCGGTGACTAAGCATTCATGGAACCATTTATGTGTAAATACAATTCATAAACTAAATCAGCTGTAGGTATAGCATCCTAGCTTTAGTATTAAACATTAAATAATTCTTAATTTGATAGTAAGTATTGGTTTTCTCATTGTGGCTGCAGTTAACATCACAGTCAACCTCTGAATCTTCACTTGACTTGAACTTGAAATTATCTTTGAAAATCTAAAGGGAATTCTTATTCATACTTCTGTGTAGTCGAAACATGATTTTTTTTTTTTCTCTTCACAAGAGCAAGATACGTAAATAAATGTTTTGACCTTACATCTTCATCAGAGCTTGAAGAATGTCCTGTAATGCTTCATTGATGCCATTCACCTCTGGTGTTGTCTTCAAGCTGTAATATATATATGATGTTATTTAACTTTAAAAAGCAGCTGAAGTAAAATATATAAACCTATACTTATACAGTGAATCAACACATTTACTACAGCTAAATCAATGCAAGAAAGAGTTTGAATTTGTTGCTTATTTTTCTCTTTTTCTTGTTTCAGGAGTCATTAAAGTAGAAATTAAAAAATGTAATAATAAGTAAAACAGTAAAACTGGCAAAAAAGCTGTATATTAATGTTTAGACCAGAGATTCAAAACTTCGGTTCTCAAGACCTTTTTTAAATTTAAACTTAAATTTAAAATTCCTCACCAAACAGCATAATTATAATGAGGATACTAATTGTTACTTTTAAAAAACTTGTTTTCTTACAAATATTGCCATTAACCTAAATGTACACTCAAGTGCATATGACACAATAAAAGGATCAAGAAAATAAAAATTTAAAGGGACAGCTCTTTATTACCAACTTTGACAGAACTACCGCATCACATCATATGCTATGAACTATTACATGATATTATATTAAGCATTAAGGAATATCATTTCTACTATAATACCAACATCTTATTACATTACATCATAGCAAATGTCATAATAGCACAACAGATATCAATGTACATATAATCTCATTACCGAACACAAACACTCATTTTTAAAAGCATTATTCCATGGTCAAAATATATATATAAAAAAGGAAAAGTGTAAATTCTGTTGAACCTATCTTAATTGTTGAAAACATGCGAAGAAAATTAAGGCAACATCGACATCATGACGTCATCGGTTCCTGTTTACGTTCGCGTAAGCTTTTTGGATGCTCCTTGTACGAACGCTCTTGCCATATGATGGTCGGGGAATATCTAGAAGCAGGGGGGACTAAAAGAATTCTATGTATACATGTACTTTTTTCCTGTTTTATTTTATTACCCCGGAATAATTTTGATATCCAAATAAAGTATCTCATACATTTCTCTTTCCGCGTGTCGTGTCCCACTTTAGCAAGATTCTAGCAAGATTTTGCATTGCTTTTCCCAAGGTAGTTTTTATTTAATCTAGAAATATTAGTCTACCTGTACTTGTAGCTTCCCTACTTTTACTCCGCAGTCCCCAAAATCTTCGACTGTTTAGGCGACAATTACCAATACTTGTCGAACGCCTCTGCTTATGTCCCGCCATTCGTTTGTTTTAAGATATCAACCTTATTTGCGGCCTGTTGATCCCAGTAAACGTTTTTAATAAATTCAGTGAATGTTGCATTGACATCATTAACAACTTTACCAAAGGCTTTGACGTAGACTATAGAATATGTTTACTAATTTACATGTCTTACTTGCCCTAAATACTTTTTTTTTTCAGAGATCGTTCTTAAATTTTAAAAAAATGGGTTACTGGAGATTGCAGGACAATGTTTTAACTTATTTTTGTTATTGTTATAATTGCGATTACTATTTTTGTCATCATTATTGTTATTGTTAATATTACTGTTATCATTATTTTTAGTATTGTTATGACTATTATTATTATTATTATTATTATTATTATTATTATTATTATTATTATTTTCACTATTATTATCACTATAACTATTATTAGCT
>NC_051402.1:19132373-19137373 GCF_015228065.2 Penaeus monodon
GCGGGTACAGCGGCAGCGTGTGTTGAAGAGGCGTGTCCAGTAAAGAGCAAGAGCGGCAAAACCGCAGCGTGTTGTAAAGGCAGGTACCGTGACAACAAGAGCGGATACAACAGAACGCACGTTAAAGAGGCGGGTACAGCAACAGCGAGAGCGGGTACAGCGTGTTGAAGAGGCGGGCACGGCGGCACAAGAGCTGAACCCCAACCCGGCGAGGGCCACGGGAGCACGAGCAGCGGCGAGCTAGTTACGCTGTACCAGTGGGAGAGAGAGGATGTTCGCCGTGCGCTCCGTGCTAGGTGCCGTGTGGCTGTTATTGTTCAGCGTTTGGTCGCGATAGAGATGGAAAATTTCAAACCCTTTTGGAAGTGTGGGTTTCCACGGGGGGCTTCTGCTACCAGGTGAAGCCTCGGTGGGAACTGACATCAGGGATTTACGCCAGAAACTTTTTTTTTTCTTCATATATCTGAACAGCAGAAAAAATCTCACGTGAATTTGGCAAAGTTGGTTTGGGGGAGTGGAGTGCAAACAGGTACCTTTGCCTCGCCTTCTCTGGCTCTGTTTGTCTATCCCTCTATCCGTCTGTCTGTGTCTATCCTTCTAATACTCTAAATGTCTGTGTCTGTCTCTGTCTACCTGTCTGTCTCTGTCTGTCTGTCTGCCTACCTACCTGCCCCCCCCCCCTCTCTCTCTCTCTCTCTCTCTCTCTCTCTCTCTCTCTCTCTCTCTCTCTCTCTCTCTCTCTCTCTCTCTCTCTCTCTCTCTCTCTCTCTCTCTCTCTCTCTCTCTCTCTCTCTCTCTCTCTCTCTCTCTCTCTCTCTCTCTCATACCAATCTCAAAACTTGCCTGGGCTAACCAGCGATAGGAAAACACGTGAGATGATGGTGATGACTGTGATGATGACTGTGAAGATGGTGGTGATGACTTTAGTGGTGATAGTGAGGAACTTATTGACGAAAGTTATGATAATGACAATGGTGATATAGCAAATTCTATTTTTTTCTGTATGTCACGGTTTGTTTTGAATTTCTACCTGTTCAATTTGAAATCTGATTTTAATTTGAGTAATATTTATTAACGTGTCATATTTCACTCATGTTGTGAATTGGCATTTAAATAATATGTCTGCTACGATAACATTGTAAATTGTAAGTATGTAATTATAAAGAAGAAAATGTGTGAGACATGTCTAGTGCAGTTGAATGTGTGATACCTCAAGTGGAATGAAAAGTTAACTGTCAAACGTTAGTGTATAAGATAGGCAAGAGGAATAGTTTATAGATGAGTGTGTGTTTGTTTGTTTGTTTGTGTGTGTTTGTAGTAATCTGTTTCATATATAGGCCTTCATTTCCACGTATATACTGTTTAGATATATGCGGGTGGTAATATCGATGAATCAATACGTAGGTAAGTCGACTGGTAGACTGGTTAGCAGAAAACAGACAGTTAAACTGATAATACGAATATAAATACGCATTTTTCCAACACCAGATTAGGGTAAGGAAGGTAAGTTGAGCAAACACCATGAAGAAAAACGCCTGATAATCACGTTTACCTTACGAATAACTAGGTTAGCTTAATGAAGGTAAGTAAGCATATCCAAATCATTCAAGGACATCTATCTAATGAATAACCAACATTTAAAAAAAAACGAAGTTGAAGTTTAAAAAAGTGTTTAGTTCGTTGCCAAGACTCTTAACCACGTGCCAAGAGGAAACTGTAGGTAATGTGCGTGGAAACAAGGGAAAGCATCTTCTCGCTCCCGGGCACAGAGGTGGGAGATGAGCAAGGTGAGTTAATGGCAGAGAGAGAGAGAGAGAGAGAGAGAGAGAGAGAGAGAGAGAGAGAGAGAGAGAGAGAGAGAGAGAGAGAGAGAGAGAGAGAGAGGGGAGAGAGAAAAGTACATTTACATTTTTTGTTATGTATGTTCCGTTGTATTTTTATAGCACTCTGCATATCAATCAAAGTAATTGTATATCTCCAAATATGCACACACAATAATGTATAGAGAAATACAAATACAGGCACACATAAACATACAACAAAATCACACATATACACAAAGTATACACCTCGTGATTGTAGCCATGGAGGCTTAAGTGGATATATATAGACCACTGGGTCATGTTCACTGAATAAGGACAGCAGAGCCACCAAATCACACGGCTATCAAAAGAATGTATCCTTATCATTTAGCTATAGGCAATGATATCGCTGAAAATTCAGATTACACAGAACTGTGAGTGTGTCAAAGGCTTTAGTTGTTTAAACATGTTTAATTCAGAGATCAGTTGCTTACTTAGATTGTTTGTTAAGGAAAATACTTTCTTAAAACGAAGAGAAAAAACTAGCTTTCTTGATTCGAAAACATTCTTATCTAAATCAAAGATTTATATTAAATCCTACACTACTAATCAGTCCTCCAGTGACCCCCCCCCCAAAAAAAAAAAAAAAAAAAAAAAAAATCATAACGTTTATTGTAGACGTATAAACAAACGAACGAACAATGAGACCAACATTATCTCGTCAGTGTGAACAGTCGGTTAGTCGGTCGGTCGGTATGTAGTGATCTGGTTATCGGGAGAAGGTGTTATCGTGTTCTGCGTTGCGAGGTAGGCGGCGGGAAGGTAGGTGGGTGGGGGGAGGGGGGGAGAGAGGGAGGGAGGTAAGAAAGGAAGGAGTCTGTGGGGACTGGGGGGAGAGGTGGGAGGTGGAAGAGGGGGGGGGAGAGGGAAAGGGAAAGGGAAAGAGAGTTTGAGTGGGATATAGGGGGAAGGGAAAAGAAAAGGGGATGGTAGAGAGAGAGAGAGAGAAAGAGAGAGAGAGAGAGAGAGACAGAGACAGAGACAGAGACAGAGACAGAGAGAGAGAGAGAGAGAGAAAGTAAACACTGCGCCTGGTGGGTGAGGCAAGCAAGGAGTCGAGACCGAGCAAGGGGCGGAAGGGTTGCGTTATTATTTTAGCTGGAGCGTTAAGCACGGAGATTAAAATAGTAAACAAACACGTCGCTTGACATAACAAACAGCCCAAAACAACGGGAGAGAGAGAGAGTGAGAGAGAGAGAGAGAGAGAGAGAGAGAGAGAGAGAGAGAGAGAGAGAGAGAGAGAGAGAGAGAGAGAGAGAGAGAGAGAGAGTGGGAGAGAGAGAGAGAGAGAGAGAGAAACGGGGGGAGAGTGAAAGTTGGGAAAGAGAGTGCGTGAGTGAGTGACAGACAGATAGTGAGAGAGAGAATTATGAGAAATAAGAATATTTTCCTCTTTCCTCTGAGATAACCTTCATCGCAGATAAAAAGATCACCCTGAACTTATCTTCCATCTCGATTAGTAGGTCATTTCACGGAAGAGAAAAGTCAATTAATATGCTCTTACGGTCGGCGATTCATTGTTTCGAAACTCCGAAGCGATTGAGCGAAGCAGTTTCATTACGTCTCAAACTCGTCTCGAAGTTACGGATGTGTGAATTCTCGTGTCTTTATCACGCTCTTTTCTCTCCGGAATTACTTTCTCGTTTGTCATATTCCGTGGCGGTAAGTCGATGATAGACGGCTGTTCTCTCTCTCTCTCCTCTCTCTCTCCCTTCCTTCCTACCTGTCTCCTTTTCTTTCCCTCTCCTCGCCCCCCCCCCTCTCTCTCTCTCTCTCTCTCTCTCTCTCTCTCTCTCTCTCTCTCTCTCTCTCTCTCTCCCTCCCTCCCTCCCTCCCTCCCTCCCTCCTCCCTCTCTCCCTCCCTTCCTTCCTCCCTTCCCCCTTCCTTCCCTCCCTCCTTCCTGTTCTCCCTTTCTTTCCCTCCCCGTCTCTCTCACTATCTCTCTCTCTCTCTCTCTCTCTCTCTCTCTCTCTCTCTCTCTCTCTCTCTCTCTCTCTCTCTCTCTCTCTCCCTCCCTCCCTCCCTCCCTCCTTCCGGTTTTCTCCCTTTCTTTCCCGCCCCGTCTCTCTCTCTCACTATCTCTCTCTCTCATTCTCTCACTCACTCACTCACTCACTCACTCACTCACTCACTCACTCACTCACTCACTCACTCACACACTCTCATCCACTCCCTCCCTCCCTCCCTCCTTCCCTCCCTTCCTTCTCCCCCCCACCCCGCTCTCCCTCCCTCCCACCGCCACATCTGCGAAGCCCCTTGGCAAGCGTGATCCTAATAAGACATGACATTTCGTTGAGAATAACTCACCAATGTTCACCGCGGGATCATGAACTGTTGGGGGAGGGGGGGGGGGTCATGGCAGGATGTCGAAGTGTGCTTTTTTTTTTTTTTTTTTTTTTTTTTTTTTTTTTTTTTTTTACAGTGAATTCATGTTTAGTTTTTGTCTGTGGTGAATATGGGAAGAATGTAAGTTAAATGCCGAGCGAGTATTAATGATTTTTTTTTCAGGGGTAACTGTATATTAATGACTTGACCACTTAAACGTTTGTTAATTTTCGCCTTGTTGATACGGGGGGGTGGGTAAGGGAGGGTTTAGGAGAGGGAGGAGAGGAGAAATTGAAGAGGAGATGGAGGAGGGGTAAGATGAGAAGAGATGGGAATGAAGAAGAAGAAGGAAAAAGAAGGAAGAAAGAGATTAGTAAAACGACAGTCTGTCACCACGAGATCACAGTTGTCCGTTCGTCACCAAAACGTTTAATTTTTGTATATCCATCTGTCTGTCTGTCTGTCGAGCGTTGCCTTTTCGACATACGATACGGCAAAGTGTCGAGATGAGAACCTAGAAAAATGCGAAAAAAGAAAATGAGATAGACTCGGGGGAAAAAAGTATAAAAAGAAAGGACTAATTTGTTTGTCACTTTAATACTTCTCCGGTTTCGTAAATTGCCAGTTAGTGACGCGCTGCATGTATTCGCTGAAAGATGAGAGATCATTAAATACGCGATAAGTGGGTGGGTGGTATGGAGAAGAGGACGAGGAGGAGAGGAGAAGAGAAGTAGAAGGTGGGAGAGAAAGGGAGGAAGGAGGAGAGAAGCAGAAGGGGAGGGAGAACGAGAGGGAAAAGGAGAGGGGGAGAA
>NC_051402.1:19142373-19145567 GCF_015228065.2 Penaeus monodon
GAGTAAATAAAAAAAAAATGTTAGAAAGAGTAAACGAAAAGCAAAAATAAGGAAACGAAGCGAAAACTACAGAAAATAAAGAAAAAATAGAGAAGATAAGACAAGAGAAAGAGGAAAGGGACAATATACAAATAAAAGGTAAGCGTATTCAAAGAAGAACAGGAAGTACGAAGATAAACCGAGAAAAAGTGAAGTGAGAGAGGAGAAGCGAATAAAACAATAGAAATGCAACGAATGATAAGGAAAGGTAAACAGCTTCCATACCAAGCAATTTAAGAATCTACAAATACACTTCTCCGTCAGCGATACACATAAACCTTTCAGCCACGCATGTATATATCTTGGTCAACATACTCCTTGCAAGAGCTTCGTGTTGCATGCTGCAGCCGTGTTGCTTGTTGCTACGGAGAGAAGGAAGGTGATGCAAGAATCGAGAACTGCGACTTCTTCCTCCTTATCCTCCTCTTCCTCCTTATCTCTCTCTTCCTCCTTATCTCTCTCTTCCTACTTATCTTTGGTTTGGCGTTTATTGTGGGGGTGGGGGTGGGGGAGGGATTGTTCATGTTTGTTTTTGCTTTTTGCTTCTTCTTTTGAGGGTTTTCTTTTGATATTCTTTCTTTCTTTCCATCTTTGATGTTTTTCTCTCTCTTTTCTTCTCTTCTCTTCTCCCCTTCTCTTCTCTTTATCTTCTTCTCTTTTCTTCTCTTCTCATTTATTCTCTTCTCTTTCTCTTCCCTCCCCTTTCTCTCTCTCAATGCTCATGTGCTTGCTTGTATGTAGTCTACGAGTGTGCACCTGTTTGTTCACACACACACACACGTACTGCACGCGGGTACGTATCCTCCCCAAGCACAAACGCGCGCACGCAGACCCACGTGCCATGCCAACCTCTTAGGAAAGTGCAAGCACCCCAACACCTGTAGAACATCTCTCCTCGGGTGGGGGTTGGGTGGGGGTTGGGGGTGGGAGGGGGCGATGGCAAGCAGCACATACTCGCGAAAACGAAAATAACCCCTTGAGGAGCCGAGAAAGCAGGAGAGACACTTGAGTCTTTGAACCTCCGTGGGGAGTCGGTTCACTTGGGTGGAGGGAGGGGCGAGGGGAGGGGTCAGAAAGGGGGAGAGTGGGTGGAGGAATACGAGAGGGAGGAGATGGAATGTGGAAGAAGAGGGGGAGGCGGAGGGGAGTGGTTGGAGGAATAAAAGTTGGGGGAGGGGAAGGAGAGGGGGAAGAAGAGAGGGGAGAGTGGGTGGAGGAATACGAGATGAAGGAAGAGACGGAATGTGGAAGAGGAGGAGAAGGAGGAGGGGGAGGGGGAGAATAAAGAAAAAAAAAACGAAAAGCAGAGTAGCGAAAATAGAAAAACAAAAATCTCCTCGCTGACGACGACGAACACGATCCTTACACCTGGAATCCATTGATAAGTGGTCGTCAGTTTTGCAAGCGAAAGAAAGCCTTGTGCGATGAGAGCAGAAGGACGCTTGATCACCGCGCTCCTCTTTCGCCATCCGCTGGGCAGCACTTGTCGCCATGACCTCTAGGCAGGTCGTGTAGCGTAGGCAGGCGGGATAACGAAGGCAGGTCATATACGAGAGTCAGGTCGTGTAGCGGTATAGCGAAGGCAGGTCGTGTAGCGAAATCGAATAGCAAAGGAGGGGGGGGAGAGAGAGAAAGAGAGAAAGAGCCAAAGCAGGTCGTGTAGCAAAAGCAGGTCGCATAACGAAGGAAGGTCGTGTAGCGAAGGCACTGCATCGCCGAGGCGGGTCAATGCCCTAAGGTAACAAGAGCCGAGAAGGAGCGCTGAAGAAACAGGGTGAGAAAATAGCGCGATGGGAGGAGAACGAGGAAGAAGAGGAACAAGTCAGTCGATACTAGGAGCAGGGTGGAGGAATGAGTTAGTAAAAGGGACGAGGGAAAGGGGGAAAGAGATGAGGAAATGGGAAGTAGTGTGATAAAAGAGCAATAGAAGGGGCAAAGGGATGAGGGAAGAGGGAAATTGTTTGGTAAAAAAGGGAAGAGAGAAAAGGAAAAGAGATAGATAAGACGGAAATAATCTAATAACAAGGACAAGAGAAAGGGAAAGGGGAAAGGGAAATACATGGATAAAAATGTCTTGCCTCTGCAGCTGGGGGAAAGGCCGGCTGACTGTACAATTGCAAATGCACTTAAAATCTCCATTTTTATAAATAAAGTTGAAGGGAGAGAGAGAGAGAGAGAGAGAGAGAGAGAGAGAGAGAGAGAGAGAGAGAGGGAGAGGGAGAGGGAGAGGGAGAGGGAGAGAGAGCGAGAGAGCGAGAGCGAGAGGAGGTGGGTGGTCGGGGGGAGGGGGGCACACCGGCTCACCGCAGGACACCCAGTCACCTTAAACAGCGCTGGCCACTAAACGCGCCCATTGTGTAGTTAGTCGAGTCTTTGTTGCGCTGAAGACCTTCTGGCTAACCCCTATCCCCATCTCACAACCCTATCCCCTCCCCCACCCCCACCACCCCCAACCTCATCGTTTCAGCTCATCTTTGTCACATTAGCTCGTTTTCGTATCCATATCCCTGCCTCTTTCCCTGCCCCCCTCCTCCCTCCTCTCCCTTTCTTTCTCTTCTCTCTCTCTCTCTCTCTCTCTCTCTCTCTCTCTCTCTCTCTCTCTCTCTCTCTCTCTCTCTCTCTCTCTCCCTTTTATTTGCTCTTCCCTTCCTCCTTTTTATCTCACTTCTTCCTACTCTTCCTCCCTCCCTTCGTCTCCTCCTACCCACCCTACCACCTTTCCCGCACTTCCTACCCTACATCCTCTCCTGCCCTCTTACCCTCCCTCTCTCCTTTCCATCCTCCCTCCCTCTCCCTCTATCCTCCCTCCATCCTCCCTCCCTCCCTCCATCCTCCCTCCCTCCCTCCATCCTCCCTCCCTCCCAAGTCTGGAGAGCCTGTGATGAAGTGAATTGGCCCGGGTCGAGTTTGTCCTCGGGACGTCTGTCTGTCTCCTGCGTCATGAGAGGGTTCAAGCGGGAACTGCGGCTTGTGCGAAGAGGCGAAGCAGGTGTCTGTCTCCGCCCTTGGGAATCTCCGTCTTGAAGAATGCGTAGATGTAGAGAAGTGTGTGTATGCACACATGCGCACGTGGATGGATATACAGACAGGACAACCCAAACAACAAAACAAAACGCACTTACATAGATAGATAGAGAGAGAGGGAGAGAGAGAGA
>NC_051402.1:19150667-19153396 GCF_015228065.2 Penaeus monodon
GGGATGGTGATAGGAAACAGAGAGGAGGCAAACGAATACAAGACTGAGCTACAATATCAAAGATATTGCGGGCTCGATGGTACAGTGGAAGAAAAAGCTACGATCGCGTTTCGTGCGAAGGATGGTAGAGAGGTCCACGGCTGATCAAGACATGACATACCGTTTATTTATGATGATATATGTGTGTGTGTGTGTGTAAGTAATATAATATATATATATATATAGTATATATATATTATATCTATAATATAGTATATATAGATACGTACTGAACATAGAGATAATAGGATAGACAATCTAGATATCAGAGAGATAGATTAATACATAGACAGATAGAAAGGGCATATATATACAATATATAATATTATATATATATTCTATGTTATATATATATCTATATTATATATAGATATTATCATATATATATCGTATATATATATATATATATATATATTATTATGTATGATATGCATATATATATATGTCATATATATTATATATATAAATCTCTATATATTGTGTATATATTATATAATAGTATAAGTAGATAAATAGATAGATATTAGGATTATAGATATAAATATAGCTACATTTTTATTCAGGCTGTATATATGCCGTGTGTGTGTGTTGTGTGGTATCTGTGTGTGTGTGTATGTGTGTCTGTGTGTGGGTGTGTGTGTCTGTGTTTGTGTGTGTGTGTGTGTGTGTGTGTGTGTGTGTGTGAGTTTGTACAATAACGAAGGGAAGCGCAGATAATAGGCCGATGGCCTATATATAATATACTATATGATATATATATTATATACTATATATATATATTATATATATATATATATGATATATATATATATATATTATATAGGGCCGCGGTGTCGAATGGTTAGAGCGTCGACTCAAGACTGTCACGACGGCAATCTGATTTTTACGAGGGTTCGAGTCACCGACCCGGCCCCGCGTTGTTTCCCTTGGGCAAGGAACTTTACCTCGATTGCCTGCCTAGCCACTGGGTGGCCAAGCCAGCCCAAGTCAAGTGCTGGTCCCAAGCCCGATAAATAGAGAGAATAATTACCTAAAAAGGTACCACCGCACTCTATCCGTGGAAAGGACTGGGGACCCTACCACCTAACCACTCCAAGAGCAATCCAACGTGGAAACTGCAATTGAGTATCATGCTGTTACCACGGCGGCCCTCAGACATGACCTACCGTTAATGATGGATGAATATATATATATACTAGATATATATATATATATATATATATATATATATATATAGATATTATATATATATCCATATATAATTATACATACATTTTTTTTTCTTTTCCTTTTCTTTTCTTTTCTTTTCTTTTCTTTTTCGAACAGCCACTGCAGGGCTAGGTCTCTCTCAGTTTTACTACTGAGAGGTCCTATTTGGCATGGACCACCCTTGGGCCTGCTTGATCCCTTCCTATCAACCTCCTAAATATATATATATATCTATTATATATATATATATATCTATATATATATATCTATAGCTATATATATGTATCTATATATAGACACACCCACACCAAAAACCAAACCCCCCGTTTTTTTTTGGTGGGGGGGGTGTATGGTATATATAACATATATATGTATATAATTTATATATATATATATATTATATATATAGTATATATAATATATATATATTTATATTATATATATATAGATATATAGATATATATATATATATATATATTTGTGGTGTGTGTGTGTGTGTGTGTGTGTGTGTGTTGTGTCTTATACAACACACACAAGCGCAACACGCACAAATATATAATATATATATATATATATATATCTATATAATATATATAATATATATTATAATATATATATATATATATATAATATCTTATGATGTACATATACGTGTAGTGTGTGGTACAATCACGAGGGAAAGAGCAAGAGAAAGGCCAAAAGCTCCCTGTATTTCCTGGGAAGGTTAAGCGAAATGTTGTTCGGCTGATTCCGCTTTCTCCTACTCTTCCTCGTCCATTGTTATTGATTTTATCCAGCATGATCCTTCATGGGTGTGTGTATACGAGTAAATATATACTACACGCACACGTGCCATGCATTTATGCATAAATATATGTGCATACATATATAGAGAGATATATTTATATGGTAGTGTACAGTAATATATATATCACATATATATAGTAGTATATATATATATATATATATAGTATATATATATAGATATATATATATGATATATATTTGTGGTGTGTGTATGTGTTGTGTTTATGTATGAATGTAATTTATGTATGTATGTTGTATTATGTATGTATGTATGTTGTATGTATGGTATGAGGTATGTATTATTTAAGCATATATATATATATATATATATATATCTATATATATATATCGAATATATATATGATATTTAACACATAGATATATTATAATAATATATATATATATATAATTATATATATATATATAGATATATACTATATATTAATGTGAGTAATGCACACACATACGCACGCCCTCTTCAGTTGTCCTGTGAGGGAAAACGAAAGTGATCTCGGCCCGACAAACGCAGACATCTGACGCTGCGGTTGTTTATACACTCTAGAAAGCAACGAAGCATTCAATCAAAGAAGGAGGAAGAAGAAGGAAATATGAAAGTAGATGTTAAAGGAGAGAAAGATGAAATGGCAAGAGGGAGAAGAGAAAGGAGATTGGAG
>NC_051402.1:19153496-19155996 GCF_015228065.2 Penaeus monodon
TCCCTTTTCCTCCTTCCTCCTCTCCCCCCCTTCCTCCCCTTTCCTTTTCCCTCCTCCTTTCTCCTCCTCCTCCCCTCCTCCTCCTCCTCCTCCTCCTCCTCCTTATTCGCCTTCTGCTTTTTGTTCTTCAGCTTCTTCTTTGGCTATCTGTATCTTCTCCCTTTTTTGTTTTTGTGTTTATTGCTTTTGATCGAGGTTGGGGTCATTGGAGAAGTTTGAGGAAGAAGAAGAGGAAGAAGAAGAAGAAGAAGAAGAGGAGGAGGAGAAACACAAAGAAGAAAAAGAAGAATAAGAATAAGAAGAGAAGGAAAGAAGAAGAAGAAGAGGAAAACAAAGTAGAAGAAGAGGAAAACAAAGAATAAGAAGAAAAGGAGGAGGGAAACAGAGAAGATGAAGAAGAAGAGGGAGGAGGAAGGAAAAAAAAAGTAATTAGACCAGATGAAAGAACAACAGAAAACAAACAAATACACTATCATGGAGGCGAAAGAGAAGATTACAACAAGGAATATATAATGGCGAAAGAGGGGAAAAGACGAAGAAGACAGAAGAAAGATGATAGAAAGAAGAAAGTAAGTCAGGCGGAATGAGAGAGAAGACAGTGAATTAATGGAAAATGAGAGAGAGAGAGAGAGAGAGAGAGAGAGAGAGAGAGAGAGAGAGAGAGAGAGAGAGAGAGAGAGAGAGAGAGAGAGAGAGAGAGAGAGAGAATGATAATGATAATCATAATAACAACAACAGGAGAAAGAAGAGTTGCAGGAAGAAGAGGCGGAGAAGTGGAAGAAGACGAATAAATAGACGAAGAAGAAGAAGAAGGGGGAGGAGAAGGAGAAGGAGAAAGATTTTTAAAAAAGAGAGAAGAAGGAGAAGATGGAGGAGGAAAAGGAGAAAAAGATGAAGAAAATGGAGGAGGAGAAGGAGAAAGAGAAGAAAAAAAATAATGAGGGGGAGGAGAAGTAGAAAGAGAAGAAGTAGTAGAAGAAAAAGAAGAAGAAGAAGAAGAAGAAGAAGAAGAAGAAGAAGAAGAAGAAGAAGATAGAAGCAGGCTGAGTCGCCGGGCAACAGCACGCAGTGGGCATTGCAGGGCCGTGTGGAGGTGAGGCGTACCTCGGTGCTGGGTAACCTGTTGCCCTCCACCCCCTCCACCCCCTCCACTCCCTCCACCCCCGTCTCCCCCTTCTCTCACCCTTCCTCTCTCCTCCTCTCGCCTCGTCTCTGTCCCCAGTGTTTCTCCTTGTAATATCTCCTTCTCTCTTTCATCTTCTTCCCTGTGACTGTTCCTGTTTTACCCTCTTTCATTTTCTGCCATACCCCTTCTTATGTTTTCCTTCTCTCTCAAACTCTCTCTCTCTCTCTCTCTCTCCTTCCTCCCTCTCCCCCTCCGTCTCCCCTATCCACTCATAGGTCACCGGGAGCATCACGGGAGGGGGGGGGAGCACTGTGGTAGGAACTGGGGTAGGGACAGGGGTAGGGGCAGGGGCAGGGGCAGGGGCAGGGGAAGGGGCAGCGGTGGTGGGGCCCCTCCAGGTTGCCAGACGTACGACGATTGGGTATGACACCTCCAACTTGTATTTGTTTTTCTTTGCGGTTAAATCTTCGGGTTATAGACGTGTATTTTTTTTATTGAAATAAAATTATTCGAGGATGATAGAATTCCAGTTAATATTCACGTATTATTACTATGTTTGTGTTTTTTAAGGTGATTTTACGGGATACGAAGAAGTGATACAACAAAACAAAAGTGACGTTACCCTTGCAAGATCAGTAAGGCAAGCTCGGTGATATATATGAATATATGCGTGTGCGTATGTGCGTATGTGTGTATACCTTCACCCCACCCCCTCCTCCCTCTTTAACTTCAGATCCGGTATACGCTTTAAGCAATCAGCACACACACACACACACACAACACACACACACACACACACACACACACACACACACACACACACACACACACACACACACTCACACGCGCGCGCGCGCGCGTATGTATTATATATATTTATGTTTATATGCTTCTACATATGTCTATATGTATCTATCTATCTATCATCTATCTATCTATCTATCTATCTATCTATCTATCTATCTATCTATATATATATATATATATATATATATATATATATATATATATAAGAGAAGAGAGAGAGAAGAGAAGAGAAAGAGAGAGAGAAAGGAAGAAGAGAAAGAGAGAGAAGAGAGAGAGAGAGAGAGAGAGAGAGAGAGAGAGAGAGAGAGAGATAAAGGGAGAGATAAAGAGAGAGGTGAAAGACCCAGCGTTATATGAAGCGATGCATCTGGTTGATTTTGGCAAGCTGAGAGTGATGCGTAGAAGAAGGTAAGACTTGAGACGGAGAGGCTCACACTTCAAGCACGAGGGAGAGGGGAAGGGAGGGGGAGGGGGAGAGAGAGGCAGGAAGGGAAGAGGGACGAGGAAGGGAGGAAAGGAGGAGGGAGAGGGGGATAGAGAGGGAGGAAGGAAGATGGGAGAGGGAGA
>NC_051402.1:19160996-19163496 GCF_015228065.2 Penaeus monodon
ATCTGTCCTTTGGTTAGCTTTCTTAACAGAGCCATTAAGATCAGGCTGCGTGTTATGAATAGATGGTGTGTTATCTGTGTGTACGTGAATACATTTACATAAACTTTTTGCTTGTACATGTTGATCCATCCTTGCTTGCAGGGAGATATGTACACATACACCTCTTGTTGCTATTTGTAGAGAGGATGGTTTGAATATACGTCTCACTAATTACGTTCGTATTTATTTTACAGGTAAGGCGACGGCATGTGGAAAACATCAGAATAAGAAGGTATTTTAATAGAATATATTCTATAAGACACTATCTCTCTCTCTTCTCTCTTTTCTCTTTTCTCATTTCTCATTTCTCTTTTCCCTTTTCTCTTTTCTCTTTTCTCTTCTCTCTTCTCTCTTCTCAAGGCTTGTCGCTCACTGAGCGAAATAAAATGATGAAAACAAAACTTTCTCCTCTCTCCTCTCTCTCTCTCTCTCTTTCTCTCTCTCTCTCTCTCTCTCTCTCTCTCTCTCTCTCTCTCTCTCTCTCTCTCTCTCTCTCTCTCTCTCTCTCTCTCTCTCTCTCTCTCTCTCTCTCTCTCTCTCTCTCTCTCTCTCTCTCTCTCTACCCTTCCCTCCCTTTCTCCTTCCCTTCCTCCAAACAGTCTCTTTATTAATTTATTCCCTTTCCAACGCACGGAAATTACGACTTGATGTGTGCGTTTCCGACATACTTCCCTTGTTTACTCGAGGGAAATACAACTCGTATGTATCCAGTATTGTTTACCCAATACGTTTTCTCTCTTTGTTTTTCGCTTTTGCTCCTTCCCGCCCTCCACTCCTTTACAAATATGAATATACTCTGTGTAGTTTCATGCTATGTAAAGTCCTTTTTGATTAGAATGTACTTCTTACGTTTTATTACCTTCATCTCTTTTTTTTCTCCTTACCTCCTTGTCTCTCTTTCTGTCTCATTTCCTTCCTCGCTATCTGTCTCTCTTTGGTTCGCTCCCCAAGTCTCAGGTTATTTATCTAGCTTCTTACCTGTCTTTTCTCCTCGTCTTTCATTCTGTACATCACTTCTTTCTTATTTTTTTTTCTGCTGCTTGCCACCTCTCCTCTTTTTCACTTCATACCCGACCCTTTCTCTCTTTCTCCACTTCACTTTGTCACATTTTATCTTCCTATATCTTCCTTCTTTCACACCTATTCCTCTCTTTCCTTCTCTCCTTTGTCACTATTTCTCCATTTCTCCGCTCACTCTATATGTCTTTCTTTTTCCTCTCTTTCATCACTCTGTATTATTTTATCCCCCCCCTCTCACCTCCCCCTTTCCCACTCACTTCTTTCCCTCTTCTGTCACTCCCGACCTCTCTTTCTCTTGGGCGTATTAAATTATTGCGACATTCCTAACATATAAGGAAACCACTGATAAAACTCAGGGACTAGCACATCCGAAGGTATTTCATCTTTAATTCTTTTTCTCGATTAAGAGATAAGATGGACATTCATTTTCTCTTTGAATACTTTGCATACTTGGAGTTTGCTATGTACAGTACTTCGAGGCTGTCACATACCTTCCACATTGTCGGCATTTCTTGTCTCGTACTTGGCAACTTGTTTTCCCTTTGTATCGTGGCTGCATCCGTCTTCTTGTCAGCTGTATTTTTTTTTTTACATCGTCAAGTGTACTTAGAATATTTTTTTCCTTGTGTCCTTCGTTGTAAATACGTTATAGGGAAAGCTTTGAATTTGAATTTCGCTCTCAGGATTCGTCGTTACATCACCAGGGCCACCAACTTTCCCGAAGTTTTGTTTACCTGCCGTGGCATGGGTGCCAACTGCTATGGTTCTCGAGCGTAATGTTTGTTTTGGGTTTTTGTTTCATGAAAAAAGTGAGTTGCGTAACTTGATAAAGACTCCGTAATGATTTTAGTGTGTCTTCTCGGTAATTGTGTTTGTCGTTTATATAGATATTATACTTTATTCTGTGTAATATCGCTTTTGTGAACACCCGTTCTATTATGTTGTCGCTTTTGTTACTAGGAAATACATATTTGCTATCGCAACATGCGCACAGTATTGTGATTATAATGAGCTTATTTTATCAGAAAAATAGTACTACGAACAGCATTACAGACCGGGGAACATTGTGGATAGGACGGGGGAGAGAGGTTTGTAAAATACAAATCGGTAAATTTGATGAATGAAGATTGAAAGACAAATATCAAAGAAAAGTAAACAGAAGGAAATGGAATTAAAGCAGAACTTTTATAAACGTAAGTCAAAGCAAATGCAATGAACAAACTAAAAGGTAAGATAAACAGAAGTAAACACCGGAGAAGAACGAATGGAAAAGAAGAAAACTGCAACTGCACTGCGGGTGAGAGGAGAAAGAAAAACAAAGGAAGTGAATAAACTAATGGATAACATAAACAAAAATACACACCAAAGACACGGGAACAAAAGAAAATAAAACGGAAATAGCGCATTGCGGATGAGAGGAAAGGTACAAAAAAGAAAATAA
>NC_051402.1:19168496-19170996 GCF_015228065.2 Penaeus monodon
CCTCTCGACGGCGCAGTTAATGAGCGACAGTTTACCGATAAGACGCCCAGGTTCTTCCAAGGCAGATATGCAAATAGGGACAAGATGTATCATTAACTTCAAACATTATTATTAGTTCTCTCGACGCTTCCTTTCGAAGAGGGTGGGATTTGCCTTCCCTGACAGATACGTGGATGGATGGATGGTAATTGGCAATAAAGATGAGGCGAGAGAAAAATATGCTATTGGTTGCTTTCAAAGGGTAGTGTCTTGATGTATATGTATGTTTATTATTATTATTGTTAAAGTTGTTGTTGTTCTTATCATTATTAATAATATTGTTATTATTATTATTATTATTATTATTATTATTATTATATTATTCGACAGCCTATCATTCCACTGCGGGAGAGAGAGAGTGAGAGAGAGAGAGAGAGAGAGAGAGAGAGAGAGAGAGAGAGAGAGAGAGAGAGAGAGAGAGAGAGAGAGAGAGAGAGAGAGAGAGAGAGAGAGAGAGAGAGAGAGAGAGAGAGAGAGAGAGAGAGAGAAATGGGAATGATGAATATAGATAACGATAGCGATAGCAAATATCAAAGAAAAGAGAAAGGGGAGATGAGAATAGGAGATAAATACTTTGTAATAAGTATTATGACAATGGGAAAAGGAAGGATGGAGAAAACAAAAAGAGAAGTCGAGAATGAGATATCGAGGAGAAAGGCAAGAAGAAAGAACGAGAGAATATGAATAAGAAGGAAGATGAAGGAGAAAGAAAAGAAAGATTAATAATAAAAAGAAGCAGGAGATGGAAAAGAAGGAGAAGATGGAGTAAGAAAACAAAAGAAGAGGAAAACGAAAGAATAAGGAAGAAGTAGTAGAAATTAAGAATAAGATAAGCCAATAAATAAGAATGGTAAAACGAACAAGAATAAAGAGAAGCGGGTGAGAAGAGGGGAGGCGTCCTGTGGCATTCCCGGCATAGCTGAGCGGGAAAACAATTGATATCTGGACCCGGCTAAGCACAGGGCCGTTTGCGCGCTGAGTTACCATCGCCCGGAGAATGTAAACTTTTCTTTGCTCGCGCTAACGTTCCCTCCCGAGACCGAGACCAAGGGGGGGGGGGGGGATGTCTTTCGCAGGGCTGTGGGATGTGGATTTTTTTTTTCTACTTTTTCTTTTTCTTTCTTGGCCGGGGGGGGGGGGGGTCTGAAGATGTGTCGATTTGTTATGGATCTGAAGGAAGTGTCTTTGATTTTTATTTATTTATTTATTTATTTATTTATTTATTTATTTATTATTTTGTTATTTTTTTTACAGGTTTGAAGGATGTGTCGTTTTTTTGGCGGGTCTGACGGACGTCTTTTCTTTCGTGTCATGTGTTTTGTGTCTTATTTCTTCGTTGTGTCTTGTGCCTTGTCTTCGCTGCGCTTGCGTCTGTGTTTCTGCTTTTATGTGGCAGTATTTCTTATTTTTTGCTGTCTTATGGCTTGTCTTGTGTGTTGTGTGAGAGAGAGAGACAGACAGACAGACAGAAGAGAGAGAGAGAGAGAGAGAGAGAGAGAGAGAGAGAGAGAGAGAGAGAGAGAGAGAGAGAGAGAGAGAGAGAGAGAGAGAGAGACTCCACTATAGGGGGTAGAGTGTGGCCATTATGTCTAATTCTGAGGCACTGTTATCGATTCTGCTGTAATGGCCACATAGTGGGAGCAGAATGGTGGAAGGAGAGAGGGAGAGGGTGGAAGGGGAGAGAGAGAGAGAGAGAGAGAGAGAGAGAGAGAGAGAGAGAGAGAGAGAGAGAGAGAGAGAGAGAAGAGAAAGACAGGGAGGGAGAGGGAGAGGAACAGGGAGAAGGAGAAGCGTTATAAGAAGGAAAAAGAGAGAAAAAAGATAGATTGATAGATAGATAGACAAAGAAAGGAAGAAGCAACTAGGCAAACAACCAAACACACTTCACCAATGTCGAAAGAAAAAAAAAAAAAGAGAAAAAATCAACACAATTGACCCTCAAACCATATAAAATAGATGAAAAAAAATATGACTCAATTCCCCGCCGTGATGGGCGTGAGGTTCAAGTGGAATTTACACTTCGCACTTGATTTATAATAAGGGTCCCTTTAGCACCCAGCACGATTCGGTATTTACTGTGCGTGTGCAAGCAAGTGTGCGCGCATGGGTGGTAGGGGTGTTTGTGTGTGTGTTCGGGGGTGGGGTGTTGTGTGTGTGTGTATGTGTGTGTGTGTGTGTGTGTGTGTGTGTGTGTGTGTGTGTGTGTGTGTGTGTGTGTGTGTGTGTGTTTGCGTGTGTGTCTTCGTGTCTGCGTGCGCACCCGTGCCTGTTTCGTCTCGCTTCCCTTGTTAGCAGATTCTTTGATTCTTTAATGGGTTTTGGCGTCGGATCCCCCATTGTTTTGGCTCTCCGGCGTCGGGAATTGTGACTCCGTAGAAAATGTGAAGGTCTTGCGCGTGCGACTGGTTTGACTGCGGGGACGTTTTTTGCCTCTTTCGCTCTCAGGGCGTTTCATTTAATT
>NC_051402.1:19175996-19185758 GCF_015228065.2 Penaeus monodon
GAAGAAACGTGAGATAGAACGTAGAAGGAGAAGAGAGAATGAAATGGAAAGAAAACAAAAATACGATTAAAAATATATGTTTTTCTTCAGAGCCATTATTTTCTAAACACACGATTAAAAGCTGCTTTCGAGACCCAGAACTAATGAAAGGCAAAAGAAAGGTTTTTGCCTTGCTTTAACGACCTTGCAGACGGCGCTCTCCACGGGAAAGTCAGCCATATATATATATATATATATATATATATATATATATATATATATATATATATATATATATATATATATATATTATGTGTGTGTGTGTGTGTGTGTGTGTGTGTGTGTGTGTGTGTGTGTGTGTGTGTGTGTGTGTGTGTGTGTGTGTGTATGTATGGATGTGGGTGTGGGTGTATGTCACAAACTATGTCGTTTTTTGGTACAAAGTTTTTCCCTTATGCATTTATTCTTTTTTAGGTATACCAAATAAAAATACGCAGATTTCAAGTTGTATAAAGGAGGGAAATGTAAATTGGAGCCCATGAATTTATACATTCATTCATTCATTTAAGCAAGCAAGCAGGCATGTAGCAAGAAAAGTATGACAGGCAGACAATCAGTCAGTCAGTCAGTCAGTCAGTCAGTCAGTCAGTCAGTCAGACCAGACAGATAGACACGCACACGCACGCACAAGCACAAGCACACACACACGGCCGCTTAACTTAGTATCAGAACTTAATATCAAACTTAATATCAGAATTGTATGCACTAAAACCTGCAACGTCCTCCCATTTACCTTGTTCCGATATTTACATTAATCCGCATTGATCCGGATTCACGAACAGCGCGTTCTTGTAAAGGGCTGGCTTCATACCGCCATTCGATAGAGATTCATGTAGAGGTTTATGAATAAATGAAATAGATATTTGTGTTAAAAAAAAAGGAAGAACGATGAGAGGAAAGTTATAGTTAGATTTTTGAATTGGAATAATCGACATGGAAATAAAAACGGACCCAGTTATCGAACAAAGGAAAAAGGCGGCAAATTTTAGCGGGGATCGCTGTATGAGAAATTCCCTTTTGCAGACTCAGGTAGAATGTAAGTAGATAGGTAGTGGTAAGTAGATAGAGAGCGTGGCTGAGGATTTGACAGAGGTTAGGGAAAGGGAAGGGAAGGGAGTAGGGAGAGGAGATAGAGATGGAGATAGACATAGACATAGACATAAAGATAGAGAGAGATAGAGGCGGAGATGGAGAAGAGGAAGAGAAAGAGAAGAGAAGAGAAGAGAAGAGAAGAGAAAGAGAGAGAGAAAGCGAGAGACAAACAGACACCAAATGGCCTTATGAAAGCGAGGAGTAAGAGAAACCTTTTCCCCCACCCCCACCCCCCTCTCGCCGTTTCCCCTTCCCTCTTTTTCCCTTTTTCCACTTCAGTGTTCAAGCGAGGAGATGAGCCACTTGAAGGAGGGAGCTTTCATCCAAATAGGAGGGAGGGAGGGAGGGTTTTGGGAAGGGAGGGAGAGAGGGAAGAATGAAGGAGGAAAATAGACGGTCGCGTAGGAGGGGTGGAGAAGGGTGAGGGAGAGAGGGAGGGAGGGAACGAAGGAGGGGAGGGAGGGGGGAAGGGGGTTGTGGGGGGGGGGTCGATGTAGGGATGGGGAAGAGGGAAGAGAGGAGGGAGAGCAAGGGGGAAAGCGAAAAGAGGAGGGAAGAGAAGGCGTGGGATGGGAGAGAGAGCTAGAGGGAGGGAAAAGAGAGAAGGATGAAAAGGAGAGATGGAAGGAACGAAGGAAGGAGAGGAGGGGGGAGGGAAGGGAGATCGAGAGGCTATTTACCGGAAAGAAGTTCGAGTCGAGAGCATGTGGGAAAGCCCTGTTTTGTTTCCATCCACCGGGGCGATGTTTTGATTAATTGGGGGGGGGGGGCGTGCGGTGGGATCTTGTAGTCTGTCTGTTGGTTTGTGATTTGGTTTCTTTCTTTTGCTTTCGATTTGTTTCCTCCCCCCCCCCCTCTCTCTCTCTCTCTCTCTCTCTCTCTCTCTCTCTCTCTCTCTCTCTCTCTCTCTCTCTCTCTCTCTCTCTCTCTCATGACTACTATCTCTCTCTCTCTCGCCCTCTCCCTTTCCCTCTCCCTCTCCTTCCCTCCCTCCCTCCCTCTCTCTGTTTATTTATATATACACATTTAAACTGATTCCTTCATATAATATTCTTTGTTGACTCTGAACGAATCGAAAGAAAAAAAAAACTCGGGTCTTCTTTTATCCCGTGAATTTTCGCTTTGCTTCGCTCGTTGGCCCTGTTGACGTTTGCCTTTCATCTCTTTTTTCGCTCTTTCCCGCTCTTCCTCTTCCTCTTCCGTTTTCTTCTTTACTTTGCTCGTGAAAGTTTGTTTTCTTTTTACTGTGTGTGTTTTTTTTCCCCTTTGTAGGTTTATTTACTGATTGGTTGGTTTGATTCCCTCTTTCCTTCTCTCCCTTCTTGTCATCGCTATCTCTTTCTGTCTCTGTCTGTCTGTCAGTCTGTATCTCTTTCTCTGTCTATCTCTCTATCTATCTGTCTGTCTGTCTCTCGCTTTCTCTATCCTGCTCTCTCACTCTCTCTGTTTGCCATGTCCTTTCCTTTTTCTTCCCTTTTTCTCCTCCACCCCTTCTTCCCATCTCTCCCTCTCCCTCTATCTCCTCCTCCCCTCCCCCTCCCCTCCCTTCCCCCTCCCCCTCTCTCTGTCACTGTTTCGCTTCACTCAATCCGCACCTTCTCTCCCCTTCTCCCCCTCTTTCCCCTTACTCGTCTCGCACCTTTGTCCCGTCTTTCTCTTCTCCACCCTCTTCCTCTTCCAACCTTCTCTCGCTGATTCTGCTCCCCCTCTTCTTCTTCTTCTTCTTCCCTCTTTCTCTGTCTCTTCGTTTCCCCTCACTCGTCTCGGCTCGCATCTTTCTCCCGTTCTTCTCCGTCATCCTCTGCCTCTTCCCCCTTTCTCTCTCTAAAGCCGCTCTCCATCTTCTTCTCCTTCCCTTCCCCCTTTCTCTGTCTCTTCGTTTTCTTTCACCCTCTTTTCCTTCTTTGTTCGTGAACGGTTTTTCTGCTTGTTGTCTCTCTTCGACTCGTCTCCTGTCTTTCCTTCTCTTGCACCTTTATCTAGGTCCTTTATTTTTCTTACACTTTCCCCTTTCTCTTTCATTCCTTTCTTATTTTTCTTAGTCTCGTGAATTTTTTGCATTCGTTTTTTTTTTCAACCCTCTTGTCCTTTATCTTTTTGTTTTTGTTTTTGTTTTTGTTCTTTTGTGTTTCTCTCTTTTGTACATTCTTCCTTTGGTTTGTCTTTTTTTCTTGCTTTCTTCTATTGTTTTTATTCGTCTCGTTTTTCTTTTCCTTGTTTTTTTTTCTCTCTCTCATCTTCTCGGTGTTGCTTTCTCATTTTCCGTTATTTCTCTACGCTGTTCTTCCTTGCTTTCCTCTTACTATTCTTCCTCATCCGCCACTTTTTCAGGTTATTCCCCTCCCTACTCCATCTTTTCATTCCACCACTTATCTTTCACTCTTCCCTTCACTGCTCCATTCCTTCTTCCTTTTTCCCTCTTCCTCCCCTTCACCTCCTTTTCCCTTCCTACTCCTTCCTCTCCTTCCGTCATCTTCTGTCCTCCGCACTCCTCCTCCCTCCCTTCCCAACTCTCCAATTCTCCCCTACCTTCCCTCTCTTCCTCCACTCCTCACCTCCACCCCCCCCCATGAGACAAAATCCGAAATTACTCCTCCTCACGTAATTAGCGATATTATCATTTCAATGGCCACAATTTGCTTAATGTCTTCTCAATTAAGTCGCAATTTGGGGCTTCATTTGTTTTGGAATTCGCCAATCCTGAAATCACTCGTGGGCGTAGTTAGGGGGTGTACTCTTAATTAAATGGGAGGAGGAGGATGGAAAGGGTGATAAAAAGGTGGAGGAAGGAGGGTGGAAAGGATGATAAAAGGGGAGAAAAGGGAGATGGAATGGGTGATTAAAAAAGGGGGAGGAAGGGAGGAAGAAAGGATGATAAAAAAGGAGAAAATGGAGGAGGAAAGGGTGATAGAAGGGGAGATGGGGAGGATGATAAAAAGGGAGAAAATGGATATGGAAAGGATGATAAAAAGGGGAAATGGAAAGGACGATGAAAAGGGAGGAAAAGGGAGATGGAAAGGGTTAAGGTGAGGTAGACAGAGATAGGGAATGGAAAAGTAGATATAGATGGAGATAAAGAGGAGGAAGGAGCAAAGGAGAACAACAGAAAGACAGAGAGGGGGGCGGAAGAGAGAGAGAGAGAGGGAGGGAGAAGAGAGAGAGAGAGGGAGGAGAGAGAGAGAGAGAGAGAGAGAGGAGGGAGGGAGAGAGAGAGAGAGGAGAGAGGGAGAGAGAGAGAGAGGGAGGGAGAGAGAGAGGAGAGGAGGAGAGAGAGGAGAGGGAGAGAGAGAGGGAGGAGGGAGAGAGAGGAGAGAGAGAGAGAGAGGAGAGAGGAGAGAGAGAGAGAGAGAGAGGAGAGAGAGAGAGAGAGAGAGAGAGAGAGAGAGAGAGAGAGATTCATTGATATGATTTGAAAAATTATTTACAGAACAGTGTACTCGTACATGCCCAGCAAAAAACTAGGGTAAGATGCTATAGCATCTATCCAAACTGGCTGTGCTCCTACTTTTTGTAGAGGGCTGTCAGTCAAACATTGGTTATACATGCCTGAAGGTCTGTGCCATTGTGCTTACATTCTTCACAAATCTACTTGTTAAATAATTTTTTTTTTATCACTAATCATATCAAAGACAAGACCAGTGTCTATAATTATATTAATATAATCAGTAAGTGCTGGTCTTTGGACAGTGCTGTTTGATCGATAAGATACAGTTTTCGAGCAACAAAGTAATATGTAAGATCATGCGACTTGGGCGCCTTGCATATTTTGGAGTGGTGATATGAGACTGGCTTTGCCTCCAAAGCTGCATCGTGTACATAATGTATATTGGACTGATATCATATGCGTAGCGTGGTTAGTGTAACTTGCTCTCTGCGAGACAGTCCGTTGTAGACTTTGTATGGTTTATCCATTTCAGATGTCCCTGCAATACTTTCATAATGCCAGATAGTACTATGTCCATTTTCATCAGTTTTTCGGTGGTCCATACCTGGCCTCATAATCTCGAAGACAACCTGTTTAAGAGATAATGGTACTGCATAGTATGGTTCTTCACGGGGAAGTGCTGGTTTGGCTAACTGATCCACCTTGTCACAGATTGATATTCCTACATAAGAGAGTATCCAGTATAGAGACACTTTTATACCCTGCTCTGATAGGCTACAAATTTGGTTTAGGATATTCCTAGTTACCATGTTTACTGGACTAAATGAAGTCAGTCTGTAGAGTGCACCTTGGTTATCAGAGAAGACAGCTATGTGTCGCTGCTGTTCACTGCCTTTTTTGATAGCATGGTATATGGCTACTGACTCGGCATCGGTTGTATTCGCCCAGTTGGAAATTCGTACAGTTTCTTTTAAGTGAAATGTCTGGAATGAAGTCTCCAATCCTAGCTGCTCTGTGAGCCATCACAGTAAATCGCAAGTGAAGGGGTACCCTGAGGGGGATGGAGAATATCATCTATGTCTTTCAGAAAATGGCCTCTAATTCTGTTTCTGAAATCATGAATTTAGGCCGTGTTAATTTGTCAGTATTAAAATAAATATGTGATCTATGCCATGGTGCAGTAAGTGTTGCTTCTGGGATGTTAATAACATTGAAGCTGAGAATATTTTGAGCCGTTTTGGCCTTTCATTCTAGGTTTGACTGTATCAGGCTGAAGTATCAAGGGTGCCGGGCATGCCAAACTCTACAATTAATCTCATTAGACAAAGCAAGGGAAATTTGTGGTCTGGATTGAAGCTGCAGAAATCTGATGCCGGGTATGGTGTTGACCTGGGTGATACGACTATGAGGACTAGCTCTTTCCTCATGACAAGAACCGGGCTCGTATAGTCTATCATGGATCTGATGAGGGGTACATACATCAACCTTAGGACTCCTATGCATCTGTTATGTATATATTTTAGAGGTCTTAAACTTAGTCTTGATAGGGTTGATTATGAATCCAAGGGAAGCACACGTTTTGCTGAAGCTCTGAAGAACATATTCCACCCTATCAAAGACATGAATGAGAATGTCGTCGGCATAGGATGCGATGCTGCATAGGCCTCCCAACTCATTGTTGAGCTTGCAAAGAGAGTGCATAAGTATGTTTAATAAGGAAGGGGAACAAAACTCCACCATGTGAAGTGCCTAACTCAAGTTCACCATAAGCACTGGAGGTGCCTTGGTACCATACCGTTGCCCTTCTCAAAGACAGACAATCCTTTATCCATAGCAACAGCTTGCCCTTAACTCCCAGAAGAGTTGATTCATGAAGGATTTCAGTAGGAGAGGCTCTGTCGAATGCTCCCTTGAAATCTATGAAGTCAAAAGACTGTGCATTATTAACATTTAGATACTGGGCTAAACACATTTGTGTTCCTTTCTCTTTTTGGAAACCAAAGACTGGTGGATGAATTTGATCTTTGGTGGAGCAGACGAGTGAGAATTCTTTCACAGGTGATAAAGTGACAGAATGTCAGAGAGATTGGTCCAAATTCATCGCGGCATCCTGGTTTTGGGATGGGAATAATGGTAGCAGTGGGCAAGATGCCTGAAGTGTAGGTTAAGTTGAAGAGATCAAGAAGAGGATTAGTTTTGCCATGATATGTGTATCCAGTATTTTTTTTTTTTTTTTTTCTTTTTTTTTTTCATAACGTTCTAACTTCCCGAAGGCAACACACATCAACATCTTCAGATTGAAGATCCTGAGGGTTACCTTACGTTTCTGTAAACTGTTGATGTTCCATGTACATTTTAAAAGATTATTTGGAACCATCGGTTATCACTTGACCATTTCCAAGGCACAGTGCAGGTTGAGGATGCCATTGCTCGAGAAGGAGCTCAAACATCCTTTCCTGGAACTAGGATTGCTGAACCATCCATCTCTTGCTGCATCATGAACATCATCTGCTCGAACAGCATTTGTAGCAGATCCTCCGTTTCACTGTTGGACTCTTGCTTGCCCTGCTGGGGTGAGGGCCGAGCTGCAGTCGGTGCTGGCGTTGATGTCGCGCTGACTCCTGCTGGTGCTGTGGTCCGGTGCAATGGCTTTCATTGCAGGGGTCATCAGAGAGAGAGAGAGAGAAGGAGGAGAGAGAGAGGAGAGGAGGAGAGAGAGAGAGGGGAGAGAGAGAGAGAGAGAGAGAGAGAGAGAGAGAGAGAGAGAGAGAGAGAGAGAGAGAGAGAGAGAGAAAGTGAGGGAATCGACTACTTGGATTGCTTCATTTCTTGCTTCTTTTTACTTCTTTCACATCATTTTCCTATTTCATTCTAGCCTCTTTCTCATTCTTTCTTACCCTATTCCTCTTTCATCTTTTCCTCCTCCTCCTCCTTTTCTTCTTTATTCTCACCCTCCTTTTCTCCCCATTCTCATCCTCCTCATCTTCCTGTTCATCCCCTCCTCTCCCTCCTCTCCTCCTCCTGCTTCTCAAGAGGCATTGATAACGCTCCAGGAGATGTATATATATTCCCGCCCCCGCCCACTTACGCGCCTCCCCCCCCTCCCCCTCCCCCCCCCCCCCTCTCTCTTTGGCCCACGCCTTGCGGTCTCTCTCTTTTTGGGGTTTTGCTTTTATTGCATTATCAGTGGTATCATCATTATCATCATTATTACTGTTATTATTATTATTATTATCATATATTGTTTATAATAATAATAATATTATTATTATTATTATTATTACTTATAGTTTGGGTATTGTTATTGTTATTATTATTATTATTATTATTGTTATCATTATTATTATTATTAGTAGTAGTAGTTGTAGTAGTAGTAGTAGTAGTAGTAATAGTAGCAGTAGTAGTAATTATTGCTTTTGTTGCTGTTGTTACGCAGACCCGCGCCAGAGCCTTTGAGTGGTTGTGTGATGCGCGATGTGAAGCCACGGATGTCTCGCTGTATCGATGAATTATTAATTTGATTAATGGCTGAATGGGCGATCTGTTTGGAGAATCAGTGATCGAGTGAATGATTGAATGAGTTGGTTTATGAGTGAGTTGCCTAATGAATGGAGCTGAGGAGTGGCTGGCGGTTTGGATGAGGTGACGAGATAAAAGTGTATATCTTTGTCTTGTTTTTCGCTCTTCTTATCTGCGGAAAATTTTGTGCATTTTTTTTCTTTGTGTTTTTTGCTCTTATCTGTTGAAAAAAAAAGTTTTTTTTTTCTTTTACAGGTAAGATGACTGCATCTTGGAAATATATGGAACAGAACACACATATCATGAAGGTATTTTTTTTTTTTTTTTTTTTTTTTTTTTTTTTTACGTGCTTATTTTTATGATGGTCATCTCATATCTGTCTCTTCTCTCCCTTTTTTCTCTCTTTTTTTTACATAATGTCTCTCTCTCTCTCTCTCTCTCTCTCTCTCTCTCTCTCTCTCTCTCTCTCTCTCTCTCTCTCTCTCTCTCTCTCTCTCTCTCTCTCTCTCCCTCTCCCTCTCCCTCTCCCCCTTTCTCCTCTCTCCCTCTCCTCCTTCCTTCCCCTCCTCCCCTGCCCTCCTCCCCAAGGCCAGCCCGCCACCGCCTCTCCCTCTGTCTCCACCCTTCATTCATCCATTCATCCCTTACTCATTTCCTGCACCGCCCAGATGCGCACGCGGAGGACAAACAAACACACGCGAAGATGCAAACAAACGTACAAAGAGACACAAACACGATGGACCGAAACCCAAGAGAGAATGAGGAACATTAACAAACGACTTGAACGGTTTTGTTAGATGTGCTTACATAGCATGGTAATTACAAGCGCTAGTAATCAAACAAACACGCAAACAAGGAGAGAAGAGATCAAACAAACAAATGCGGAAGTTATGAAACACTCAAGCAAAGAAACACTGAAACACTCAAGCAAACATCCAAAGAAAGAACACAAACAGACCGAACAGAAACTCATATCCCCGCAAACAAGCATCAAAAACAAATAAAAACACTCATACAAGCATAAACAAATATCCAAGCTAATAAGCCACAAACACGAGCAAACAAAACACACCCACGGACGCCCGGAAAATCGAAACACCTGCAAAACAAACACAAACGAACAAACAAAGACACAGACCCCAACAAACACTCCCACATGCACGTAAACAAAGACACGGATCCCAACAAAAAAAACACAAACACGCAAACACCCGAACAGAGACACAGACCCCAACAAACACGCAAACACACGGACCCCAACAAACACGCAAACAAACACGCAAATGCTCCACCAAGCACACAGACCGCAACAAACAAACCCGAATCCGCTCCTGGACCCACGGTGAGTCAAAAGCGGCGGGATCCTTCTCGGGTGAGTCAACGGTGAGGGGGGGGGGGGTGATTCACCGTCGGCGGACCTCTGCTAGGATCGCCTACCCCTACCCCCCCCCCCCTTCCCACGTCTGTAGCACTTGGAGAAAGTTGGGGGTGTTTGTGTGTTTGTTTTTTTGTTTGTTTGTTTGGTGGTGATAGTAGGTGTCTTTCTGTGTTTGTTTTTGTTGATTGTGTTGTTTTCATTTCTTTTGTTTCCTCGTATTGATGGTATGTTTTGTGTTGTCCTTTTGATGCTACTTTTTTTTTTTCTTTTTTTCATTTATTTCATTCTCCTCCTTCTTCCTTCTCCTCTCCACCATCATCTTCTTCGTCTGCTTGTTCTTCATCTTCGT
>NC_051402.1:19190858-19203138 GCF_015228065.2 Penaeus monodon
AAGTAAACAAAGAGAGGTTAACGAAGAGAACGGACCAAGAGAGTGAAGAAAATGTGCAACAAGAAATTGATTAGAAAGAGGCGAAGTGAGAAAGTGAAGTATCGGGAATGGTAATAATAAAACAGCACACACGTGCACACACATTCATACTCGCACTCCCACTCTCACTCGCTCACTCGCGCACACACACTCAAACACACACACGCACACACGCACACTTAAACACACACACACACACACACACACACACACACACACACACACACACACACACACACACACACATATATATATATATATATATATATATATATATATATATATATATATATATATATATATATATATTTACATACACATACACAGCCCACAGCCTCGTTTATCCCCTCATCGTCACAGCCCACACTCCCTCACCCCCACAGTCCACAATCCCTCCCCCACCAAACCCACAGCAGACGACCCCTTCCTACCACCCCCACAGCACATGGTCTAACTCCCCTTCTCCACAGGCCCTCCCCCACACTCCACGGGCCCTCCCCCACCACCTCCACTCCCCACAGGCTCCTCCCCCACCACCGCCCACAGCCCTTCCCACACCACCCCACAGCCTCCAGGGCCTCCCCCCAACCCCCCTAACTCACCTTGCGTCGAGTGCGAGCGAGCGAGAGAGCGGTTGGTGTTTGTTTACACTCTGGCCTGGTCACGTGACTTCGCCTGCTGCGGTAAGTGGGGGCTCTCGACACACCCTCCTCCTCCCCCCTTCCTCTTTCCCATGCCCTCCCCTCCTTTAACCTAGTACCCTTGGATTCCCTGCCCCTCCCTTACCCTAATGCCCCTGGGACGCCCTTATCCCCCCCCCCGTTGCCCCCTTCCTTCACCCTTTCCCCCCCTCCCCCTCCCTGCCTAACAACTGCATGTATGACCAGTTTTTTGGAGGACGGGGAGGGAGGGGGTGGGAGGGGGAGGGGCGATTACGTTTTCCTACGCTCAGAAACATTGGCGGGAATAACCGTTATTTTATACTTTTAATGATATCATATCTTTAATGTTGGGAGTATAGAATGTTATATTATTTCTCACCATTCATCTCGTATCCTAAATCGTCATTTTGTTTTACTAATTAAGAAAAAAAAAGTGAATGAATTGATCTCAAGACTCTCTTAACCCTTTCACTTCCTCACGGGCCACGCCTCTTCACAAAAACAAAAAAAAAACAAAAAAACAAAAACACATGTAAAGAAACTGGAATAAATATACCGTATGCTAATCGTCCGAAGTCCTTATCTTATCTGTTCTTCAGTCGTCTTGTCGGCCGCTCTTGTTTCCTATTTTTTTCTCTTTACGTTTGTTATTCTTATCTCGTTCAATCTTGACCATTTTTAGGAGAACTGAAGGTCGCTGGCGTGATTAACGACGTCCGCGGAGTATTGGAACCGATAGAGTGACGCCGGGGGGATCAGGTTGAGGATGGGGGAGGGAGGGAGGGAGGGAGGGTGAGAGGGTGAGAGGATGAGAGGATGAGAGGATGAGAGGGTGAGAGGATGAGAGGGTGAGAGGATGAGAGGGTGAGAGGATGAGAGGGTGAGAGGGTGAGAGGATGAGAGAGGAGAGAGGTGAGAGAGAGAGAGAGAGAGAGAGAGAGAGAGAGAGAGAGAGAGAGAGAGAGAGAGAGAGAGAGGGTGAGAAGGTGAAATGAAGAGAAGGGGGGGAGGGACACAAGAAAAAAGGAGAAAGAGAGAGTGAGAGGAGAGAAAGATTTGAGAGGGAGGGGAAAAAAGGGAGAGGGAGAAATAGAGCGAATAGGTATATAGGAGGGAGGAGAAGTGTGTGTGTGTGTGTGTGTGTGTGTGTGTGTGTGTGTGTGTGTGTGTGTGTAACTATAAGTGTGGGATGAACGTGAGTGTGGCCGTGTGTGTGTGTGTGTGTGTAAGTATAAGTGTGGGATGAACGTGAGTGTGGCCGTGTGTGTGTGTGAATTTGAGTGTGTCAGATATCCCGATAAAATGCCTCGGGCCGCATGACACCTTCGCCACCACCAATGTGACACCCAACAGCTGGCCCTTTTGCCCGGCACTGACAGGTGTCACACGACACTGCAGTTGGCATGGAAAAGGTGGCGGGGCACATACCAGGTGACACCCGACCCGTGACACTCGAGGGGGGGAATTTTTTTGACACGGGCAGGTGAGTTTTTGACACTTGACAGGGGGGTGAGAAAGTTTTCTGAAAAGTTGCGTTATTCGGGAAGTTAGATACGTGGCTGTTGATTTTTTTTCTGATCTTTATATTTATTAATTAATTTACTTTAACACAAACCTATCTAGATCAAAGTAATGCTATAAATGTAAGTTCACGTTAACAACGACGATGAAAACTTAAAAAAAAAAAAAAAAAACCTACAACCAAATGAGAATGCAAGAAATGGAACAGTTATTAAAAAAAAGTGGGAAAGAACGAGCGAGTTATCAACGGAGTCCCGAGAAGAGCAAAGCGGCGCCCAAGAGAAGAGATAAAAAGAGCGGAGACATTTCCTCGCTCTCCCTACTCGGCCCGGGAGGCTATCGCGATCTCGGAAATTATGGCTCGGGGTGGCGATTTTTTTTTTTTTGTGGGGGGGAGGGAGGGAAAAGGGGGGGAGAGGAGGGAGATAGGGAGAGAAGGGTGGGAGGGCAAGGAGGAAGAAGGAGGGAAGAAGGTTCGGGAGGGAGGGAGAGAGGAAGAGAGGGGAGGGAGGGAGGAAAGGTAGAAGATGAGGAGAGAAGTGGAAAAAGACGAGAGAAAGAGATGGAGGAGGGAAGGAGAGGGAGAGAATCGAGATATGGATAGGGAGGCAGGGAGGGAAGGGAAGGACGAGAGGGGAGATAAAGAGAGGGGATGGCGCCGAAAGAAATAACAACTGCGGATGGATGTAAAGGAAAGTCAAGGGTAAAGAGGAGTAAGAGGAGGAGGAGGAGGTAGAGAAGAAGAAGAGGAAGAAGAAGAAGAAGAGAAGAAGGAAAAGAAGAAGAAGAAGAAAAAGAAGAAAAGAAGAAGAAGAAGAAGAAGAAGAAGAAAAAGAAGGGGGAGGAGGATGAAGACCATCAGATACGAAAGGAATTCACTCCAAGAAAGTAGGTTACAAAACAAAATTATGATAATATTTAAAAAAAGGGGAGAAAGAATGTGCCCAAAATTGGTCACAAAATAACCACACTTCTGTCTGTGTTAACACGTTCACCGAATATGTTTATTATTATAATTAGGATAATGATTATGGCGCATGTCGGCATTAAAACTGTCAGGGTAAATAGCGGGTTTATGCTGAATAATCGCCAACAACACTCGTAGTGAATCGTAGTTGAAATTAGGAAGGTTTGTTTTGGTGTTTATATCGATTAATGAATTTTATGAATTGTTGATAATTACGAGGTTCAGGGTAGCATCATTCATACTGCCCTGTAATACGGAGTGAAGTACTAACAGCTGGGATTTTTTTTAATATCAGCCGGCAATTAATACTTTCCTCCCCTCTCGCACTCCTCCTCTGGGTAAACATGGCGGGCGGGGGGACTCGAGCATCTCTCCTTTCCCCTCTTCTCTTTGTCTCTCTCTCTCTCTCTCTCTCTCTCTCTCTCTCTCTCTCTCTCTCTCTCTCTCTCTCTCTCTCTCTCTCTTTCCTCTCTCTCTCTCTCTCTCTCTTTCTCTCTCCCTCCCTCCCTCCCTCCCTCCCTCCCTCCCTCCCTCTCCCTCTCCCTCCCTCTCTCTCCCTATCTCTCTCTTCTATCTATCTATCTCTCTCTATCTCTATCTCTATCTCTCTCTCTCATCTCATTTAATGTTCTCTTTCTCTTTCTCTCTCTATTTTTCTCTTCCTCTTTTTTATCTCCTCTCTTCTCTAGTCTTCTCATTCCTTCCACTTTCGTTTCCTTTCTCTCTTCCTTTCATCTCTCTCTTCTCTTCGCTCTTCTCTCCCCTTGTCTTCTCTCTCCTCATCCCCTCACACCTCCTCACTCTCTTTTCCTCTTTTCCCCTCTTACATCATCCGTATTTCTTCTTCTTTGTCTTCCATTCACTCTCCTCTTCTCTCTCTTGCCCTGATGCCTCCTCCTTCTCTTCTCACGCCCCTCATTCTCAAAACTGGGAGCTGAAAGAGGAGGTAGGAGAGGGGGAAAGGGGACAGTAGGGGAGAGGGGAGAAGGGGAGAGGGAGAATGGGATGGGAGAGGGGAGAGTAGGGTGGGGGAAAGAGAGGAGGAGAGGGAGAGTGGGGAGGGAGAGACGTGCCCTAACCTACTGCCCTCAAGCAGGACGTCGCTGCTGCTCAAATCACCCTCAAAACACTTTCCCCTTCTGCTCCTCCTCCCCCCTCTCCCCTCCCACTCTCCTATCTCCCTTCCCCCTTCCCCTCCCCCTTCCCTTTCCCACCTTCCTCTCTCCCCTCTCCCTTCCCCCTTCCCCTCTCCCACTCTCCTCCCTCCTCCTCTCCTCTTTCGGTCTCTTTCTCTCTCTTTTCATTCCATGTTACGTTGTATTTGTTTGTTCTCTATGTTTCTCTTTTTATTTTTGTTTTTTTTTGTTTGCTCGTGCTTTCTCTTTTTGCCTGTATGCTCTCTCTCTCTCTCTCTCTCTCTCTCTCTCTCTCTCTCTCTCTCTCTCTCTCTCTCTCTCTCTCTCTCTCTCTCTCTTTCTCTCTCTCTCTCTCCCCCCTCTCTCCCTCTCCTTATTACACCCACTTTCACACTCACTCACGCCTTAAATCGCCAATTCTTCCATTTTCTTTTGTTACACTTTGCATATATATTTTTTCTGATTTTATTTCCTTTTTTATTTGCAGGTAAGGTTGCCAGACGTCGTCATCAGCGTAACAAACGACTAGAAAGAAAGGTATTTACCAAAAAGATTTTCACATAATTTTATCACTCATCGATTTTATATAGATAGTTAGATAGACAGATGGATAGATGGATAGACAGATAGATATAGGTATAGATATCCTCCCCGTTCTCTCCTCTCTCTCTCTCTCTTTATGGTGATTTATATATGTGCTTATGTTATCCTTTCGCTTCTCAATGCGTGGGGTTGTACTAACATGAAGGGGTCGTATATGTGAAGGGGATAGGGGTGCCTGGGGGGTATTTCCAAGTAAGAGCAGGTTTGGAATCCGGAGATGAGACGTGCTGTACAGGCGTATACACATGTGTACATACGCGCTTGCATGAACGCGCACACACTTTCAGACACTCAAACATACACGAGGAAATTCACGAAGTACCCACACGAAGACACAGATACGCTCACACTCCATTAATTTTCAATCACACACACACAAACATACAAGCAAACACAGCCAATCAAACAAACAGACAAACGAACGAACGAACGAACAGACAAACAAACGAACAAACACATCAGAGCACATCTAAAAAGAAAATATGAAAGCTTGACCTGTGATGCAACGGAGGTCACGCGGGGGGCGGAGGGGGGGTCAGGTGGGAGGGGAAGGGGCGAGAGGAAGGGGAGGGGGAGGAGTGAGAAGAAGGGGAGGGGAAGGAGTGAGAGGAAGAGAAGGGGAGGAGTGAGGGGAAGGGGCGAGAGGAAGGGGAGGGGGAGGAGTGGAAGGAAGGGGAGGAGGAAGAGTGAGAGGAAGAGAAGGGGGAGGAGTGAGGGGAAAGGAAGGGGGAGGGGAAGGGGAAGGGGGGGGGGGGGGGGGGGGGGGGGTCGCATCTGTGAGAGAGGAATTTTGGAGGAAAGAATTGGGTTTACGAGAGGGAGGGAGAGGGAGAGGATGAGGTTGAGGGCGAGGGAATGGGAGAATGTAAGGGAGAAGGAGAGGGCGAGGGTGAGGTTGAAGGTGTGGGAGAGAGGGGTGAGGGGGAGGGGAGAGGGAGCGGAAAAGGGAGAGAATGAAGATGAAGGTATATGAGAGGGAGAGAAAAAAGGGGATATGAATTACAATAAGACAAAAGATAAGGCGAGAAACAAATACCGAAAAAGAGGCAAAAGAAAACAACGGAGATGAAGAATAACAATATCAGAAATAAAATTCAACGGAAGAAGAGAAAGGAAACCTGATAAACGCGATAGAAGCCCACAAATCCGATGATAATGCAGGCCCCGAAAGCGCTTTCCTGCAGTGCGAGTATGTCTTCGGTAACACGGTGGGGGTGGGGTGGGGTGGGGGGTAGATTGGGGGTTAGAGGAGGGGGAGGGGGAGGGGGTGAAGGGCTATTGGGTAAGGGGCGAGAGGAGGGGGGAGAAAGGGAAGGGGGCGAGAGGAGGAGAGAGGAGGGGGGAGGGGAGGGGTTGCGGGGGTGGGAGTCGTGAATGCAAGAGTGGGGAGTGGGGGAGGAGGGGGAGAGGGGGAGTGAGGGAGGGGCTTAAACTATCACAGATGGTGCCCTACTGTGCGTAAGGCGGCCCCAATATTCCCAACAGATGGCGACGATCAGATAATTTTTTTTTCTCTCTTTTTATATCAGAGCGCGAGAGTAAAAGTTCATTCTGTGTCACAGATGGTTGCAAATGATAGGTAGCAAGAGGCAAGATTTATGTAAAAAAATGTTACGGAGATGGAGGACAGGTGGTTCATGTTACAGATGGGTTGATAAGCAAGAGAACTGCTCACAAATCACAGTGACAAAGATCACATTTCGACAGAGATCTTAGAAGGTGGTCAGCCAATTTTGGGTTTATTCCTAATCGCAAAATGAGTGTTTATAGATATGAGAATAAGCGTAAGGAATAAAAAGGCGAGAAAAACCCAGACTTTGAAAAATAAACAACAGATGGTCCTCAGATGGCTACCTGTCGACGCGCAGACACACTCACTCTCCCACACAAAGCGAAGGACACACACGCACGCAGGTGGCTGCGGCGGCGCCGGCGACGGGGGCGGGGGAGGATGGTGGGGAGGAGGGGGTTAAGAGGTGTGTGTGGGGGGGAAACACGGCATGGTCTGTGTGACCTTCCCGAGAGAGAGAGAGAGAGAGAGAGAGAGAGAGAGAGAGAGAGAGAGAGAGAGAGAGAGAGAGAGAGAGAGAGAGAGAGAGAGAGAGAGAGAGCGACAGAGAGGGGGGGAGATCTGCTAAATTTAAGGAGAAGAAGAGGGATAAGGAAGGAGGGGGGAAAGGAGAGGAGAGAGAGAGTATGTAATAAAGCTACTGAGAAAAATGACAAAGCTATATATATATATATATATATATATATATATATATATATATATATATATATATATATATATATATATATAGATAGAGAAGAGAGAGAGGGAGAGAGAGAGAGAGAGAGAGAGAGAGAGAGAGAGAGAGAGAGAGAGACTCCCGTTTGCTCCACGCTCCACCGACTTCGGCCTTTCCAAAATACTCCAGGGTCGCGGGGTCACGTGATCTTCGCTGAGGTCAGAGGTCAAGTGCCAGCGCAGGTGAGACCAGCGGCGACATGATCTTTTATATTTCTTATTTTCATTCATTTATTTGTTCGTATTTTTGTTTATCAGTTAATTATTTTATTATTATTAATAAATCTGGTGCACCTTTTGTTCTTGTGATTAAGTACAAGTACACTTAATTAAGATTAAGTGTAATTATGCTGTTTGTACAATATATCGAATAAATCAGTAAAAAAAACTGGTCGGTTTATGATTTGATTAGTAAATAATTTCTGGCATATGGTCCTGAGTGTTTGGAGTAGAGATGAGATGTATAATATGGAGATGAATTTGAATGAATGATGAAATGAATACATGAATGGATATTTTTGGCTGATTCGGTAGATGAATAGATAAGTAGATCCGTAGTATAAGAATACGTACTTGTCTATCTGTCTGACTGTATATCTGTTTATCTGTCTGTCTGTTTGCCTAGAGTTAGATTTATAGATACAGACAGACAGACAGATATACAGACAGAGACAGATTGAGAGACACAAATTACTCGTTTATATATTTATTCTTGAAAATTATATGTAAAGTGACACGAAAAAAACAACAACTAAAAACACACATAATCTTGATAAAAAGAGACATATAACATCCTCATTTTTTTCATATTGATCCTTGACGAAAATTCGAGTAAATAAGTAAATAAGAGAAAATACCTTGAATATAATATGTCTGTTTTTGGAATGCGCTTGCACGACTAAGCGCAGGTGTGCCATCACCTTGACCTTGGCAGGGTGACGCTGGTGGTGATGATGGCGAGGGTGGTTGATGATGGATGGGGAGGTGATGGCGATTGTGATGATGGTGGTGATGGCGAGGGTGGTTGATGATGGATGGGGAGGTGATGGCGATTGTGATGATGTTGTGATGATGGTGATGATTGTGAGATGGTTGAGTAGATAAAGATGGTTGATGATGGATGTGGAGGTGATGATGTGATGATTGTGATGATGTGAAGATGGTGATGATTGTGATGATGTGAAGATGGTGATGATTGTGATGATGTGAAGATGGTGATGATGTGGATAGTGGAAGATGGTGATGATTGTGATGATGTGAAGATGGTGATGATTGTGATGATGGTTGATGATGGATGTGAAGATGATTATGATTGTGATGATATGAAGATGGTGGCGATTGTAACGATGATGGAAATGGTTGTGACGATTATGATCGTTGGATATTAGATGTGAAGATGGTGGTGAAGGTTGTGACGATGAGGGGCTGGTGATGACCAAAAATATAGGAAAGTCGAGATAAAGAGGGACAGGGAGAGTGGGAAGGGAGAGGGAGAGGGCCACCCATCCATCCGCCCATACATACATACATACATACATACATACATACATACATACATACATACATACATACATACATACATACATACATACATACATACACATACATACATACATACATACATACATACATACATACATACATACATACATACATACATACACCCCACACACACACACACACACACACACACACACACACACACACACACACACACACACAAACACACACACACACCACACACTCACACACACACACACACACACACACACACACACACACACACACACACACACACACACACACACACACACACACACACACACACACACAACACACACACACACACACACACACACACACACACACACACACACACACACACACACACACACACACACACACACACACACACACACAAACAAACAACCAGACGGACAGAGAGACAGACAGACAAACACAAAGGCAGACAGGGGACACAGAGAGATCTGAAAATAGATAATGGAGAGCAAACAGAGACAAACACACGAGAAAACAAGAAAACAAAAACAAAAATAAAGGGTGAGAGAAAGAGCGAAAGAAAGATTCTCCTTTTCCCTTTCACCCCTTCCCCCCTTCCCCCCCTTCCCCCTTCCCCATGGCCCCTCTACCTCGCAACAGTTACTTAATGGCACTGACTCTCCCTTCCTTTGCCTCTCCCTCCCTCCTTCCCCTCCTCTGTACCTCCTTTTTCCTGCTCATTCTTCTCCTCCTCGCCACTATATCCTCCGTTTCTCTTTCTCTCCTCCTTTTCATCATTTCTTCCTCCCCTGTTCTTTCTCCCTTCCTCCCCACCTACCTACATCTTTCCCTCCCTTTTTTCTCCTCCCTCCTTTCCTCCCTCCCTCCCTCCTTTCAACCCTTCCTCCTCCCTCTCGCTGCCTTTCCTTCACTCTTCCTCTTTCTCCCTTTCCTGTTTTCGCTTTTGTTTTCCTAGGCTCCATATCCTCCACTTTGTCTGCCATGCACGTAGGAAATAAAACCACCGTCATGCATAGTTATTTGCCTCGTATTTTTTTCTTTCTCTCTCTTTTTTCAATGAATCACCATCCATTTTTTCCTTTTTTTTTTTGTTTCTAGGATCGCATGCATGCCAAGGAGGATAAGAGTGTGTAAAAGAACTGAGATTCCCTTCATTGGCCGTGGCCGAGTGGGGAGCAAGAGGAGAAGGGAGAGGGAGGGAGGGGAATGGGAAAAGGGAGAGGGAGGGAGGGGAATGGGAAAAGGGAGAGGGAGGGAGGGGAGAGGGAGAAGCGAGAGGGGGAGGGAAGGGGGGGGAAAGGGAAGAGGAAGAGGGGAATGGGAGGAGGGGGAGGGGAAGGGCGAATGAGGAGTAGGGGAAGGGAGGAGGGGGAAGGGAAAGCGAATGAGGGTTAAGAGAGAGGAAGGAGAGGGAGAGGGAGGAGGAAGAATCGCAGGGGGGAAGGTGGGGAGTGGGATCAAGAGGAGCGGATGAGGGAGAAAGGAGGAGGGGAGGAGGATGGGGCACGTGGAATGCCGGAACCAGGGCTGCGGGGAGGAAAGGGGAGGAGGAGGGGGGTGGGGAGGGAGGCAGGGAAGAGCGGTGTTAGAGGGTGTAAGGGAGAGAGAGGAGAGGAAAGGAGACGTGGAGAAAGAGAGAGAGAGAGAGGAGATAAAGAGGGAGAGTGATAGAGATAGATGGAGATAGAGGTGGATAGATAAATAGATAACTGGAGATGAATAAAGAGAGAGAGAGAGAGATGGAGATGGAGAAGGAGATGGAGATGGAGATGTAGAGAGAGAGAGAGAGAGAGAGAGATGGAGATAGAGAGAGAAAGAGATGGAAATAGAGAGAGAGAGAGAGAGAGAGAGAGAGAGAGAAGAGAGAGAGGGAGGGAGGGAGCGAGGGAGGGAGGGAGGGAGGGAGCGAGTGAGGGAGGGAGGGAGCGAGGGAGGGCAGGGGGAGGCTGCAGGAGCGCCTGAGCGAGTGGGAGTTCGGCATGCGCGATGACATCATGGCATCGTTTCACAACGTCGAGTGAATTCCTTTTGCATTTATCTTCATCTGTGTTGTCGTATCTCCTCGTTTTTTTTTCTTGTCTTTTACTCGTCCGTCTTTTAAATGTAAGATTTTGATTTTGGGCGTTGCTTCATGCTTTTGTTCTTTTCTGATCCACGGGAGACTGATGTAGATGTGTGGCACGGAATAGTGGTGACTTATGAGAGGGGCTTGCGGGGGGTCGGTCGGGGGCGTGGGGGAGGGTAGGCGGGGGGGAATGACCCGTCTGAGGCCCGCGTTGTGACGTAATGATGACGTCGTTGATAAGTGGTGACGTCAGGGAATGTCGAGAGAACACCAGGGAGGGAGAGGAGGAAGGAGGAGGAAGGAAGGGAAGGAGATCAGTTGAATGAGATGAGGGGAAGCGATAGATGAGAGAGAGAGAGAGAGAGAGAGAGAGAGAGAGAGAGAGAGAGAGAGAGAGGAGAGAGAGAGAGAGTGAGAGGGAGAGAGAGAGGAGAGGGAGAGAGAGAGGGAGGAGAGAGAGAGAGGGAGGGAGAGAGAGAGGGAGGGAGAGAGAGAGGGAGGGAGAGAGAGAGGGAGAGAGAGAGAGAGAAGGAAGAAAGAGAGAGCAGAGAAACTCGTGTCTTTCTGTCTCTGTTTGATCTCTTTTTTCTTTCTTTCTTTCTTTCTTTCTCTTTCCTGTCCCTCTCCTCTTCTCCTGTCCCTCTCCCTTCTCCCTCCCTACCTCCCTCCCTCCCTCCCTCCCTCCATCTCCCTCCCCCCTCCCTCCCTACCTCCCTCCCTCCCTCTGCCTTTCCCTCGCAGCCCAACATGCAGGGCAAAGGGGTGGGCAGGTGGAGGGGGGGGGGGGGAGATGGGTTCCTGCCATGAGGCTACACCAATGCTCAGTCGGGCATACTGATTACTGCGCAACACACGGAATGCTCGGTGGAGGTGGAGGAGGTGGAGGGGTGGATGGAAATGGAGGTGGATGGAGATGAAGAGAGGTGGGTGGAGCGGGATAGAACGACGTGGATAAGAGGAGGAGGTGGGTGCAGGTGGGTGGGTAAAGTGGATAAAAGTGGACAGAATTTGGGGGAGAAACGAGTGGAGAGGGAGTAGGTGATGGAAGGAGGATGGGGATAGGTGGATGGGGAAATGGAGATAGAGGGGGAGGGAGAGATAGTGGGTGAGAGAGAGAGAGAGAGAGGGTGAGAGAGAATGAGAGTGGGTGAGAGAGAGAGAGAGTGGGTGAGACCGAGGGAGAGAGTTAGTGTGTGTGTGTGTGTTGTGTGTGTGTGTGTGTGTGTGTGTTGGTGTGTGTGTGTGAGAGAGAGAGAGAGAGAGAGAGAGAGAGAGAGAGAGAGAGAGAGAGAGAGAGAGAGAGAGAGAGAGATAGAGAGAGAGAGAGAGAGAGAGAGAGTGGGTGGGTGAGAGAGAGAGAGAGAGTGGGTGAGAGAAAGAGAGAGAGAGAGTGAGTGAGAGAGAGAGAGAGAGTGTGAGGAGAGAGAGAGAGAGAGAGAGATGAGGAGAGAGAGAGAGAGAGAGTGAGATGAGAGGAGA
>NC_051402.1:19203238-19210738 GCF_015228065.2 Penaeus monodon
CTCCCTCCCCTATCTTCCTACCTCCCTCTGCCCGCTGTACTCTCATTCCTCCCCTTCTTTCCCTCTCCTTCTCCCCCTTCCTTTCCCTCAACCTGTCACTGCCACTCTTCTCCCCCCTTCCCTCCCCCTCCGACTCCCCGCCCCCTGCCTCCCCACGTCTATCTATCTTTATTCTGTTTGTTCTCTCGCACATCCTTATCAATCATTATCAGCGGCTTACTCGTTCCTTCCTCCTTCTCTGTAGCCCCATTCAGCCTCATTTATTACCATCTCCTTCCTTCCCCCCTCCCTCCCTCCTTCCCCCCTTCCCTTCTTCCCCCTCCCTCCCTCCTTCCCCCCTCCCTCCTTCCTTCCTCCCCTCCCTCCTTCCTTTCTTCCTCCCTCCTTCCTTCTTCCTCCCTCCCTCCCTTCCCCCCTCCCTCCCTCCTTCCCCCCTCCCTCCCTCCTTTCCCCCTCCCTCCTCCTTCCCCCTCCCTCCCCCTTCCTTCCCCCCCTCTCCTCCTTCCTTTCTATTAATTCTTTTGCCTTCTCTCTCTCTCTCTCCTCCTCTCTCTCTTCTCTTCTCTCTCTACTCTCTCTCTCTCTCTCTCTCTCTCTCTCTCTCTCTCTCTCTCTCTCTCTCTCTCTTTTTCTCTCTCTCTCACACACACACACACACACACACACACACACACACACACACACACACACACACACACACACACACACACACACACACACACGCTTACTTTCCCTCCCTCCCTCCCTCCCTCCCTCCCTCCCTCCCTCCTTGTTCACCTCCCAGGAATGCCCTCGGCGTCCCTTCCAATCCCCACACTAAACCGGAAGTGTCCGCCCTAAGTCTTCACGTAATCCTAAACCCCATTAAAAGATAGGGTTGTAGGGTTCGCCTCAGTCACACGGGCCGGATGTGGACACCCATAATCTACCCATTAAAAAAGTTTAAAAACCCATAATATGTAGACCATTAAATTATAAATAGACTGGAGGACGAGGAGGAGAAGAGGAAGGAGGGAGATGGGGAAGGGGAGGGGGTGGAGGGGTTAGGGGGAGGAGGGAGGGAAAGAGCGCAGATGGAGAGGAAGAGAAGGATGCAAAGAGGAAGGAAATTCGATAATTCACTTATTCATTTGTTCATTTACTCATTCCTTTGTTCAATCATTCATTCGTTAATTTATCTATTCGTTTATTCGGGATTTCATTAAAAAATTGGTGCATTTACTCTTGCATTCATAAGTCCCTTTATTCATTCATTCACTCATCCTCGCGTGTGATGTTTCCGTCCATGCCATTCACTTTGTGGAAGCCTACTTTCGTGTTGGTGTTTTCATGAATATTTGATTATGTATGTAAATTGTTTTGATGTGTAGATGTTTATGTAAGTGCGTATGTGTCGAAAGGGGACCTGTTTTCATATGTTTGTGCAAACACAAAGACGGACGCACACGCACGTAAGTACGCACACACAAGCGCGCAAGCACACACGCACGCACGCACGCACGCACGCACGCACGCACGCACCACACACACACACACACACACACACACACACACACACACACACACACACACACACACACACACACACACACACACACACACACACACACACGCACGCACGCACGCACGCACGCACGCACACACACACACACACACACACACACACACACACACACACACACACACACACACACACACACACACATACAAACGCACAAACACACCACGCGCGCGCGCGCGTGCTCCTCGTCCCTTTCTCATCCTCCTTATCTTCTCTAAAGAAGGGGGAGGGAGAGGGGAGTTCTATGGTAATGGCAGTAAGTGACACGCCCCCCCTCTCCCCTCTCCTCTTGGGGGAAAGAGAAACCGCAGGCCATTTATGTCCTCGACAGATGGTGAGTGCCCCCCTCTCTCTCTCTCTCTCTCTCTCTCTCTCTCTCTCTCTCTCTCTCTCTCTCTCTCTCTCCTCTCCTCCTCTCCTCTCTCTCTCTCTCTCCCCATCTCTCTCTCATCTCACCTCGCTTCCACACCTCTCACTTCTAGATTCTATACTAACACAACACTTCTCCACGCACCTTCCCCCTGCTAACGCCACACACTCTTCCTTTTATACACACCTTTCTTCCTCCCACTTATGATCCCCAATCACACACCACATTCTCACCTTTAACCTAAACACACCGCGATCTCGCTATTTCCATCTACCTTTCTATCTCTATCTTCTTATAGAAGGGTAGTGTAAGGATTATATATAATATGGTCGTAAGTGGACAGCCCCCTATGCCTTCTTTGGGAAAGTATAAACCAATTTATGTCCCCAGATGTGACAACCCCACACCCACACCCTCTCTCACTCCTACCCACCTCCTCACTCACTCCTCACTCTCCTCTCTCTCACTCTCACACTCCACACACACAAACACACACACACACACACACACACACACAACACACACAACACACACACACACACACACAACACACAACACACACACACACACACCACACACACACACACACACACACACACACACACACACACACACACACACACACACACACACACACACACACGATAGCCCATTATGTGTCGAATAGTGAGATCGGTGACAGAGGCGTTGCCGGAGTTTTCCTTCATTTTTGTCTCCGTGGCTGTGGGTGATCGGAGGGAACTCGGCTGAGGTTTCCGACGGGGTTCGTGGCTAATCAGCTGATGCATCTTCAATGGCATCACAATACGTGGCCACACTATATACGTAGGTCGTTACCCTATTTTGATATCGTGGGAATAGCTTTAGTTGTTATCACTATACGTTACAGAACGTGACTGTACAAGTATGTCGTGATTATATGACATGCTGTATCCACATATTATATTATATCATTATATTTTTATACATCATCATGCGTGACGTCACTCTCCTTCTCCAACATCACGATCTCCAACGTCCCCATCCTTCTCCAACATCACGGTCTCCAACGTCCCCAGCCATCTCCAACATCACTCTCCTTGCTTGACCTCTCCGTCCTTTCCATGGCGCCACCTATCCATCTATGACGTCATCGACCGAGCCCTCCAGTCTACGGCGACTTCCGGTTGGCTCCATCTACTTGAAGTCGGGTGCAGGTGCATGTAGGCCTCCGAATGACGTCATTAGCGGAACAAGCATTTGGCGAATGGTCCTTGCTTGTTTGCTATAATTTGAGTTGGTTATTTTTTTTCTCTCTCTCTCTCTTCGTATTTTTGCTTGTTGTATGAGGGGAAGGGGCTTTTCCGTTGTTCACTTTGTATTATCATTTGTTTGTGGGTGTTAGTGTTGTTTTTATTACTGTTATTGGTTATTTTACTTATTCAGGTCTTGTTCGTTTTACCTTTTTTGTGTCTCTATCAATATATCTGGAAAAAAGAAAAAGTAATTGAGCAGAATAAGAGTGAACGGAATGGAAAAAATATAATCCGGAGCTGACAGTAGGTAGCCGATTCGAAAAAGTAAATGCAAGAATGCGTATTTTCATGTTTATAATTTTTTCCCATTATGATTTTCTCTTATTTTGCATAATTTCTTTTTTTACTTTACATTTGACCCTTTCAATCTTATCTCTGCGTTGGATCGGAGTGAGCCTTTGCAACAAGTTACAAAAGCTGAAAAAAGGCGAGCTGTTGCATGAAAATTAGATAAAAACCTGAATGGCTTCGTGAAAAGGGTTGGCTATCCTGATGGGGGGCTTACCGTCAGGGTTGCCAATCTCGCAGTTTGGTTCCGGAGTCATGGACTTAGATAGGGGTGGGGGGGGGGATGCGATCTTGTTTGTTTGTTGGTCGGTTTGCCTTTTGTTTTCTAGTTTATGACGATGTTGCTGTTAGTTTTGTTTTATGTTTCTTTATTCTGTGTCGTCTGTCTCTCGAAAGTCTTTTTTTTTTCTTCCTCTTTCTCTTCTGGCATTCTTTATTTAATCTCTTTCCCTCTTTTCCTTCCTTCCTTTCCTCCTTCATTTTCTCCTTTCCACTCTCCATCTTCCCCTTCTTCCTTCCTTTCTTCCCTTTCATCCTCACTCTTACCTTCCTGCCTCCCTCTGCCCATCCTCCTTCCCTCCCTCCCTCCCTCCCTCCATCCATCCAACCATCCTTTCCTCCCTCCCTCCTTCCATCCCTCCCTCCCTCCCTCCCTCCCTCCATCCATCCTTTTCCCTTATCAGTTAATACATCTCCACTCTCATTCCTCCTCTCATCGCTATCTCAAAGCGAATCTGAAGTCGTTTGCCGGTGATGGAGAAAAATGCCATGGAGAGGGGGAGAAGGAAGTAAAGAGGGGGGGAAGAACCATGAACAGGGGAAGGAAGACCATTGAGAGGGGGGAAAAGGAGGTAAAGAGGGGAAAAAGGACCATGAAAAGAGGAAAAATGTCATGGAGAGGGGGAAAAGGAAGTAAAGAGGGGGAAAAGAAACATGGGGAAGAAAGACCATGGAGAGGGGGGGAAATGGAGGTAAAGAGGCAAAAAGGACCATGAAAAGGGAGACAGGGTAGTAAAGGGAAGGGAAAAGGGGCAATAAAGAGGGGAAAAGAACCATAAAGAAAAGAACCACGTAGATAGGGAAAAAAGAAGTAAATGGGGGAGGAAAGGGCCACGAAAAGGGAAATAAGGAAGTAAAAAAAAAGGATCGCGAAGAGGGGAAAACGTAATAAGAAAAAAAGGTAAATTAACAAGAAGAAAGGGTTTAGGGGAAAAGAAGAAGCAGGGAAATTAACAATAAAATGGAGATAGGGAAAAGTGACAAGAAAAAAGGGGAAAAGTAGAATTAAAACGGTAAAATAATAGGATAAGTAGTGGAAAAATAAAGGAATAATTACAAGAAAGGAAAATAAATCGAGAACAAGAAAGGGAAAACAAAAAGAAAGGAAAGAAGAAAAACAAGAAGGGATAAATAGAGAAAAAAAAAAGTGGATAAAGGAGAAAAACATAAAATATGAAAGCATAAAGGAATGTAAAAGAAAAAAAGAAATAGAACAAAAGAAGAAAACGGGTAAAATGAGAGAAAAAAAAACGTGAAAGAATATAGGGTGAGAGAAAAAATAAATAAAGCAAAAAAAGGGTGAAAGGAAGAAAAAATAAAAGATAAAAGGTGAAGGTGAGAGAAAATGAACAAGGGTGAAAGGGAGAAAAAAATTAAAGAAAAGGGTGAAGGAGAGTGAAAATGAACGAAAAAAAGATGAAAGAAAAAAATGAAAGCAAAACAGGGTGAAAGAATAAAAGAAAGCGAAAAAAGGCTAAAAAAAGAGACAAAAATGAAAGAAAAAAAAGGGTGAAAATGAGAGATGAAAACAAATCCAAGAACATGAAAGTATAAAAGGATAAAAAAAAAAGAAAAAAAAAAAATGTGTATAAAAGCAGAAAAAGGTGAAAGAAGGAGAAAAAAATTAAACGCGAAAGCAAAATAAATAAAAATAAAGGGGGATGAAATAATAAAAGCACTAACGAAGGAGAAGAGGAAAATATACACCAAAGCAGGAAAGGCTGAAAGAAGGAGAAAAAAAAAATCTAATACGAGAGAGAGAAAAAAATAATAAATAAAAACACGAAAGAAGAAGACGAAGAGAAAGAACTAGAAAAAAAGGCAGGAAAAGCGAGCGTAGCTTCCCGATAAAGACGTTATTTGAAATTACATAGACTCCGGCCTTTTGTGAGTGAGTGTTGCCCTCGCGAGATCACCGCTATAAAGTTCTTGAAGGAAACTCGCGTGGCTTTTATTTTTTTTTTTTTTTTTTAACCTTCCGTGTTGTCTTTGTTGTTTTTAGGTGTGTTTGTTTGTTTGTCTTCGACTTTTTTCCCCCTGTGTTGTTTGGTTTAGTGGTTTTGTTTGGTTAGGATCAGCAGCGAAGATATTCTTAGACGTAAGAGCTAATTTGCATATGATGTAAACGTGTCCCAGACTGTTGTGTTGTTGTGTATCTTGCTCGTTTTAAAAAGTCTTCTTGTATTTTTCATGTTAGAAAAAAATGAAAATCTTGTGCGAGTTACGAAGACAAATTTCCTTTTCTTGTTTTCTTTCTATTTTTCTTGTTCGTTGTCGCCGTCATTAGTTATCAATATTATTATTATTGTTGTTGTTGTTGGTATTATTATAATAATAATGATAATAATAATTATTATTATTATTATTATTATTATTTTATTGTTGTTATTATTGTTATTATTGTTATTATTGTTATTATTACTTTATATTACTACTACTACTACTTCTACTATTGTTATTAACACCATGACAGTGATCGCCATTTTTAAAATTATTCTTATTACTATTATTATTATTATTATTATTATTATTATTATTATTATTATTATTATTATTATTATTATTATTATTATTATTATTGCTTTTTCTCTATCATTTTCTCAATTATCTTATCCCTTTCCCTCATCGTATTTCCTTGTTTTCTCTCTTTTTTTTTCATTTTCTTCTCCAATTCCGTTTTCGTCTTCATGTTTGTCTCTGCATTGTGCAATCTCAGCTGATGAACGCTCCGCCTCCAATGAGTGGTTTGTTTATTTGTTAATTGACATTAGAGTAAGCGAGACGGATGGGGGGGGAGGGGGGGAGAGCGAAGGGGAGAGGAGGTGGAGGTATTTGAATGAACAATCTTTATTTGTTTTGTTGTGGTTGTTGATGCTGGTTGGGTTGTTATTGCTGTTATTATCGTTATTACTGTTATTGTTGTTATTATTATTTTTATTATTATTATTATTATTATCATGTTGTTGTTGTTGTTGTTGTTGTTGTTGTTGTTGTTGTTTATTTATTATTATGATAATAATAATGATGAAAATAATAACGATGATAATCATCACCATCATCATCATCATTGTCATTGTTAGAAAGGGATAAAAGAAAACCAAGGGAGAGAAAGAGAGAGAGAGAGAGAGAGAGAGAGAGAGAGAGAGAGAGAGAGAGAGAGAGAGAGAGAGAGAGAGAGAGAGAGAGACGGAGAGAGTGAGAGAGAGAGTGAGAGAGAGAGAGAGACGGAGAGAGTGAGAGAGACGGAGAGAGTGAGAGAGTGAGAGAGAGAGTGAGAGAGAGAGAGAGAGAGAGAGAGAGACGGATATATTAATGATTCCCTTTGCTTGAACATTTTAACAGCTTTGAAGGTTTTGTGTGCCGGGGAGAAGTCCTTGTGATAGTGAAATGAAAGAAGTGGAAGGGGGCGGAGGGGAATAGGGAGATAAAGGAAGAGGAGGGGGGCGAGAGGAGAAGGGATGAGAAGACGAGAAGAGAGCAGAGCAGTGCAGAGCAGAGCAGGTAGTAGAGGCACAGAGAAGGGAAGAGAGTAATGAAGAAAAGAGAAAAGAAAAGAAAGGAAATGAGGAGAATAGAGAGAGAGAGAGAGAGAGAGAGAGAGAGAGCGAGAACGAGCGAGACAAGACAAATCCAGCATAGCGTTTCATCATTTCAAATAGAGAATTATTAGTCCGGTAATTCGGTTATGACGTTCGCTACATGCGGGC
>NC_051402.1:19215738-19228238 GCF_015228065.2 Penaeus monodon
CCCGCGACAGCTGCGATAGGCGTCAGCACCGTGTGACAGGTGTACAGGTGCGTTAATTAAGATAAGCCGGGGTCCATATCAGACTGAAAATACTTTTAATTGTGGAGGTGAATTCGTTAGGGTTTTGATCGCAATGCTGGAGCTAATGGTGAGGGGGATGGTGATGTTGAGCTTGAGAATAATGGTTATAATGCTGATGTTGATACTGATGCTACGTGTGTGGTAGAGGATGTACTTTTTTCCTTAATGGGACGGCAGTTACGATAGAATTTGTGGTATTATCATCGGTGATTGACTATGAGATGAAAAAATAGGAAAAAAATCTGATATATAACAAGGCAAGCAAATTAATTTCACATTGGAAACAAACAAACAAACAAACAGCGATACACACAAAAATAATAATAATAATAAAAAAAGAAGAATCCCAAATATAGCCAATAAAGAATGTGATATATAAAAAGAGAAGAGAAGAGAGAGAGAGAGAATGACTCTTGGGCCCAGCTCACTCAGGGCAAAAATTGGCTTCGCTCACGATAGAGGGGGAGCCTCCTGCGTATCACGGGTTATATATAGAGCTGTGGTTGGGGCTCTTTCTATGACGCAATCCTTACCCTGCCCCTCCCCCTCTCCCTGCCCCTGCCCCCCCATGCCCCTGCCCTTGCCCGCCCCATCCCACCCTCTTAATTTTTTCTCACTTTTCTCTTCTCTCTTCTTTATCTCCCTCTTCCCTTTTTCCACTTCTTCTTAGCGCTACAGCTTCCCTCACTTCTGTGTTCTCCCTTCTCCCTTCTCTTCCTTCTCCTCCACTTCTCGCACTGCTTTTTACTCTAATTTGTTTATATTTCTTCTCTTCTTTTCTTCCTCCCTCTCTTCCTTTGCTTCCCATCTACCTCTTTCCTCGCTTCTCTCTTCTCTCCTCATTTTCGTTCTGAACTTTTTGTTGCTTTATACCGTTTTTTTTCATTCGTCTCCTCTCTTTCTCTTTTTTTTCTTGCTCTACTCTTTTGTCTGTCTTTCTCCTTCCCTTTCTTCACTTCTCCTTCTCATTTATTCGCTTTGTTTTTGTAGTTACTCCCTCCTTTCTCGTTATTTCACCCCTCCCCCCGCCCTTCTCACTCTTTCTTTCTTTCTTTATTTATTTCCCTCTTTCTTTCTTTCTTTCTTTCTTTCTTTCTCCCCCCCCCCCCCTCTCTCTCTCTCTCTCTCTCTCTCTCTCTCTCTCTCTCTCTCTCTCTCTCTCTCTCTCTCTCTCTCTCTCTCTCTCTCTCTCTCTCTCTTTCTCTTCCCCTCTCTTCCTCCCTCCCATCCTTCCTCCTTCCCCTCCGTTCCCCCCCCACTCCCTCACCTCCTATGACCTCCCCCCCCCCACATTCTATGACTCACACTTCCACCCCCCCCACCTCCCCCTTCCCCATTTCCTCCCTTCCCCCTTCCCTTCCCAACCCCCCCCCCCCCCTATCACCCGGAACAAGGTGGACCTGGTTATTCTCCCCGAGTACTCGACCGTTGGGGGATGGCGCGGGTATTATCACCGTGCCTCCCATTCCTTTCCTTTCTCCTCTTTCTGTCTATTTTTCTTCCTTTTTGTTGTTGTTGTTGTTCTTCTTCTTATTATTATTGTTGTTATTATTTCGTTTTGTTTCTTCTTTTATTCTTCCTTTTTCTTCTTTTCTTTTCTTTTCATTCTTCTTTTTTCTCCTTTTTTCTTCTTCTCGTTGTTCGTTCCTTGTGGCTGTGGTTTTGTCGGATGTGTTCTCTTTTTAGTTTTTCTTTCTCTTATGGCTATCTTGCATTTCATCACTTTGGTTCTACCTCTTCTTTATTTTCTTCTGAAATCGGCCCGACGTTCACCTTTTCTGGCCTTTTCTTCTTGCTCCTTCCACTGCTCTCTTCCCCCTTCCCATCCTCTCCACTCATCTCCTCTCCTCTTTTTCTTCCTCCTCCTCCTCCTTCTGCCTTCTTCCTCCTCCTCCTTCTGCCTTTCTTCCTCCTCCTCCTTCTACTTCTCCTCCTCCTCCATTTCTTCCTCCTTCTCCACCCCCTCCTCCTCCTCTTCCTCTTCCTCTTCCTCTTCTTCCTCCTCCTCCTCCTCCTCAACCCCTCTTACCTGCCTCCCTCCTCCTCCTCCTCCTCTTCCTCCTCCTCCTTAACCCCTCTTACCTCCCTCCCCCCCCCTCCTCCTCCTCCTCCCCCTCCTCCTCCTCCTCCTCCTCCTCCCTCCTCCTTCACTCCTCCTCCCCTTCTTCTTCTTCTTCTTCTCTTCTTCTTCTCTTCTTCTTCTTCTTCTTCCTTCTTCTCCTTCCTTTTCTTCTCTTCTTTTCTCCTTTCCCTTTTCTTCTTCTTCTTCTTCTTCTTCCTCCTCCTCCTCCTCCTCCTCCTCTTCTTCCTCCTCCTCCTCCTCAACCCCTCTTACCTCCCTCCCCCCCCTCCTCCTCCTCCTCCTCCTCCTCCTCCTCCTCCTCCTCCTCCTCCTCCTCTCTCCTCCTCCTCCTCCTCAACCCCTCTTACCTCCTCCCCTCCTCCTCCTCCTCCTCCTCCCCCTTCTCCTCCTCCTCCTCTTCTTCCTCCTCCTCCTCAACCCCTCTTACCTCCCTCCTTCCTCCTCCTCCTCCTACTCCTCCTTCTACTCCTCCTCCCCTTCTTCTTCTTCTTCTTCTTCTTCTTCTTCTTCTTCTTCTTCTTCTTCTTCTTCTTCTTCTCTTCTTTCTTCTTCTCCCTTTTCTTCTTCTTCTTCTTCTTCTTCCTCTCCTCCTCCTCCTCCTCCTCCTCCCTCCTCCTCTCCTCCTCCTCCTCCTCCTCCCCCCCCCCCCCCCAGCCACGTCACCCACCTTTCGAAACCACGCGGTCTGCTCGAGTGGCGTCGACTGTGTTTCTCATTCTTCTTTCTCTCGTCGACATTCCATTCTCTTCTCGCCTGTTTTCTTTTCTCTTCTTCCCCTTGTTCTTCTTTCTTTCGTCGGCATTCCGTTCGCCTCTTGTTTGTTTTCTTTTCTCATTCTTCTCCTTTTCGTTTCTGTTTTGGTTCAATTTTGTTTTTGTTTTGTTTGTGTTTTTTTTTGTTTTATCCGCCTATATTTTCCTAATGTATTGTTTTGTTTGTTTGTTTGTCTTTGTTTCGTTTTAATGGGGTTCCTCTTTTTTCTCTCTTCTTTGTCAGTGTTTATGTTCCTTATTGTTGTTAGTTATTGTTATCATTATCACAATTGTTTTATTGTTATGGCGTATTTTTATTGCTGTTATCATTATCATTATCGTTATTATTAGAGCTATCATCATCATTATTATTATTATTATTATTATTATTATTATTATTATTATTGATATTGTTATTATTATTAATAATAATAATAATATTATTATTATTATTATTATTATTATTATTATTATTATATTTATTATTACTACTACTACTACTACCACTACACTACTACTACTACTACTACTACTACTATACTACTACTACTACTACTACTACTACTACTACTACTACTACTACTACTACTACTACTACTGCTACTGCTGTTATTATTATTATTATCTTAATTAGTATCGCAAATGAGAGAGTCGTAATCATATACATTAATGATAAGTAGAAAATATGATAAAATAAGTTTATAAGAAGCATCTCAAGAAATATTTGAGGAAAGGAAACACCTCAAGGAGTGGCCAAGGATAAGGTGCAGCGCCGCCATTATGTCTTGGAAGAAATTGAAGGAGTGAAAGAACATGATATAAAGATAATAACTGAAGTGAGGAAGAATAATGACGTTGAAGAAAGGAATGGTGAGAGGGTGGATTGTCAGAAGGGGAGGCGGGGTGACAGCGTGACTGATAGTTCGATAGTCAGGCTTATAAAAAGACACAAATAGGCGACAGGCAGGACAGGCAGGCAGGCAGGCAGGCAGGCAAATAGATATCTTGACAGACAGACACTCATACAACAAATAGACTAGGCAGAGACAGTTACTAATCCGACAGACGCAGATACACAGACAGACAGGCACAGACAGACACAGCTGGACATATAAACAGACAGGTAGACTGATAGAAATAAAAAAACAAGTATTTTAACATAACCCTTTTTCATTTGAATCAGAAACGTCCATTTTAATAGTCATCATAAACAATAAAACTAATAAACAGAAATATAATTAATGTCTCAATGTTCAGCCCATTTTATTGTCACTTTGTTTACGCATTAATCAGAGTTGAACCAAATTTGCACGCTGTCACGATTGTTAGTTGTTTTGTCCGGGACTAAATATACTGTATATCTCTTTATGCCGCGAATGTAATTTCGTTGAATCATTCAAATTTACGCGGCAATTTAACTAACTGTATGTGTTGGAAGGGGGGGGGGGTTAGGGATGGGAATGTGTGTGTGTGTGTAGGTTCGTTTGTGTGTAATCGGGGGGTATGTCTCTCTCTCTCTTTCCCTCCCCCCTCCCCCCCCCCTCTCTCTCCTCTCTCTCTCTTCCTCCTCTTCTCTCTCTCTCTCTCTCTCTCTCTCTCTCTCTCTCTCTCTCTCCTCTCTCTCTCTCTCTCTCTCTCTCTCTCTCTCTCTGTGTGTGTGTGGTGTGTGTGTGGGGTGTGTGTGTGTGTGTGTGTGTGTGTGTGGTGTGTGCGTGTGTGCGTGTGTGTGTGTGTGTGTGTGTGTGTGTGTGTGTGTGTGTGTGTGTGTGTGTGTGTGTGTGTGTATGTGCGTGTGCGTGTGTGCTTCACATTTAGATTAATGTTGGTAGATCCAATCTGTTATCTCGACCCTCAGAGTATATGAAATAATAAATCATAGCCTATCGTGACGAAGAGGGAAACAATGGCGGTTTGTGTCAGGCTGAGAAAAAATAGGAAGGAGGGAGGGAGGAAGGGACGGAGGGAGGGAGAGGGAGAGGGAGAGGGAGAAGGGGGGAGGGGGAGGGGGAGGGAGAGGGGAGGAAGGGGAAGGGAGAGAGGGAGAGGGGAGGAAGGGGAAGGGAGAGAGGGAGAGGGGAGGAAGGGAGAGGGCGGGGGGAAGGAAGAGAGGGAGGAGGGGAGGGGGAAGGAAAGGAAAGGAAAGGAGGGAGAGAGGAAAATGAAGAATAGAAAGATGTAAGAAGGTGGAAAAGGGAGAGAGCAAATGATTGACTGAAGGAAAGAAAGGAAAGGAGGAAGCAAAGGCAGAGGGCAAACAAGCCAAACTCAAGGGGTAATAGAATCCTAGGACGAGGCGGGAAGGATCGAAGGAGAGCCGAGAGGAGAAGCGGGAGAGGCGACAGCGCGGTTCGTGTCGCGGCATAAAACGCGGGTCTCTTGAATGGGCGCCGCTCAAAGCCCTTCCTGGAAAAGCTCCCTCCCTCCTCTACTCCAACCCTCCTTCTCTCCGCCTTCCCTCTTTCCTCTCCTCCCTCCCTTCCTCTCTCCTCTCCTCTATCCTCTCTCCTTTCCTCCCACCCTCCCTCCTCCCCTTCATCCTCTCTCCTCCATCCATCCATCCATCCATCCATCCATCCATCCATCCATCCATCCATCCATCCATCCATCCATCCATCCATCCTCTCCTCCCTCCCTCCTCCCCTTCCTCCCTCCCTCCCTCCCTCCCCACCAACCCACCCCCCTCCCCACGCGCCTCCAGGAGTCACAACTTGCAAGATCCGGAGCACCTGTAAGGAACGCACGTAAGGATATTTAGTACCTGGATAAATGACTGGTAGGGAAGGACATAAGCTTAATCCTTAATCCTGCTCCCCTGCGATAAATCCCGCATACAAGCCATACACGCGACCGTAGATGCGCGCGCGAAAATAGGATAATCTCGGGCACCTGTGTGGAGGATGGCGGTGTGTGTCGCAGGGGTGCCGCCTGCCTCTGTTTCGTGGTGGGCGTGTGCGTCTATGTCCTTTCAGTAAAGTGGAGATACGTGTTTTCTTAGCCTTCGCAGATTCCTCGCTTTTTTGCTGTTTCTGTTTCGTTTTTCTCTTTCTTTTGTTTCGTTTTATTGTTGTTGTTTTTCTTTTCGTTTTATTTCTTTCTGTTTTATTTCTGCTTTTCTCCTCTCCTCTCTCTCTCTTCTAATATCTCTCTCTCTCTCTCTCTCTCTCTCTCTCTCTCTCTCTCTCTCGCTCCTCTCTCTCTCTCTCTCTCTCTCTCTTCTCTCTCTCTCTCTCTCTCTCTCTCTCTCTCTTCTCTCTCTCTCTCTCTCTCTCTCTCTCTCTCTCTCTCTCCGGTTTGGCGCTTATATCTTTAATCCATTAATATTTCTTATTTTCTTTCGTATCTGAATTTCTTCCTAATTCCCGCATCCCCTTTCCATTTAATTTTCTTTCTGACATTTTTCTCTTTCGCTAAATGTTTGTTTTATAATTTCCCTGGGTTAAACTTCGCTTATAGTTCTTTATTTCAGCCTGAATTGTTTTTATTCGCTTCTCTTCTCCAACTCTTTCCTCTTCCCATCCTTCCCCCTCCTTTCCCTCTCCTCCTCTCTCTCACTTTCCTTTTCTCCCCTACTCCTTTCTCTCTCGTGCCTCTTGCCTCCCCGTCTCTCTCCTCTCCCTCTTTGCCCCCCCCCTGTCTCTCTCCCTTCCCCCTTTCCTCTCCCGTTCCTCCCCTTTTTCCTCCCCCTGTCTCTCTCCCCACCCCCTTTCCTCTTCCTGTCCCTCTCCCCACCTTCTTTCCTTCCCCTGTCCCTCGCCCCTCTCCTTTCCTCCCCCTGCCCCTCTCCCCTCCCCTTTCCCTCCCCTTTCCCTCCCCTTTCCCTCCCCTCCCCTTTCCGTCTCCCCTCCCCTTTCCCTTACACCTTTCATTCCCCTCGCCGGCTTTTATTCCTTCATAAGCTCCCTCTTTGTGTTGCATTCCCGTAGGATCTTCGGAGTCCCTATTCCCCTGCTCTCTCCTTAATTAGGATTTCATAGGCCTCTTTCGGAACGGCTTCTGTCTTTCTGGTTGTGAGGGTGTTAGTCTGTCTCTCTCTGTCTTTGTCTGTCTGATAGTCTCTCTCTCTCTCTCTCTCTCTCTCTCTCTCTCTCTCTCTCTCTCTCTCTCTCTCTCTCTCTCTCTCTCTCTCTCTCTCTCTCTCTCTCTCTCTCTCCCTTCTCTCTCTCTTTCTCTCTTCTCTCTCTCTCTCTCTCTCTCTCTCTCTCTCTCTCTCTTTCTTTCTTTCTTTCTCTCTCTCTATCAGTCTAATATATCTGTCTATCTGTGTTATTCTGTGTGTCTGCTTCCTTCCTTCCCCTCCGTCTTTACACTCCTCCCGTCCCCTCCGTCCTAATTCCTTTCCTTAATTTTTCTAAGCTTTAAATGCGAACTTAACTCTGATTCTCTTTTATAATCTCCTTTTTATTTTTTTGATTATCATTTATTGATTGTTATTCATTTTAATAATTAATTATCACATTACGTCAGCTTTATTCTCTGCCGTCTGACTCTCTGGTTGTCTTCTATTTATGCCGGTTCTATTCGTTTATCTGTTTGTCTGTCAAGTAGTCTGCATGTGTAATATCTGTATGTCTGTAAAATTGTCTAGCCAACGGCCTTAGTCATTTTCTTTTCTTCTTTTCTTCTCTCCCCTTCCTTCGTTCCCCTCTCTCCCTTCCCTTCCCTTCTTTTCACTTTTCTCATAACACAACCCTCGATTCTCTTCTCCCTCTCTCCTTCTCCCTTCCCTCCCCTTTATCTCTACTGCCTCCTTCCCTCCCTCATCCTCCTACCCCCTCCCTTTCCCCTCTCCCTCCCCATCTTCTACCACCTTTCCCCCTCATCCTCCTCTCTTTCTACCCCCTCCCTCCCTCTACCTCCCTCCCACCCCTTTCCCTTCCGGTTAACTTAGCATTTAGTTGATTTCTCTTATCACCTGATAGCTGTGGGTGCAAGGTCGCCGGTGGACATTTTGTCAGTGAAAGTGGGAAGGAGGGAGAGAGAGAGAGAGAGAGAGAGAGCGCGAGAGAGAGAGAGAGAGAGAGAGAGAGAGAGAGAGGAGAGAGAGGAGAGAGAGAGAGGGGTGAGAGCGAGAGAAAGGAAAAGAGAGAGAGAGAGAGAGGGAATGAGAGAGAGAGAGAGAAAGAGAGAGAGAGAGAGAAAGAGAGAGGATAAACGGAGGGAACTAGTGGGAAGAGAGAAGAAGAGGGAAGAAGATAATAGAAGCAGGGGATGAGCGGGTAAAGGAAGGAAAGGGGAGAATCAAGAAAAGAGAATTTGGATGGATGAGAAAAACCGAGGAAGGAGAAGTGAGAGAAAGAATAGATCATTGAGACGAGATGAAAAGGGGAAGGGAGAGGCAAAGGGAAGGGAGACGACACCAGCAAATCATTATTATTGTCCCCAAAGCTCCAGGCAAGGTGCAATGGCGTCGCTCTGGCCTTTTGTCCCCGCGTGCGTTTCATCTCGGACTTGAAAATCCCGCGAGATTTGAGTTGATTTTTTTTTTTATGTTGGATATTTTTTTTCTTTTTCTTTTCTTAGGGAGGATTAGAGTGTGGGTTGATATACTTCCCCCTCTCTATCTCTTTCCCTCTCTCTTTCCCTCTCTCTCTTTCCCTTTCCCTCTCCCTTTCCCCCTTCTCTTTTTCCTTCTCTCTCTCTATCCCTCTCTCTCTTCCTCTCTCTCCCTCTGTATATACCAGATCGAACCTTCACCCCATTTCATCTTGGCACGGGCGTCTGTCACGCCCAGTGGCACCCTTTTCCCCCTCGTCTCGCTGCCATAGAGCCATAGTGTTTACATGTGAGGTGAGCGAGGGAGGGAGGGAGGGAGGGAGGGTGGGTGGGATGGACTGATTGAGGGAGGGAGGGAGGGAGGGAGGGAAGGAGGGGAAAGGGGGGGTGGGAAAGGGCTGTTTGGGGGGGGAGGGAGGGAAGGGGGGAGGGGGGGTGGGATGGCCTTTTATTGAGGGGGGGAGGGGGAGGGAGGGGGGGAGGGTGGGTGGGGGGGGTGGACTGGGTTGAGGGGGTAGGGAGGGAGGGGGCGGGTGGGGGGGGGGGGGTGGGGGTGGACGAATTTGGGCTGATTTTATTTTTTGACCCCCGGGGGGAGGGATTGATTACGGAAAGGGGGATGGGGGGTGGGAGGGATGGAGGAGGGGGAGGGGGGAGGTTTGGGGGAAATGGATGGATTTAGGGAAGGAAAAGGGGAAAGGGGGAAGGAAAAAAAAGGGGGGGGAGAGAAGGGGGAAGGGCCGAAAAGAAGAAAGTGGAATTTCGGGGGAAGTTTGGAAAAAACGATGTTATGGGGGAGGAGGGGAGCCCGGGAAGGAGGAGGAGGGGAGGAGGGGGGGGGGGGGGGGGCAGCAGCAAAAGGAGGAGAAGGAAGGAAAGGGGAGGGGGAGGAGGAGGAGGGGGAGAAGGGGGAGGGGGGGGGAGGAGGGGGAGGGAGGAGGAAAGGGGAAAGGGGGAGGAGGAGCAGCAGCACAGGCAGCACAAACAGCAAAAAGGAAAGGGGGAGGGGGAGGGAGGGGAGAGGAGGAAGCGCAGCAGCAGCCCGCACAGCAAAAAGCACACAAGAAAAGGAGGAGGAAAGGAAAGGAAGGAGCACAGCAAACAGCAGCAGGGAACAGCAGCAGGGAGCAGCAGCAGGGAGCAGCAAGAAAAGGAGGAGGAAAGGGGGGGGAGGAGGAGAGGGTGGGAGGGGGGGAGCGCAGCACCCAAAAAAAGGAGGGGAGGGGAAAGGGGGGGGAGGGGGGAGGAGGAAGGGGGGGAGGAAGGGGGGGAAAGGGGGAGGAGCAGAGCAGCACACAGCAGCAGCCCGCAAAGAAAAGGGGGGAGGAGGGGGGGGGAAAGGGGGAGGAGGAGGGGCAGCAGCACAGCAAGGGGCAGCAGCACAAAAAGGGGGAGGAGAGGGGAGGGGGAGCAAGGCAGCAGCACAGCCCAAAAGGAGGGGGGGAAAGGGGGAAAGGAGGAGGGGGAGGGGGGGAGGAGGAGGAGGGGGAGGGGGAGGAGGGGGGAGGAGGGGAAAGGAGCAGCAGCAGCAAACAGCAGCCAAACAGCAAAAGGAGGGGGAGGGAGGAGGAGGAGGAGGAGGAGAAAGGGGGAGGAGGGGGAGGAAAGGGGGGGAGGGGGGGGAGGAAGGAGGAGGAGGGGGGAGGGGGAGGGGGAGGGGGAGGGGGGGGGGGAGGGGGAAAGGGGAGGAGGAGGAGGAGGAGGAGGAGGGGGAAAGGAAAAGGAGGAGGAAGGAGGAGGGAACAGCACAGACAGCAGCAGAGGAAAGAGATGAGGAGGAAAGGAAAGGGGGAGGGGGGGGGAGGAGGAGGAGGAGGAGGGGGAGGAGGGGAGGAAAGGGGGAGGAAAGGGGAGAAGAAGGAAAAAGGAGGAAAGGAGGGGGAAAGGGGCAAACAGCAGGGAGCAGGGAAAGGGGGAGGAGGAGGAGGAAAGGGGGGGGGAGGGGGGGGAGGAGGGGAAAAAGGGGGAGGAGGGGAGGAGGAGAAAAAGGGGGGGGAGCAGCAAACAAACAGCAGCAGCAGCAGCAGCAGCAAGGGGGAGGGGAGGAGGAGGAGGAGGGGAGGGGTGAAAGGGGGAGGGGGAGGAGGGGAGAGGAGGAAAGGGGGGGGGAGGAGAAAGGGGGAAGGGGGGGGAGGGGGAAAGGGGGGAAAAGGAGGAGGGGGGGGAAAAGCAAGAGGACGGTCCTTCGCAAGGGGGGGGATTTTGGAGGGGGAAGGGGAAAGGAAGGGGGGAAAAAAAAAAAGGTGGGAAAGGGGGAAAGGGGGAAGGTTTAAAAGGAAAGGGGGGAGGAGGAAAAACGAGAGATGGGGGGAGGGGAAAATGCAAAACGAAACCCCAGTGGGGGCGGGGAGAAGGGGGGGGGTGGGGGGGGGGAGGGGAAACAGCGTCACACCTGGAGAAGGGGGTGGGGGTGGAGGGAGAGGGGGGGTAGGTAAATGTAAGGTAGGGAGGGAGAGAATAAGAAAATATTTGGAAGGGAAAGTGAGAGGGTGAGTTGGGGAGGGAGAAGGAGAGAGAGAAAGGAAAGAGAAGATTGCGAGAAAGAGAGAGTGACTGAAAGAGAGAAGAGAGTAGGGAGACGGAGAGAAAGGGAGATAGAGTGGAAGGGAAAGGGAGAAGGGAGGGAGAAGGAAAGGGTGTCTGGCATCCGGCGAGGAAACGTCCTTGTCCCGAATCTGAGAAAATCGGGATCAAGGCGCCATGTTAACGATCTTTTCGTAGCGTTTGTTTATCACCTCGGGGGATCAGCGGGGGCGGGGGGAGGGGTGGGGCGGGGGAGGGGGGCGTGGAATGGGAGGCGGGGGAGGGCGGGGAGGGGGATAGGCTATGGGGGAGGGGAGAAAGGGGTGGTATGGAAGAGGGAGGGAGGGAAATGGCCAGGGGAAGGAGGGAGGGGTTAGGTAGAGAGGGGTGGTTAGGTCCCCCCTCCCCCCTCCCTCCCACATACAGGTGTTGATATCCTCTTTATAGCATTTGCCTACTTGGACACACACACACACACACACACACACACACACACACACACACACACACACACACACACACACACACACACACACACACACACACACACACGCGCGCGCGCGCAAACCAATAAACTAACAATAATTGAAGAAACGAACAAACAAACGCATGTAAAAGACATACTGTTATCAATGTCCAATCACCAATCGGGAAAAAAACGTCCCCATCCGCGTTATATTCATTTCCCCCTCGTATATTTTTCCCCTCTTTATTGTTTCCCCCTATCTCTCTCCCCCTTTTTTCCATCGACTTTGATACCGTTTCGAGCGCCGTTTGAAACCACAATAGTAAAAGAGAGAAAGAGAGAGAGAGAAGTTTTAATTGTTTCCACTAAGGCTGGCACTTTACAATAGGATAGTGTCACCTGGCGTGTGTTTACGTGTGTGTGTGTGTTTACGTGTGTGTGTGTGTGTGCGTGTGTGTGTGTGCGTGTGCGTGTGCGTGGGCGTGTGCGGGTGCGTGTGCGTGTGTGTGTGTGTGTGTGTGTGTGTGTGTGTGTGTGTGTGTGTGTGTGTGTTTATAATATCTGATGAAACTGCTGATGAAGATGCTGTAGAAATGATGATGGTGACAACAGGCAAAGGAAAGAAAGAAGAGGAAGGGAGAGCAAGAAAAACATAATGCTACACAATTACTTTCAGACTAAGAATGGATTTCCCCGAAGAATAAAAACCAGTAGTTTATTTTTTAAAAGTTTTTAACAATGAAAGAGTTAATGATATTGATATACAAATATATAAGATAGTCAAGATTCAAATTTAAATATTCGATTAGAAAAAATGTTACTACCTTCGTACTCTTCGTCCAATGAAATTCTCAAATGGTTTATTTTCACCGGCATTTCTGTTGAGTCACCAGTGCGCATGCGCGGACACGTGTTTTGGTAAAGAATTCGCAACACACTTTTTTTTTCTGTTCGGTTTCCTTTTTTTCAGTTTTTTTTTTCTGTGTTTTGTTTTCTTTTTGTAAATTCTTAATGAGATCAAGGTGAAGATTTAGCTCAATTCATCCCCGATTTCGTTTGTTTGTCTCGGTGCGTTTGGGGGGTGGGGAGGGAGGGAGGAAGG
>NC_051402.1:19243238-19245738 GCF_015228065.2 Penaeus monodon
GCTAGATCAAGATATTTATAACAATAGCTTCTGAGAATCGCAGCGGCACCGCGTTGATTAAGCTTATGAAGTATCACGTTTCGAAATGTCACACGAAAAAAAGTCCAATGAATAAGAAGTGATATATGAATAAAAAATGAATAAAGATTTTATAAAAATATGGAATGAAAAATGGAAAAAAAAAATAAAAAGATGAAATGAAAATTAAAAAGTGAATAAAAACATGGAATGGAAAAAAAAAATAAATAAAAAGATGGAATGAAAAATTTAAAAAACGAATAAAAAGGTAGAATAGATTTTTTTAATGATGGAATAAAATGAAAAAAAAGTTAAAAATTTAAAATAAAAAAAAGATGGAATGAAAAAAAAAAAATAAATAAAAGTAGTTAGAAAAAATAACGAGAGAGAAATGGGAGAAAATAATGGATGAAAGGGGAAGCATCTGTGCATAAAAAAGTCTATTCATAAACATCTTGAAAAAAAAAGACTGAAAATACCTTTATGAAAATACCGTTAAAAGCTTAAAAAGAACTTTAAGAAACCTGAATAAAACGTACTTTTTTATAACCGTCTGTGTTGAAATATGAAGGGGGATATCAAAGGATTTTTTTTCTTTCTTTGGCCTTTTTTTTCCTTTTCTTACTTTCTCCCTTTTCGCCTTTCTTTTGTCTCTTGTTTGTTTTTTTCTTTTATTAGCTGTAATATTTTATCATATTTTTTTCCTTTTCTCCTTTTCGTTCGTTTTCGTCTCTTTTCTCTTATTTTCCTTTCATTCCCTTTCTCCCTCATTCTTTTCCTTCATTTCTCCCTCATTCTTTTCCACATCCTTTCCCTCCCTTTCTCTCTCATTCCCTTCCTTTCCTTTCCCACCCTTTCTCTCTTTCCCTTCCCTTCTTTTCCCTCCCTTTCTCTCGCATTCCTTTTTCTTTCTTATTCTTTCCCTTCCTTTTCCCTCCCTTTCTCCCTCATTCTTCCTCTCCCTTTTCGCTCATTCTTTCCTTCTTCCTTCCTTTCCTTTCCTCTCCTTTCCCTCACATTTTCCCTCATTCCTTCCCATATCTTTTCCCTCCGTTACTGCTTCTGTCTCTCATTCTCCTTCCTTTCTTTCATTTCTCTCCTTCCCCTCTCTTTCTCCTTCATTCCCTTCCTCTCCCTCCCTTTCTCCCTCATTCCCTTCCTCTCCCTCCTTTCCTTTCCCTCCCTTTCTCCCCTCTTCCCTTCCTCTCCCTCCCTTTCCTCCCTCATTCCCTTCCTCTCCCTCCTTTCCTTTCCCTCCCTTTCTCCCTCATTCCCTTCCTCTCCCTCCCTTTCTCCCTCATTCCCTTCCTCTCCCTCCTTTCCTTTCCCTCCCTTTCTCCCTCATTCCCTTCCTCTCCCTCCCTTTCTCCCTCATTCCCTTCCTCTCCCTCCTTTCCTTTTCCCCCCCTTTCTCCCTCATTCCTTTCCTCTCCCTCCTTTTCTCCCTCATTCCCTTCCTCTCCCTCCTTTCCTTTCCCTCCCTTTCCCCGCTCTTCCCTCCCCTTCCTGCCCTCGATCGCGTGCCTTCTGACCTTTGAGGGAGCGTCTCATATAACGGCGGTTGACCTTAGCGGAACGCGACATTTGCATACAGGGAGGTCAATGGATGCCGCATTCCCAATTTTGTCTCTTATTTGCGTGATTCGCTTTGATTTTCTGAAATGTTCTGTGGTGGCGGTTGGGGTTTTTATTTGCTTTTGTTATTGAGGATGGCGATGGGGGTGTGGTGTTGTGATTCCTTTTTATCTTTGAAATATGTGGTTGTTGGGGTTTTATTTTTTTTTTTGTTGTTGTGGGTGGTTTTAGGCACGCGTGTTTTTTTTGTTGTTGTGGATGGTTGGGGGCTACGCGTGTTTTTTTTGTGGATGGTGAGGGGGAACGCGTGTTTGTTTTTGTTGTGGATGGTGAGGGAACGCGTGTTTTTTTGTTGTTTATTGTGGATACGTCATAATAATATTGATAATAATGATAATGATGTTAATACTTGCCAGGGGGATTTAAAATTTTCAGTGACTTCCCATATTCCTAGCGATCCTCCTACCGTCGATTTTTGTGTGGGTGTGTGTTTTTGTGTGTGTGTGTGTGTGTGTGTGTGTATGTGTGTATGTTGTGTGTGTGTGTGTGTAGTGTGTTGTGTGGTGTGTATGTGTGTGTATACACACAACACACACAACTAATACCACATATATTATCCAGGGAGAGAGAGGAGAGAGAGAGAGAGAGAGAGAGAGAGAGAAGAGAGGGGAGGGGGAGAGAGAAGGGAAGAGAGAGAAGAGATTTGGTGAGTGAGTGAAAATTTTAGTGAAGTTATTAGTTAGTAAAAAGAGTAATGAAAGGGGCGGGGGGGGAAAAGAAGGAAAAGAAAAAAAAGGGAGGCTAATACACTAGTAAAGATATTTTAACAATGCTTCTGAGAATCGCAGGGGCACCGTTTTATTAAGTTTATAAAATATCACTTTTCGAAATGTCACACAAAAAGCCC
>NC_051402.1:19250738-19260501 GCF_015228065.2 Penaeus monodon
ATGTATGTAAGTATGTTTGTGTATATATAAATATGTATCATGTATGTGTAAATCTCTCTCTCTCTCTCTCTCTCTCTCTCTCTCTCTCTCTCTCTCTCTCTCTCTCTCTCTCTCTCTCTCTCTCTCTCTCTCTCTCTCTCTCTCTCTCCTCCTCCTCCGATAGTTATCAGCTATGTATTGCACTGCAATTGTAATCGTAGAAGGGGCAAGTCTAAAGACCTCTGCCCTCAATGTTGCATTCTTGCAATGAATATCAACACTCCGGGACTTTGCATCCTTGCATCAGAATGAGTCCGGGAACGAATGACTGGTATGAACAGAGCTTGTGAACTTTTATGAACACGATATATTCGCGTATGGACTTTTTAATACCTAATTGACCTTTTATGAACCTGATATATGTGATTTTTTAAACACTTCCTATATGAACTTTCATGAACACTTCCTATGCAAACTGTAAATGAACATTTTTTGAGCGAGTTTTATTGGCCACTTCATGTGTTTTACGAACACTTCATATGTGAGTTTTTTTGAACACTCTTTCAACACAAACGTACGTTATGATTTGACAATAATTATCTGGTTATTTGGCCTACTGGGAAGATCAAAATGATTTCACATAAAAGGTCGTTTTTAATAGTTAGGCCTATCTAGTTTAATTATGAGGGTGATCGAAGAGAAAAAAACAATATTGATTTGTTGTTTTTCTGGCTGTGAGCGCGACAGGAACCGAAATGAAGATATATGATTATTTTTTTATGCTTATTTCGGGTTGTGACAAGAGGGAAATCGATATAAAAACGTTATTATTTGTTAACTGGTTATTTTATTTGCCAGGAAAGTGAAACGGAGATTTATTCGTGTTCTGAAGAGAGAAAATTAGATATGTAAAAGCTAATGCTTAGTTAATTAGGTATTCGGGTCGTGAGGAGAGGGAAATAGATATATATTTTTTTAATAGGCCAGTTTGCTAATGAATAGGCAGAATCCGGCGTGAATAGCATGTGATTGCGACGCTGCTGGCAAAGCTATTAGCAGTAATGTTGTTTTGTTGAGTTCATTTTGCTTGTTTGTGCGTATGCATTCTCTGTTTGTATGTGCTTGTTTGTTTGTTTTGTTTTTTTGTGTGTCTTGTTCTTCATTTGTAGTTGCCTAGCTTTTTTGCTTAGTTGTATGTTTGTATGTATTTGCTTTTTTCATTTGTTCGCTTATTTTCTTTTCTTTATTGATACTTATCAATTAGTTTATAGTATGTGTTTTATTATTAATATTGCAAGGGATAGGGAGAAGGGAAGAAGCGAATCTTCGTTTGTTCGTTTAGCCTCCCCTTCTACCCCTAACCTCTTTGCCTTCCTATCTTTTTCCTTTTCACCTTCCCTCTTCTGCTTTTCCCTCGCTATTCTTCCTTACCTGTGCCTTCACTTTCTGTCTGTCCCCTCCTCTCCGTTTTCCTACATCCTTCCTCCTTTCCTTTCCCCTTCCCGTCTTTCCTCAACCCGATCTTTCCCCTCCCCTTCCCCCCTCCCCTCCTCTTCCCTCTCCTTCTTATGACAACCTATCCCCTCCCCTCTTTTTTCTTCTCTTCTTCTCTCCTCTCCTCTCTTCTACTCTCCTTTACCTTTCCCTCCCCTCCCCTCCAATCCCTTCCCCTCTCCTCCCCTCCCCTCCCCTCCCCTTCCCTCTCCACTTCCCTCTCCACATCCCTTCCCCTACTCCCCAACCTCCCCTCTTCACTCTCCTCTCCCCACCTCCCCCTCCCTTCCCCCCACCTCCCTCCTACCTCACATTACATTTTAGTATTATTATTCTTTAAAAATCACACACCCCGTTGAATCTCGTAAAATGCGCCGGGTAGTTATAACCATGATGCAACGCTGCCTCCGTTCACGTTTTAATATCGTTAAAGGGGAGAATGCGAGGAGGGGGGGATGGAGGGGAGGAGAATAGGGGAGGGTTTGTGGGTGGGGGTAAGGGGGGTAGGGGGGTAGAGGGGAGGAAAGTAGGGGTGGGAGGGTGGGTGGGTATGAGACGTGGGGGAGGGGAAGGTAGATAGGAAGGGGAAGGGAGGGTCATGCTGGTAGAAAAGTAGGGCAGTGGGGTGGGTATGAGAGGGGAGGGGGGAGGTTAGGGAGGGGAGAGAGAGAGAGGGTAGGAGCGGTTTGTTCATGAAACTATATCGCAACGAATAAGCGAAGAGGTAATTGATTCGTTAACGAGGGATAAAAGCAATATTCGGAAAATAATTGACGTTTTGGTGACAGTGATGCCGGTGGGAAAGGTATGAATGAGAGAGTTGGATTTGACGGCTTCGATCATATTTTCGTCAGAAATACATATGGTGTTTCTGACGAAGGTATAATCGAAAGCGTATGTCTATTCTCATCCATGTCTTTTCTACCACATTCGTCAGTGATGTTGGTAATAACCACAGTGATATTAGTAATGATAATGATTTTGATATTGATTTAGTAACAGTAATAGTGAGAATGATAGTGAAAATGCTGATGCTGATGATATTAATACTGTTATTACTGGGGGTCGTAAAAGATGAGATAATGATTCAAGAATTACAGGGACGAAAATACGGGTATGGAAGCTGATAGAAGAACTAACAATTGGTAATAGATTCTCTCTCTCTCTCTCTCTCTCTCTCTCTCTCTCTCTCTCTCTCTCTCTCTCTCTCTCTCTCTCTCTCTCTCTCTCTCTCTCTCTCTCTCTCTCTCTCTTCCTCTCCCTCTCCCTCTCCTCTCCCTCTCCCTCTCCCTCTCCCTCTCCCATGCAGACAGGCAGCTGGCGTCGCCCGCCCGCCCTCTCCCTTCTCCCTCGCCCCCCCCCCTCTCTCTCTCTATCTATCTATCTATCTATCTAACTGTGTCTATACATATATATGAGATATGTTACACAGAGGTCACATAGCTATGAATATCGCGTGGTTAATTAATTGCTCGAAGACAGAGCAGTGATTATTTTTAATTATCATTTTATAATTTTATAATGGAATTTAAAGCTGGCGCAAGGCTTAATTGGAACACAAGATTGTATGTATGTCTTTTTTTTTTTTTTTTTTTTTTTGAGAAATGAATATTTTTTTTTTTATGACATGTGAAGTTATTTTCTGGTCTGATAAGCTGGTGTACAATTACGATGGTGTTTCTGATGGATGATAGTTGAATGAATATATTTTTAACAGCAGCAACATTACATCAGCTGTAACGACAATAACTACTGTTTTTAATACCTCTACTGTTGCTATTTACAATACATACACCTGCTAGTACTGCTATTTTTTATTATTATTCTACCACTGCTCTTAGTGTAACACTACTACGACTGTTACTTCTACTACTATTAACTGCTGTTATTACTATTACTGTTACAACTGTCATTAATATTATCATGGTGAATTTATATAAAAAGGTATATATATATATGTTTATTTATTTATTTACATTTCTCAGCCTCATTGATAGCTGCCACCAAGTATCTCATGAATGACGATGATGGCAATTATGATAAAAGAACAAAAAGAGCACAGTCGATTCATGGATCCAAGTCAGAGTTAAATGATGAAGATGAATCGGGTTGATATTTGATTTATTGGTGAGACTGAGATCAAAAGAGATGAAAAGGCTAGAAGGTCAAGGTTTCCGTAACTCGCCGTTCTTAATTCAGGGAGGAACCCTCCCCCCCCCTTCTCTCTTTTTTTAGGGTTTTTGATAGATTTTGGAAAGGTTCTGTAGAAAATGTCAGTACTTAATGTCATTGATTATTGTTTGAGAAATGAATCAGTGAAATTGATAAATGGTGTAAGGCAAACTAGCTGTTATCGGAACATCTTTTTTTTTTTTTTTACTCTCTCTCTCTCTCTCTCTCTCTCTCTCTCTCTCTCTCTCTCTCTCTCTCTCTCTCTCTCTCTCTCTCTCTCTCTCTCTCTCTCTCTCTCTTATTCACCTAATACCGAGCGCCACCTAATGCCACTGAATGTCACCTAATACTTCCACCTGGTGCCTCCGGTGTAATGCTTTCCCCAGTTTTATTGCTTGCGCGCTGCTTGAGGCGAAGCAGTGCAGTGATTATGGAGTTTAAGAGCATTACTTTTTGATTGCTGCTTGTGTGCTTCTGGCATGGCGTGCTCTTGGGGGGGTAAGGAGGAGGGGAGAGGGAGGTTGTTTGGTTGGTTTGTTTGTTTTGGTGGATGTGCATGTGGGTGCGTATGTCGCGAGGGGGTCATGCACATGGATCTATTCATGCAGACACGTCCTCGAAATCGCATTCTTACTCGCACGTCCCCTCATACTTATACTCATACTTATGCCTATACTCACACACGCATATACACATACACATTGACATATACATACAGATATACACATACACATGCATTTATACTTATGCATATACATACACATATACGTATACATATACATATACACACATACACACGCACACACAGACACACACCTCCACCTCCTATTCCCTTTCCCTACAGACACGTCGGCACACCCTCAAGCCCACCCTCTTGACCCCCTACCCCCCCCTAAGACACGCCCTAGCAAACACAAACAAACAAAAGCAAACACCGAGCCGAGGACGTCACGCGTGACCGAGATTGTTGTTGCTGAGTCAAGGTGGAAAAAAGGTGTCGCGGCGGAGGCACCTGAACGACAAGCAATTAACCTTGGCTTAGACTCTTATCCAAATATTCCTGTTTATGTAATAGTTCGGCGCGGGAGAGAGGGGGTGGGGAGGGAAGGGCGGGGGTATGGGAAAGGGAGGGGATGGGGGGTGGAAGCGAAAGAGAAAAGGGTGAGGGAAGATGGATGGGGCTGGGAAGGGGGAATGGAAGGAGAAGGGGAAAGGGAGGGGGAAGGAGTTTGGAAGGGGGTACAAGGGGAGGGGGGGAGGGGATTGCAAAAGGGAGGAGGGTGAATGGATAGGGGTGAGATGGGGCATAAGAAAGGGTGTAAGTGAAAGAGGAAAGTGATGGAGGCTGGAGGGAGTTGGGAAGGGGGGTGAAAGGGGAGGGGTGGGAGAGGGAAGAGGGGTGGGAAGGGGGGTGAAAGGGGAGGGGTGGGAGAGGGAAGAGGGGGTGGGAGTGAAAGAGGAGGATGTAGGACGGGCGCAGGGCGAGAAGGGGGTGGAGGGGGGAGACGGGAGGCACTGGGGGCCGGGAGACAGGAGGGAGAGGAGGGGGTCAGGGAGGAGGGAAGGGAGTGAGGGAGATGAGAGGGAGGGCCGAAAGGGGCCTAAGAGAGGAGGGGGAAGGATGAGAAGGAGAGAATGAAAACGGGGTTTGGGGATCGGAGAGAAGAGAGGGAGAGGGGAAGAAGGGGAAGAGAAGAAGACGAGGCAGCGAAAGAGGAGAGGGGGAGAGGAGGCGGAGTAGGGGTAAGGGGAAGTCAAGGGGCGGCGATGAAAGGGCAAGGGAGGGGAGGGAGGGAAGAGGCGGAGGGGGGCGAGGTGACGGAGGGCAGGAGGGAGTGGGAGGAGGGGTTGGGGAAGGAGGGGGGTTATGATGTTAGTTAGAGGGCGGAGAATAAAAAGTTTAATATGAGTGAAATGTGAAGGGAAAGGTTAGAGAGGAGAGAGTAAGGGAGATAGATAGGTCGATAGATGGATCAATAGGTAATGATAGAAAGATACAGAAAGGTAAAAGACGGGGGACTAGATGTACAGCGTCGAAAGAAACACACAGAAAAAGGCAGACAGACAAACAGATCAAAAGGCAGGTAGGCTGACAGATAAACACACACACACACACACACACACACACACACACACACACACACACACACACACACACACACACACACACACACACACACACACACACACACACACACACACACACACATGAAGCTAAAAGGAACAGTACTGTGGCATAAAGAGAAGTAATGAAACATTTCTATCATAATTAAAATATAAGAACACATTGTTAGTCAAAGTAACAGATAAATCAGACCGTCATATTCACCTCCTTCTCCTCTCCCCTCCTTATCCCCCAACCATGAAGGAATGCCCATCACCCCTGCCCCCAACCCCCTTTCATTCCCCTCCCTTCCCCTCTCCTCCCCCTTCCCCCGCCCTCCCCTCTCCTTCCCCGTCCTCCCCTCTTCTTCCCCTCCTTCCCCCGCCCTCCCCTCTCCTTCCCCGTCCTCCCCTCTTCTTCCCCTCCTTCCCCCGCCCTCCACCCCCCTCTCCCGCCTCCGATACCCCTTATCGGCCAGATGGTCGGCGTCTCTATCTCACCTTGGCTTGGAGAGCGAGCCGCCGATAAAGGGAGATTATTGCGAAGGGCCGAGGCGGTGACAAAGGCGCTTGATTGGGGATGAGGAGGGCTAGGGGAGCGGGGGAGGCGGGGGTGGAGGAAGGGGGTACGGGGTGACTGGGAAGGAGAGAGGGTAAGGGGTGGGGAGGTGAGGGGAGGAAGGAGGGATATGGGTAGGGGAATGGGGAAAGTGGGGGTTATGGTATGAGGAGAGGCGAGGAGGGAATGTGGGTAAGGATATGGGGAAGGGGAGGAGTAGTTGGGTGAAGAGGTGAAGAGAAGGCGAAGAAAAGATGGGGAGAGGAGGAGGAGTTGATGAAAGTAACCAATGGAAAGAGGGAATAGGATACGAGGAGTGAGATAAATAAGGAAGAAAAGTGAGAAAGACACATAGCAAGTAAAGAAAATAGAATGGGGGGAAGACATATCGTAAGACAAAGAAAGAAAAATGATGAAATAAAGAAAGAAACAACTGCGAGACAGACCGAGAGGCAAAAAGACAGACAGACAGACTGGGAGGAAGGTAGGAAGGCATTTTCACCCTTGGTTAGCAGAGGTCTTCAAGTGTTTGTATAACCTTCAAGGCACTAGGTGCGGTGCCAAGGAGGAGGAGGAGGAGCAGGAGGAGGAGTGGTGGTGGTGGTGGTGGTGGTGGTGGTTATGGTGGTGGTGGTGGTGGTGGTGGTGGTGGTGGTGGTGGTGGTGGTGGTGGTGGTGGTGGTGTGGTGGTGGTGGTGGTGGTGGTGGTGGGGAGGAGGAGGAGGAGGAGGAGGAGGAGAAGGAGGAGGAGGAGGAGGAGATGGTGGTGGTGGTGGTGATGCTGGTGGTGGTGGTGATGCTGGTGGTGGAAAAGGAGGAGGAGGAGGAGGAGGTGGTGGTGGTGGTGATGCTGGTGGTGGAAAAGGAGGAGGAGGAGGAGGAGGAGGTGGTGGTGGTGGTGGTTTTGGTGGTGGTGATGGTGGTGGTGGTGGAGGTGGAGGTGGAGGATTAGGAGGTGGTGGTGGTGTTGTGGAGGAGGAGGAACAGTGATAGTAATGATACTGCTACTACTACTAATAGTAATACTGATGAGGATGATGATAACAATAAAAAATAAATTGTAGTAGTATTAGGAGGAGTAGGATTTGAAGGAGGGAGTGGAGGAAGTGAGAGGAGGATATGGGTGGAAGATAAGAAGAGAGAGAATAATGGAGAAGAAGAAAGAAGGGGAGAAGGAATAGGAAGAGGTTCGTAGAGGAGAATAAAGGGGAGAGGAGGAGAGGGAGGAGGAGAGGGGGGGAAGGAGGGGATGGTAGGGATGAAGATAATAGAGGAGAAGATGAAAGAAGAGAAGAAAGGAAATGGTGTGAGGAGTAAAAGGAAGAAAAAACAAAAAGAACGTGAATAAGAAATTGGAAACAGAGGAAGGGGAATGAGAGGGTTAGGGACAGGATAAGAGGAGAAAAAACAGAAGGAATATGTATGTGTGTGTGTATGTCTACACACACACACACACACACACACACACACACACACACTCCCGCACACACACACACACACAACACACACACACACACACACACACCACACACACACCACACACACTCACTCACTCACTCACTCATCACTCACCACTCACTCACACACACACACACACACACACACACACACACACACACACACACACACACACACATACACACACACACACACACACTGTATTTGTAGACTAGAAAAAATTGACAGAAGGGAACCACCAAAATTAGGAATACACAAAAATAATGAAAAAGAAAAAAGAAAAAAATATACACATACAAAAAAAGAAAATTGAGAAAGGGGTGAATAAAAAAGATAACAAAATCGCAGCAAGAACAACGTCAATAGCAAACGCAACAATGCCAACAAAAGGCAAGGCTGTGCAACAAGGGGCCCATTGCAAACTTCATACAGCAAGAATATTCATGACGAAACATGTACGGGACATGTTCGGCAGTTGTCAGTGGAAGGGGGGGGGGGGTGAAGTACTCTTTCTCGGTGGAAAGTAGGATGACAGCAAAGGGAAGGAAATAGAGAGAGAGGGAGAGAGAGAGGAGAGAGAGAGAGAGGAGAGAGAGAGAGAGAGAGAGAGAGAGAGAGAGAGAGAGAGAGAGAGAGAGAGAGAGAGAGAGAGAGAGAGGAGAGAGAGAGAGAGAGAGGAGAGAGAGAGAGAGGAGAGAGAGAGAGAGGAGAGGAGAGAGAGGGAGAGAGAGAGAGAGGAGAGAGAGAGAGAGAGAGAGAGAGAGAGAGAGAGAGAGGGAGAGAGAGAGAGAGAGAGAGAGAGGAGAGAGGGAGAGGAGAGGGAGGAAGAGGAGAGAGGGAGAGGAGAGGGAGGAAGAGGAGAGAGGGAGAGGAGGGAGGAAGAGGAGAGAGGGAGAGGAGAGAGAGAGAAGGGTAAGAGAGAAGGAGAGAGAGAGAGAGGGAGAGAGAGCGAGAGAGAGAAGACAGAGAGAGAGAGAGAGAGGCTAGATTGAGAGAGAGAGAGAGAGAGAGAAGAGAACAACGTTTAACAGAAGAGAGAGAGACCAAAAGAGAGACAGTAGACCAGAACAGAGAGACAAGACTCTAGCAGATTGAGATACGAGAAGAGAAAAAGACAACAACAAAAAAGAGACTAATGATTTAATAATTCGCTAGACATATAGTTCTAGAATTACAATCGCAAGCTATTGAACCGGTGTATATAATAAACATCATGTAAGTATTATCTTTTTATGGCCAATCTGTGCACATGTATCCATTGAAACGTCCATGTATAAATTACCAATAGTCCCTTTTGAATATCAGAAAAAAAAACTACGTGTCCCAAAATAAATATACGTTTTTCCATTCTTAAATAAAGCTGTCATTATATCACCTTATAAATCCGTAAATAGTGAATTATAAATCCGTAAATAGTGTCTGTTATAATCCGATTTTTTATTTATGATACCAGCTATATGAAAGGGTGTGAAAAGGGAGGAAAGGTTTTAGTTTTTAATGGTCTTTAATAGAGTTTTTGGCATATTGTTCACATCTTCATCTGTAACTGAATGTATTGTTAACGGACAAGTATATTGTTTCTCTTTTTGATTAGTTATTATGAACCGTACTCATGTTGACAAATGTAGAAAAGTATGAATGAAAATGAATATCTTCTCAATACAAGAGGTGTTTTAACCGATTATATCTGTATGTATTTCTGACGAAGATATAATCAAAACCGGTTAAGTACATCTCCCGTATGGTGAAGATATTCATTCTCTTTCATATTCTTTCTACTTGAATTATTATGTAAATACTGAGGAGAGAAGTTTTTACCTCGGTTGCGGGAGTATAGAAAGAAGTTGGTATGTATGCCCTAATAAAGATAAATAGACTTGGATAGGATGCTTGGCGCTATCCCCTTCCCCCCGCCCTATCCGCGTCCCCCACCCTCATCTGCGCTGCCTTCCCCTCTCGCTTTCTTCTCTTCTATTCTCTTCTCTCTGTCTCTCCTCT
>NC_051402.1:19260601-19263101 GCF_015228065.2 Penaeus monodon
GGGGAGGTAGACATATATTCACTTCCTTCATGACGCAAGATCCCATAGGTATTAAAAGTTGACGAAGACTTATAAATACAGACATTCGAGACAATTAAAAAGAAAAAGAAATTGAGAAAAAAACACACACCGAACAGTACTCCGAGCCAGGCTGCCAACTACCTGTAATCAAAGAGCAATATGAGCCCGCGTTATTGCACACTTATTGCAGAATCAACGGCAAAAGGGTATCATCTGGCGTTCCGAAGACATTTCAAACGCGCAAAACAACCAGCCAGAAATAGTCATACCAACAGCGAAGGCGTTAAAAAAAAAAAAAAAAAAAAAATCCACGCCGCGGAGAAATCACAGGTTGGTATGCCTGATCCTCTACCTAACCTGGCTTTTAACGTATGTAAAATCATAGCCCTCTCTGTTATAAACACTTCCCTCTCTCTGTGTTCTTGTTCTCCATTCGTTTTGAGATATTTGTTCATCTTGGAATGCCACGGTGGAAAGTCAGGGTAGAAATTAAATACGGGAAAGCGGTGTCTCTCCCCCGACCATAAGTAATTCAACACCTAACATTAAACACGATTTACATAAAGGATCCCTCTACAACTGTTATCGGCGTGACCCTAACAATTTCGTAATAAACACTCCTGAATTTCTTTTCTTACGGAAAATTACAAAAGGTAATTTCCCTTGATATATATATATATATATATATATATATATATATATATATATATAAAATATATATATTATTATATATATATATATATATATGTATATGAAGTCTTTAAAAATAAGACGCAAAAGTATATTATATAAGTAATATATCTATATATATATATCTATATATATATATATATATATATTATCTATCTCTATCTCTTATATATGTATGTCTGTATGTATGTGTTATCTGTCTGTCTGTATGTCTGTCTGTGTATCTATGTCTCTACTATCTCTCTCTCTCTCTCTATCTCTCTATCTCTCTCTCTCTCCTCTATCTCTCTTCTGTCTCTCTCTCTCTACTCTCTGTCTCATCTGTACTCTCTTCCTCTGTGTCTCTCTTCTTCTCTTCTCTTCTCTCTCTCTCTCTTCTTCTCTCATCTCTCTCTCTCTCTTCTCTCTCTTCTCGCTCCTTTCCCTCGATTTTTTACATTTTACGTGTCTATCAGTTTTCTCTCGATCCCTTGTTCCGAATGCACCCCGAACGCATCAACAATGATTCGTTCATTCCTTTTATTTTTGTTTCGCCCCTTCTCTCTCTTTCTTACTTCTTTTTTTTAAATATTTCACTTCAAGACTTTCTCTCTATTCAAGTTTCTCTCTCTGTCTCTCTCTGTCTCTCTCTGTCTCTCTTCTCTCGTCTCTCTCTGTCTCTGCTCTCTCTGTCTCTGTCTCTGTCTCCTCTCCTTGTCTCTCTCTCTCTCCTCTCCTCTCTCTCATCTCTCTCTCCCTCGCTCTCTCTCTCTCTACTCTCTCTCTCTCTCTCTCCTCCTCTCCTCCCTCTCTTTTCTCTTTCTCTCTCCTCCTCCTCCCCCTCGCTCCTCTCTCTTCTTTCTCCCCTCTCTCTCTCCCCCTCTCTCTCTTTTCTCTCTCTCTCCTCCCCTCCCTCCCCCTTTTTCCCTCTCTCCCTCTTTCTCTTTTCTCTCGCTCGCTCTCCCCTCTCTCTCTCTCTCCTCTCTCTCTCTCCTCTCTCTCTCTCTCTCTCTCTCTCCTCTCGCTCTTTTACGAACCAAAAGTCCCTCTTCCTTCCTTTTATTTGCCTTTGCTCTTGTTCCTCGGGTTTATGCTTACATATTTATAACTTCATCCGATTTTTCTCCACTTCCTGTGTCTCTTTTTCTGTGTATTTGATTCTTTATTTTTCCCTTGTATCCTTTTTCTGTTTGTCTGCATTTCTTTCTTTATTCTTTCATTAATTCTTTTCCGCCTTCCTCTCTCTGTCTCTGTCTCTGTCTCTGTCTCTGTCTCTCTCTCTTACATACACACATACAAAACACAGACACAGACACAGACACAGACACACAGACACACACACAAACACACACACACACACACACACAAATCCACCCCTCCCCCCCCCCCTCCAACACAGACGCACACGGCCCGTCAACATACCTGCAAACCACATATGGTCGATCGTCACCTCGCCACACGCGCGAAAATGACTCCTATGGCATCTGGCTCTGGCATCTTCACCCGTTGCCTTGAGCTGGATTTAACTGCCATAATGTCACTGGTCGCTATTTTGAGTTCATTTTGTATCACGGTTTTTACAGACCTAGGCCCTCCCGGGGTCTAGGGGGGGAGAGGGGAAGCGTGTGGGGGGAGACTAGGGGAGGTGTGTGTGTGTGTGTGTGTGTGTGTGTGTGTGTGTGTGTGTGTGTGTGTGTGTGTGTGTGTGTGTGTGTGTGTGTGTGTGTGTGTGTGTGTGTGGTGTGTCCATATCTCTGTTTTAAATAACTTTCATCTCTCTCTCTCCTATCATTCCCTCCTCTCCCTCCTT
>NC_051402.1:19268101-19270069 GCF_015228065.2 Penaeus monodon
CTCCTCTCCCTCCCTCTCTCTCTCTCCCTCTCCCTCCTCTCTTTTTCCCTCCCTCTCTCTCTCCCCCTCCCCTCCCTCTCCCTCCCCCTCCCTTCTCCCCCTCTCTCTCTTTCCCTCCCTCCTCTCAAGATCGTCAAATGTAAAGAAAAAATAATCGTGATACAAACTTTAAAAGCGTGAAGTTTAAACTGACAAAATTAAATCATGAATAAAGAACACAGAAGAACAAGGAATGAGAACAGGAACGAAAAAAAAGAGAGTTGAAGATAAATAAAAAAGAATAAATAAATAAATGAACACGTAAAACAAGAATAAAAAAAATGGGGGGGGGGGGGGGTGAAGTAAAAGCACAAAAAATATAGAAAATGAAAAAGAACAAATGTGAAAGTTTAGGAGAAGTAGGAAAATAAAGAAAAAGAAAGAAAGAAAAAAACATTAACCACATGAAATACAAATGAGGAAAACAAAGGGAAAAAAACAAAAATTCATTAAAAAAGGAAATAAATAACGAGAAGGATAAAAAGAAAACGGATGGAGAGGGGAAGGCATGATTGAACCCAAAAAGGTTAAGCAAAAAAGAAATGGATAAAACTAGAGAAAAGAGAAGAATGAAAAGAAAGAAAAAAAAATATACATTACGTAGCATAATGTTGGTGTTGTTGGGGAGGTGGTGGTGGTGTGGGGGTGGGTTTTGGTGGTGGTGGTGGTGGTGGTGGTGGGGGTGGTGTGGGGGTGGGTGGGTGGTGGTGGTGGTGGTGGTGGTGGTGTGGGTTGTGGTGGTGGTGGTGGTGGGTGGTGGATGGTGGGATGGTGGTGGTGGTGATGGTGTGGTGGTGGTGGTGATGGTGGTGTGGTGGTGGTGTGGTTGTGGTGGTGGTGGTGGTGGTGGTGGTGATGGTGGTGATGGTGATGATGGTGATGGTGATGATGGTGATGGTGGTGATGGTAGTGGTGGTAGCAGTAGCAGAGTAGTAGTAGTAGTAGTAGTAGTAGTAGTAGTAGTAGTAGTAGCAGTAGTAGCAGTGGTAGTGGCAGTGGTGGTGGTAGTAGGAGTAGCAGCAGCAGCAGTAGTAGTGGTGGTGGTGGTAGGAAGGAGAAGAAGGAGAAGAAGAAGAAGGAGAAGAAGAAGAAGAAGAAGAAGAAGAAGAAGAAGAAGAAGAAGAAGAAGAAGAAAGGAGAAGAAGAAGAAGAAGAAGAAGAAGAAGAAGAAGAAGAAGAAGGAGAAAAAGAAGAAGAACAACAACAACAAGAAGAAGGAGAAGAAGAAGAAGGAGAAGAAGAAAAAGAAGAAGAAGAAAAAGAAGAAGAAGAAAAAGAAGAAGAAGAAAGGACAACAACCCCAGGTAGTAAATAGCCGCCAGTGTCAATGACTCCTGCTCATACATACACAAACGCACACACCTGCACAAAAACGTACACGGGTACACATAAACACACACGGGCACGGAAGTGTGAAGTGAGCGTGCCAAATAAAATAAATTTTAAAAAATACTTGACGTACAACCCTCCATCGCACGCAAATGAGGTTTTCATTCGAACACAAAATGCTTTTCAGTGAAAGAAGAGGAAGGTGGGGGTTGGGGAAGCGGCAGGGGGGGGGTTGGGGGGGGGGGGGGGGGCGGGGGGGGGGGGGGGGGGGAGCAAGTATCAAATTTTCGGATTTATCTGCAACTTTTTTTTTCTATCTGAGTCTTTTTTTTTTTGCGTTTCCCCTTTTCTTTTTCTGTCTATTATCCTTCTCTCTCTCTCTCTCTCTCTCTCTCTCTCTCTCTCTCTCTCTCTCTCTCTCTCCTTTCCCCTTCCCCTTTTCCTCCTCCTCTGTTCCCGTCTCCTCTCCCCCCCATCTCCCCCCCTCCTTCTCCCTCCTCTCTCCTCTCCTCTCTCTCATCCCCCCTCTCCCCTTTAATCTCTCTTCACTCTCCCAAACTCTCTCTCCCTTCCTTTTTTCCCCCCTCCTCTCCCCTCTTT
>NC_051402.1:19270169-19290169 GCF_015228065.2 Penaeus monodon
TCCCCCCTTCCTCCCATCCCCATCCTCCCTCCCATCCTCCTCCATCCCCCCATCAATCTATGGGCCTGAGAGCAAGAAGGTCACACCCGGCTGTTGTTTTTCCTTGTAAATAATTTAGGACTCTCAGATTTCCCTAAGGTGACCTGCCATCAGCTGCTGTTTCCCCCTCTCCTGTCCTCTCTTTCCCCTCATTCTCCCTCATTTCCTCCCATTATTTCTCATTTTCTCCATTCTCTATTTCATTATTCTTTGATTTTGTTTTGTTTTTTGTGATTTTGTATTCGTCTATTTCTTTTGTTTTCGTATTTATTTGTTTGTCAGGAAATAATTGTTTGATTTTGGGATTTCTTTATTTTTATTTATTTGTTTATTTTTTTCATCCTTCTATTTTCTGTCTCTGTTCACTTATTGCTCGTTCTTAATCTTCCATTTCTTCTTTCATTTCCCTTGCTTCTTTCTTCTCCTTTTTTCACTCCATTGTGCGTTTCTTTCAATTCTTTCATCCTTTTCTTCGTTTTGTTTAATTCATCTTTTCGTAAGTCAATTTCTGTGCTTTCTTTTCATTTACTCCTTTGGTCTGTTTTATGGCATTTATCATATTCTTCTCCGCCTGTGTGTCTCTTCCTATCTTTGTTCGTCTTTTCGCCGATTCTTCTTTTTTTCTTCGTGTTTCCGGTTTCTTTTTCTTTCTCATTCCCTCTTCTGCTTTCATTTTTTTTCTCTCTCTTCTATGCCCCTTCTTTACTTCTCACTCATTCTCCCCTAATTCACATTTCGTTTTTTCCTTCAAATTCCTCCTTTATTCACTTATTCCTTCTCTCCATGAGTTTACATTCTCCCTCGCCTCTTCCTCCCGCTGTCTCTTTCCCGCCTTTCCCCCCTTTTCAGTCTTTTTTTTATCTTCCCATCTCCCTTTTCCTCCTCCCCCCGCCTATTCTCTTTCCTCTTCTCCCCTCTTCCTCCGGTCTTCTCTGCGTCCACCATTTTCTTTGTTCTTTCCCTTTCTTCCTCTTCTTCGTTTTCTTCCTCTCTTCCTTATTTTCTTATTTTGCCTGCCTTTCCTCCTCTTCTCTCTCATGTTCTTCTTCCATCTCTTCCTCCTTTTCCTCCTCTTCCCCCTTCTCCTTACCTCACTCGTTTTCCTCCTCTTCCCCCTTTTCCATTCCTCACTCATATCCCTCTATTCTTTCCTCCTTTTCCTCCTCTTCCCCCTTTTCCTTGCCTCAGGAAGAGGAGGACTGGGTCCCCCTCTTCCTCCTCTTACTCTTCTTCCTACTCTTCCTCCTCTCCCTCTTCTCCTCCTGCTCATCTCCCTCCTCTTCCTCCTCTTCTCCTCTTCCTCCTCTCCCCCTGTTCGTCTCCTTCCTCTTTTCCTCCTCTCCGTCTCCCTCTCCCCTGTTCGTCTCCTTCCTCTTTTCCTCCTCTCCGTCTCCCTCTCGCCTGTTCGTCTCCCTCCCTTCCCTTTTCCCCCTCTCCCTCCTCCCTGTTCGTCTCCCTCCTCTTCCTCTTTTCCCTCTCCTCTCTCCCTGTTCGCTCCTCCCTCCTCTTTTCCTCCTCTCCCTCTCCCCTGTTCGTCTCCCTCCTCTTCCTCTTTTCCTCCTCTCCCTCTCCCCTGTTCGTCTCCCTCTCCTCCTGTTCGCCTCCCTCTCCTCCTGTTCGCCTCCCTCTCCTCCTGTTCGCCTCCCTCTCCTCCTGGTCGCCTCCCTCTCCTCCTGTTCGCCTCCCTCTCCTCCTGTCGCCTCCCTCTCCTCCTGTTCGCCTCCCTCTCCTCCTGTCGCCTCCCTCTCCTCCTGTTCGCCTCCCTCTCCTCCTGTTCGCCTCCCTCTCCTCCTGGTCGCCTCCCTCTCCTCCTGTTCGCCTCCCTCTCCTCCTGTTCGCCTCCCTCTCCTCCTGTTCGCCTCCCTCTCCTCCTGTTCGCCTCCCGGCCGTGCTGACACAGACAAGCAGTTATTCCTGGCGGTCAGATCTGGCCTCCCGCGAGCGCACCTTGTTAATGAAGTCTTTTATCCGTGTCTGCTTCCATCTCCTCGTTTTATCTTATTTCCTCCTTTTGTCTTTGTCCTCTTTTGTCTTAGTCTTTGTGTCATTTTCTCTTTTTGTATTTTTTTTCTCTCGATTTCTCGTTCTCTTTCTTTCTTGTTTTCTCACTCCTCTTGCTCTTTAGTTCCTTCTCTCTCTCTCTCCTTCCTTTTTCTTTTAGTGTTTTTCTTCCTTCCCTTTAAACTTTGATTTATTGTCCTTCAAATCTTTTGTCCAACTTTTCTCTTCTTTCTGACCATCAAATATTCTCCTTCCTTTAATATATATATATATATATATATATATATATATATATATATATATATATATATATATATATATATGTATATATATATATATTTTTTTTTTCTTTTCTTTTCTTTTCTTTCTTTCTTTTTCTCCTCTTATTCCCTGAAAATATAACAAAGAAAAGGGAATTAGAGCATGTGATTCTTTGGGTTGGTAGTTTTAATGGATATGGTTGTTGCTTTTGATTCTGGATTTTGTTGTTTTCTAGAAAAAAAGGCTGTTTGTTATGGTCTTCTTTGCCATTGTCATTGGAATTTTTATTAATTGTACTTCTTTGTCTTCGTTCTTTCCTCCTCTTTCTACTAGCCCTCCTCCTAGTCTTCCTCCTTCTCTTCCTCCTTTCTGCTTCTCCTCCTCCTTTATTTCTTCCCTCCCTCTCTCACCCTCCCTTTATCCCTCCTTCCCTCTCTCACCCCCTTTACTCCTCCCCTCCCCTCCCCTCCTCGGGCTCGTTACACGCGAGAGGATGAAAGAAGGTGATCATCAGCGTCCGAAGGAGGAGACAGATAAATATGGAAGAGAAGGAAGAGGCTGATGAAGAAGGGAGATAGAGAGAGAGGAGAGAGAATGATGGGAGAAGATGGGATGGAAAGGGGAGAAAGAGAGCCAAACACACACAGACACAGACAGACAAACAGACAGATCGATCAATCGATCGATAGATAGACCGATAGACAGATAGGCAGGTAGGTAGGCCGGCAGGCAGGCAGGCAGGCAGGCAGGCAGGCAGGCAGGCAGGCAGGCAGGCAGGCAGGCAGACAACAGGCAGGCAGGCAGGCAGGCAGGCAGGCAGACAGACAGACAGACAGGCAGGCAGGCAGGCAGGCAGGCAGGCAGACAGACAGACAGACAGACAGACCAGCCAGCCAGCCAGCCAGCCAGCCAGCCAGCCAGCCAGCCAGCCAGCCAGCCAGCCAGCCAGCCAGCCAGCCAGCCAGCCAGGCATACAGGCAGCCAGGCAGACAGGCAGGCAGGCAGGCAGGCAGGCAGGCAGACAGACAGGCAGACAGACAGACAGTCAGACAGACAGGCAGACAGACCAGCCAGCCAGCCAGCCAGCCAGCCAGCCAGCCAGCCAGCCAGCCAGCCAGCCAGCCAGGCAAGCAGACAGGCAGGCAGGCAGACAGACAGACAGACAGACAGACAGACAGACACAGCCAGCCAGCCAGCCAGCCAGCCAGCCAGCCAGCCAGCCAGCCAGCCAGCCAGCCAGCCAGACAGACAGGCAAGCAGACAGGCAGGCAGGCAGACAGGCAGGCAGACAGGCAGGCAGACAGACAGACAGACAGACAGACAGACAGACAGACAGACAGACAGTTAGACAGACAGACAGACAGACAGACAGACAGACAGACAGACAGACGGACCAAGAGCCAAAAGAGAAAGAGAGAAAGAGAGGGACAGGGACAAGAACGAATATCGAACGGAACTGATAAGGCATCGGAAATACCTACCTCAGCCCCTCCTCCCCCCTCCCCCCCCCGCCAAATCCCCTTCAGCTGTCAGATGGCCACTTAATGTCTTACTTAAAGGCTCATCAGGTCTCTTCTCTTTCTTATAAAAATTCTCTCGATTTTGCTTTTCCTCCAGACGTGGAAATTATGCAGATGATATTGTGTGCCGACGTCTCTGTAGGGGACGGGATTAGGGGTTGGAGGTGAAGGGGGAGGGGGAGGGGGAGGTGCGTGCGTGTGTGTGTGTGTGTGTGTGTGTGTGTGTGTGTGTGTGTGTGTGTGTGTGTGTGTGTGTGTGTGTGTGTGTGTGTGTGTGTGTGTGCGTGCGTGCGTGTTTGTATGTGCTTAGATGTATTTGAGGTGAAGGTGCGTGTATCTTCACCTATGTATATGTGAGTGTGCTTGTAGGTGATTGCAAGTGAACGAAGAAAAGAACAAAGAAAAATACGAACAAAAAAAAAGCCAACTTGCTTGCATGGCTCCGAGTCATGCATGTACCGTGCATTACAGACATAAACCACAATACCACATTAATTACAGAAACCGCAAAAATTATATAGGCGTAAACTGTACTACACAAAGATAGATTAGCTACACCTAAACTACGTAAATTAACATATTCTCTAAAAACTACAGTTTCAACGCCTTTTACAACCTTTTACAATATTTCACACACTTAGATAATCTTACACTACGGTTTGCTTCCTTATCCATCTATCTATCTATCTATCTATATATATATATATATAATATATATATATTTTTTTATTATTTATTATTATTTTTTTCTCTCGCAAATTTTGATAATCTGGCGATCTTTCACAACCTTTCACAGTCTGGCGTCAGTTTTCGTATACTGTAACGAATTTTCGCCTCATACGCAGCCATTCAATTTTCAGGGAAATTCCACACTTTCTCAGCCTCGCTGTCTTTGGGCATCTTCCACAGCCTTTTGCAATATGAAGCAACTTTTCATAGCCTTTTTATCTTTGTCACCAATTTTCGCGACCATCCACAACCTTCCACAGACTTTCACAATCCCTCACAATCGTTCGACATCTCTCATAATCTTTCAGACTTTCACAACCTCAAGTTTTCTTTCACAATGTTTCACATTCTCCCACAAAAATCTTCCAACATTCACAATCTTTCACAGCCTCCCACATTCTTTTACAATATTTTAGTCTTTCACAGTAATCATCCAACATCTCCCAGTGTTTCACAACTTTTCACAATCTCTCACTCTTAAATCTTTCATCTCCCATAATCTTTCATCTATCATAACCTTTCACAATCTTTCACCTCCCAGTCTTTCACAACCTTTTACAATCTTTCATCGCTCAGTCTTTCACAACCTTTTACAATCTTTCATCGCTCAGTCTTTCACAACCTTTTACAATCTTTCATCGCTCAGTCTTTCACAACCTTTTACAATCATTCATCTCTCACAGTCTTTAACAATTTTTTATAACTTTTCGTAGTTGCGACGAGGCCGGCGATGCACTTGTTTAAGTGAACACCGGTTTAACAATTGTTTATTTACGCGTCGGAGTGTTTGTAGGCGCTTGTTTTGTAAACAGCGGCAGGGAAATCGGCGGTGTGTGTTTGTGTGTGTTTGGTGAGGGCGGGGAGAGGGGAGGTGTGTGTGTGTGTGTGTGTGTGTGTGTGTGTGTGTGTGTGTGTGTGTGTGTGTGTGTGTGTGTGTGTGTTGTTTTGGGGGTTAAGGTAAAGGAAGAAGAGTACTTGTATGGGGTGGATTGGGGTAGGGTATGTATTAGAGATGGGTAGGGGGAGGGTGTGTGTGTGTGGATACATATTTCTTGAGATAAATTAAGGGTGTGTGTAGACACACACACACACACACACACACACACACACACACACACACACACACACACACACACACACACACACACACAGACCAGAGAGACTCACAGATACCCAGACAGACGGACGGACGACGGACCCATACCCAGACATACAGACAGACGCACAGACCGACCGATAAGCAAACAGCGAAGGCGGGAGAGGTGTCAAGGCCATCAGCGAGAGATAACAGAACCGCCGAAGGTGAGTTTACGACGCGAAGAGAGGGGAAGGGGGGGTGGGGGGAGGCGGGGAGGGGGGGTCCGAGGGTGAGGGGGAAGATAGGGGTGGAGGGGATGGGGTAAGGAAGGGGGGGGGGCGAGGAGGTGTTATTGTTATCGGCGTATGACGTCACGACCTTCGCTACCTTACGTTGTCAAGGTCAGGAAAGTGTGTCAAGGTGCTGGAATGGGTTCTCGCGAGATAATAATTGCGTTCGTTGTTGAGTTTAAGGGAAAAAGAAGGCTTAAGGGCTGTAGATAAGGCGAAATGGGGCGAAGGAATGCTCATGATAAGTATAATTGTGATAGAGCGGGATTTTGATTGTAGTGAGAGTAATAACAATGAACATATAGTGATTATGACAATATCACAATGATTATGATAATAGATGGTAATTGCAATATCAATGATTATGATAATGATGATCATAGTAGTAATGGCTCTAATGTTGGTAATGAATATTAAAAGGAAAATAGATGCTACGTTAATGATACCGACAGTGCTAGAGACAAAATCGCTGCCAAATATTTGTTCTCTTATATGTTTACGTTCACGCCCTCTTTTCCCTTATGCTTTCTCCCTTCTTCTTATCTCATCCCCCAAGAAGAAGAAGAAGAAGAAGCTATTTTAGGGGGAAATATGCAAATTTTCCCCAAAGCTGCCACTGTTTAAGAGCTCAGGTCCGCTGCGTCAAGATCATCCCGTTTAATCTTATCTGTGACACCTTTCCCGCCATATTTCTTTCCCGATCGTTGTTTTTTTTGTATTTCGGGTTCTCTCTCGTTTTCTTTGTGGTGGGATGCGAGTGTCATTGTTGTTGTTGTTATCATTATCATTTTCGTCACCGTCACCGTCACCGTCACCGTTATCCTCATCGTCATCACCATCATCATCATCATTATCATCATCATCATCATCATCATCATCATCATTCTCATCACATCATCATCATATCATCATCATTATCATCATCATCCACATATTATTATCACTGTATTCTGAGTATCATATCATTATCATATCATCACGCATCACATCATAACATGTATATCATCATCATCATCATCATAAAATATTATAATATGTAATTTTGATAATGCTATCTAATTCGATGTCGATAACAGATACGTGATAATAATTAGATATAATGACAATATAATATTATTTATTGAAGAAAATGAGTTGTGATGGTAAGCTAATGCTAATGTTCTTGATGGTAATATATGATAATTAAATAATGCAATATAATGGTAACATAATAATAATGGTGATTGTATAATAATAATGTTATAATGACAATAATGTAAAAGAAATCAGTAGATAGCTATATAGAGTTAGCAATAAAAGTATACTCGCTAATAATGATTAATAAAGTTAATATGTACATAATGAACGAAAAGAAACTTCATGCCCCATACTGATTTTATAGTTTGGATTAAGTTTCCGTTTTCAAGGGGTTGAAGGCTGTTTGTTTTTTCTTATCGTATGGTTTTTGGCTCTTTTATCATCTTTCATTTCTTTGGGGTTGTGTTTGTGCTTGTTGTTTTTTTCTTTCTTGTGTTTGTTTTGTTTTGTATTCTTCTGTGTTTGTCTTTGTGTGTATTGTTTCTCTCCTCCTTCCTCCTCTCCTCTCTCTCTCTCTCTCTCTCTCTCTCTCCTCTCTCTCTCTCTCTTATCTCTCCTCTCTCTCTTGCTCTCTCATCTCTTCTCTATCTCTTCCATCTCTCTCTCTCATCTCTCTCTCTCTCTCTCTCTCTCTCTCTCTCTCTCTCTCTCTCTCTCTATCTCTTCCTTCGCACCCCCTCTCTCCCTCCTCCACTTTCCGTCAGCTCCTTCCCCCAACTCCACCCCCCATCACCACTCCATTACCCCTCCCCCTCCCCTCTTCCCCCACCCCCACCCTCCACCTCTCTCCATCACTTTTCCTTCGAGAAACTCCGAACATTTTGAGTTGGGGGGGGGGGGAGCACCCTTCCCTCGGCCTTACCTCTCGCGCGAAACATTTTTGAGCTCGTCAGCCATTCTCTTTGTGTCAGCAGAACGTCAGACCGGAGGCTTCTGCTCCTCCTCCGCCCACACCCTGACGTGGGCGTGCGTTGTAGACTTTTTTTCAATTTTTTTTTTTTTTTATTGTTATTATGGGATGGACAAGTAGTGGAGGGGGGGGGGTTAGGGGGGGAAGAGTTATTTTTGAAAATATCCGTAAGAGCCAAGGGAAAAGTATTAAAAAGGCGGGGAAAAAACAGCTCACCTTTTTTTCTTATATATCTTTTTATAGTGGGGGCGGTCCAGGCGGAGTAGAGAGGGGGGGGGGGTTATTGTTCTTTTTCTTCGCTGTTCTTCGTTTTTTCGTTTTTATTTTCTTCACGATTTTAATTTCTTCTGTATTTTTTTCTTTTCTTTGCTGTTATTATTATTATTATTATTATTATTATTATTATTATTATTATTATTATCTTATTATTATTATCATCATTATTATTGTTGTTGTTGTTGTTGTTGTTGTTGTTGTTGTTGTTGTTGTTGTTGTTGTTGTTGTTATTATTATTATTATTGTTATTTATTATTATTATTATTATTGTTATTTATTATTTTATTATTATTATTATTATTATTATTATTATTATTATGATTATGATTACTACAACTATTACTTTTTATGACATATATAATGTTCCTTATTATCTTCTGTTTTTATTATCAGACGCACACGCGCGCTACTCTCTCCCCTCGTTCCCCTCACGAGGATTATCTCTTCTCCCTCATTTCTTTATTCTTCCCTCCCTACCTCCTCTTCTTCCCCAACTTCTCTTCCTGACCCCCCCCCCCTCTTGTCTCCCCCAACATTCTCTTCTGTTTCCTCACCTCCTCTCCTTCCCCCTCCTTTTCCCCGACTTTCTCTCCTCTCCTTTACCTCATCTCCTCCCCCCCCCCACCTCTTCATCATTCAAGCTCTCTCTCTCTTGTATTCTTCCTCTCCCCTTCTTTACCATTTAATTATTAAAGACAGCCTTTCCACGCGCCTCTCTTTCCCCTCACTTTCTCATCCCCTCCCCTTTCCCTCTCCCTCTGCCTCTCCTCTCCCTTCCCTCTCCCCTCCCTTCCCTTCCCCTCCCCTCCATCTCAGTATCCCCTACCTTCCCTTCCCTCTCCCCTCCCTCTCCAACCACCCCCACCCCCACTCCCACCCCACCCACCCCCACCCCGAACCTCCTTACTCCTATTCCAGGAATTCGGTGAAAGATTTTTAAACCAAAACAAAAGACTAAAATGAGAAAAAGAGGATAAACACAAAGCCAGTTTACCCTCTTCCTTTGTTTCTTCCTATTCCCTTATTTCTGGACTTTGTCCTCTTCTCTCGTATCTCTCTATTCTCCCCTCCTCTCTTTTCTCCACTTTCCCCTCTTCCCTCGTTTTTTCTTTTCTTTCGCACTTTCCCTTTTTCCCTTCGTTTCTCCGTTCTTCTCTCTTCCCTTGTTTGTTCCCTTTTCTCCTCCTCCCCTCCTCTCTACACTTACATCCACACCTCTTTCCTCACTCTCTTCTGTCCACACCTACATCCTGTTATACCCTCCCTCATCCCACACCCACACCCCCCTCCTCTTTTTCTCTCCCCCCTCCCCCCTCCCCCCGTCACATCTATTCTCCTTCGCCTTTGCCTCACACGTACAACCCCCCCCCCTCCCCCCCCTCCCCGAAAAAGGTCACCGTCTTGACCTGTCGAGCGAAACATCTTGATTTGGAGGAGGCGCTTTGTCCTCACGAGCCGAAGAAGGTTGTGGTTTGTTATTAAACTTTTATCCTGGGATGTGTAAGGAGGGGAGGGTGGGGGAGGAGGGGGAGTCTGTGGGTGTAAGGAAGGTGTGGGGTGAGGTGTTAGTTGGGTGGGGGAGAAAGGGGAGGAGGAGGGAGAGAGGAGAGGTGGAGGGGTGGGGGGTGGAGGGAACGAAGGGGGAAGAGGAGAGGAAGGGTTGAGACGGAGGGGGAGGGGTTAGGAGGAGGGAGAGGTGGAGGGGTTAGGAGGTGGGAGAGGTGGAGGGGTGGGGGGTGGGGGGTGGAGGGAACGAAGGGAAGAAGGAAAGAAGGGAGGGGATGGTGGGAGGATTAAGAGACGGAGAGAAAATAAGGGAGGAAGCGCTGGAAGGAGGGAGTAAGGGAGGGGTCGAGGGGAAGAGGGAGGAAAGGAGGGTAAGGGAGAGGATGGTCGAGGGGAGGAGGGAGAAATGGGGCAAACGAAAAGAAGGTAGAAAGAGGAGGAGGGAGGAAGGGAGAGGGAATGGTAGGATGGTGGGGATGGCAGAGAGAGGAAAGGGGAGGAGGAGAGGTCAAAGGAAGGAGGTAGAAAAATGGATGATTGGATAGAGGTTGGGGGCAGAGGGGGGGGGCGAAGGGAGGGGGAGGGAGGCAAGAAAAATGATGGCCGGTGGGGAAGAGGGAGGGGGGGGGAGGTGAGGGATAGGATGGAGGGTGGAAGACGGGAAGAAGGGGAGGGGGAGAAGAGAAATGGGAGAGGGAGAGATGAATGATAGTAGGGTGTAGCAAGGGAGAAAAGTTTGGGGGGAAGAGGGAGAGGGTGACAGAGATGAGAGAGAGAGAGAGAGAGAGAGAGAGAGAGAGAGAGAGAGAGAGAGAGAGAGAGAGAGAGAGAGAGAGAGAGAGAAATCTAATTCTCATTTGAATTGTCATTACTCCCCGACTTTCATTTTTACGTTTATCATAAATCCTAAAATCTCTCTCTCTCTTAACATATTTGCAGTTTATTTATCAACTTTTTTTTATAATATTTTCAAGAGTTCTTTGTGTGTTTTTATCTCTCAATTAATCTCGGTAGTTTAAGCATGGCCATATAAGGCGCTGAACGTTTTATCTACATCTACCTGTCTTGTAAACGTAGATAAGCACCTGGTCCCTCAGTGTAATGGGCTGGGAGATATTTTTTTTTGCTTTGTTTTTCACTCGCTTACATTTATTTTTTGCATGTTTTCTTTGTGTTTATGTAAGTATGGATGGATGGACAGAAGAGTGTATGTGTATGTATGTGTGTATGTATGTTTGTATTTAATGTACACGTGTATTCTGTTCTTTTGTATACAAAGATGCATTTACATGGATACACATGTGCCAGCCAGCGCAAAGCAATCTGCGGGTCTGTTTCCCGTTTCTCATTTTTAATTAAATTTCCTACTGTCCTTTCTCTCCCTCTCCTGCTCTTCCATTCTCTTCCTTTCCCCTCTCCGCCTCGTTAATCCTTTATCTCTTTTATTTCTCTCTTCTTGTTCTGTCTGTACTTCTGTTTGTTGTTCTTCTTCCTCTTCTTCATTTTTTAGGTTTACCCATCTCCTGCTTACTCTTCTTCTTTCTTTTTTTCTTTTCTTCTTCTTCTTCTTCTTCTTCTTCTTCTTCTTCTTCTTTGTCTTCTTCTTCGTCTTCTTTTTTCGTCTTTCTCCTCTCCATTTCCTTCTCATTTTGTTTTCTTCCCTTTCTTCTTCCTCTTCTTCCTCTCCTATTCCACCACCTCCTCCTTGTTTTCTTCTTCTCTTTCTCCTTGACTTCTCCTTCTTTCTCCCTCCTCCTCCTCCTTCCCTTCTCCTTCTCGAAAATGATTAACCTTGTAGCCTTATCGCAGAACCTTCTAGAATTTTCCTGTAATTAACCTTTGACCTCCAGTGGATGGAGAAGGGAGAGGAAAAAGGGAGGGGGGAGGGAGGGAGGGAGGGAGGGAGGGGGGATGAGTGAAGGAGATGGAAGAGAAGAAAGAAAGAATGGGAAGAAGGGAAGACGTGGAAAATTGGAAAATGTTTCATCTTATTTCTCTGATTTCTATATTTCGCTCCTCTTTCGCTCTCCTGCTTCCCCCCCTGTCCGCTCTTCCCTTCTTTCACTCTCTCCCTTCTCTCATTCCTTCCCTTTCTCTCCTTCCGTCCTCCTTCCCTCCTCCCATCTCTTCTCCCTTCGTATCTTTCCTTTCTTTTCCTTTTCATCTTTCCTCTCCCTTCCTCCCTTTCTCCCTCCTCTCCCTTTCTCTTTTCCTCTCACCCTCTTTTCTCCCACCCTCTTCCATTCCCTCACCTTCTTTTTCCCTTCTTCATTTCCTCTCCCTATCTCCCTCCTTCTTCCCCTCGTCCTTGCCCCCCCCCGTTCCCTCTTCCCTCCCTTCCCCCCCCCGTTCCCTCTTCCCTCCCTCCCCCCTCCCCTCCCCCCGCCGAATCCCCCCCCCCCCCCGCCAGCCCGCGACCCAACACTCCAAAACCCCGATAGCAGCTATCTTAATGGATTCCAACTCGACTTGATTCCCCGAGATCCTGCTCGGGTTTCCTTTCGGGTGTCCCTCAATCCTCTTTCGCTCTGCCTTTCGCCCTCTCTCGCTCTTTCTCTCTCTTTCTTTGTGTTTCTGTTAGTTTATTTCTCTCTATTTTTTTCTCTGTCGCTGTTAGTCTTCCTTTTTTCTTTCTTTCTCTCTCTCTTTTTTTCTCTCTCTGTCTCTCTCTCTCTCTCTTTCTCTCTCTCTCTCTCTCTCTCTCTCTCTCTCTCTCTCTCTCTCTCTCTCTCTCTCTCTCTCTCTCTCTCTCTCTCTCTCTCTCTCTCTCCTTCTCCTCTCCCTCTCTCCTCCTCTCTCTCTCTATCTCTCTCCTGCGTCCCTCACTCTTTCCCCATACCCCCCCCCATTATCCCCTTGTTCTCTCCTCCCTTCTTTCCTCCCCCTTCCCCTCCCTTCTCCCTCCTCTTTCCTCTCTCCTCTCTCCTCTCCTCTTTGTCCCTTCTGCCTTTCCTTCTTCTCCATCCCTTCCTTCCTCCACATTTCACCCCTTCCCTACCTCTCCTTCCCTACCTCCTTCCTTTCTTCTCCTTCCCTTCAAGTAGAATTTCGAAATCTTTCCTTATAAGGCTTTTGACTTTTTCCTGCCAGCGATCCTGCGGCCAGATATCAGGAATGGGAAAGGCTCTCAGCCCCGTTTTCTGTTGCTGTTGTTGCTGTTGTTGTTGTTGTTGATGATGATGATGATGATGATGTTGTTGTTGCTGTTGTTGTTGTTGTTGTTGTTGTTGTTGTTGTTTGTTCTTGTTCTTGTTCTTGTTGTTGATGTTGCTGTTGCTTGTTGTTGTTGTTGATGTTGCTGTTGTTGTTGTTCTAATTGTTTTCTTCTTTCTTCTTTCCTTCATTTTGAATTTTGATTCCTTTTTTTTTTTTTTCGTTTCATTCTTTTCTCATTTAATTTTATTTTCGTAGTTCTTTATGGTGCAAATGCTGATGGAGATAATGATAGCAGTTATAGGAATGATATTAATAAAAGTGATAATAACCGTAATAATGAAAAGAATGATGATTATGATGATGATGATAACGATAATAATAACAATGATAATAATAGTAATAATAAAGATGATGATAATAATAATGATGCTAAAAATGATGATGATAATAATAATAATAATAGTGATAATAATAATAATAATGATAATTATAATTATAATTATAATTATAATAATAATAATAAAAATGATAGTAGTAGTAGTTGTAAGAATGATAATAATAACAGTAATAATGAAAATGAAATAGTAGAAATAATTGTAATATCAATGATAACGATAATAAATATTAATGATAATATTAATGATGATAGTAGTAATAACAATGTCCTCTGCCCCATCCTCTTCATTCACCTGATTTCACCTAAATAATAATAAAATAATAATAATAATAATAATAATAATAATAATAATGATAATGATAAAAAAGAAAAATTGTCTCGCCATTTGCAATTCAAGTTCGATAACGGAAACTAATTGTATTTGCAAAGTACCAACGGGTATTATACACCTCATTTATATTGCTAATAATATATCACGTCAATAAACTGTGTAAATGCAGTTTTGTGATATATTCTGATGCTAAATGGAAGAGGAATGATTAATAGCGTTTTTCGTTTTTATTTATTTATTTATTTATTCATTTTTGGTTTACTCGTTCACTCTTGCATTTATCGGATTGTTTCGTTTTCCACTTAGTCCGCCATTCTTTTTATGCGTCTCGTATTTTCCTTTGCCTTCTCTTTTTTTTTTTTTTCATTTATCCATCCTTCTTTCATCCTATCTCGTTCTCTCAGTCTTCCTTCGGCTTCCTTCTTCATCCAGTGCTACCTTTCTCCTTCTTCTTCTTCGTCTTCTTCATCTTCTTATTCTTCGTCTTCTCCATCTAATTCCACTTCGTCTTCTCCATCTCTGTCTTCTTCGCCTTCTTCATCTACTTCTTCATATTTTCCATCTCCGTCTTTTTCATATTTTTCATCTCCTTCTTCGCCTGCTCCATCTCCTTCATATTTTCCATCTCCTTTTTTTTCATATTTTTCATCTCCTTCTTCTTCGTCTTCCCCATCTTCTTTCTCTTCGTCTTCTCCGTCTCCTTCTTCTTCGTCTTCTCCATCTCCTCCTTCTTCATTTTTTCCATCTTCTTCTCTATCTTCTCCATCTCCTTCTTCTTCATCTTCTTCCTCTCCTTCTTCTTCTCCTTCTTCTTTTTCTCCATCTTCGTCTCCCTCTTCTCTCTCCTTCTCCTACTTAATGATACCCAGTTTATTTATTTTTTCTGTCTTTATATTTATCCTTTCATCCTTCTATCCACCAGAAAGACCTCGAAATGATATAGAAAGAGAAAATATGGAAGAGAAAAGAAATAGATTAGAGGAGAAAATTAGATAGAAGAATAAGGTTTTCTTAAGAGAAGGAAAAAGAGAAAGGAACAAAAAAATCGCAGATTAGAGAAGAAAAACGGGAAAGCAAAATAGAAAAGGAAAAAAAAAAGGAAGAGAATAGATGCATGGCAAAAGAAAGAAAGAAAGAAAGAAATACGACGAAAGAAAAGGAAAAAGTTGAAGAAAAAAGAAGAAAAAAGAAAAAAAATCGCGCGCACACACGCCGCCCCAAAGACAAAGCCTAATGAAGCTTTTCACATGTAAATGGAATCGTGTCACGCGGGAGAAGAATCATTCTTGGGCCGAAAAGTTCCTTCCTCTTGCGGCGAACAATGGCCCTGTGTAGCGGTTTTGCGCTTCATTTTAGCGCTTGTTTTCCGCTAGAGAGTAGCGGCTTTTGGGGCCGAGCGGGGGAGGATGAGAGGAGGAAAAGGGGGGGGGCGGGGGGGGGAAAGAAGGGGTGGAAAGGGAGGGAAAAGTGGGGCTGGCGGGGGGGGGGGGTGAGGGGAAGGAGATAAGGCAGTGGACAGTGTGAGGGGAGAAGAGGAGGACGAGGAATAGGGTGAAGGGTAGGATAGAAATGTGAAAAGAAGGATACGATAGAGAGGTGAAAATAAAAGGAAAACAAGAGAACGAGAAGGGAGAGAATAGAGAAGCGAAGAGAAAAGATCAGAGGAGAAGAGAAGATAAGAAGAGAACAGAATAGGTAAACAAGAGAGGAGAAGGACGAGACCAGAGAAAAGAAGAGAGAGAGAGAGAGAGAGAGAGAGAGAGAGAGAGAGAGAGAGAGAGAGAGAGAGAGAGAGAGAGAGAGAGAGAGAGAGAGAGAGAGAGAAAGAGAGAGAGGCATGAGGGAGAGCGTATATGTAACCTTCTTCATCTATAGATTTACTAACCCTCTTTTGCCACGTAGAATTAAGAGTTCTTTTATATTCTGAAGCACTTGATTAAAAAAGGTTTGTTTGCGATGTACTTAAGATGGAGTGAAGAGGCTGTTTATCATCGTGTGAACTACGTCGGTTTTTATTGTTATTACCATTTCTCTCGCTTTACTCTCTCTGTTCTATTCTCTCTCTCTCTCTCTCTCTCTCTCTCTCTCTCTCTCTCTCTCTCTCTCTCTCTCTCTCTCTCTCTCTCTCTCTCTCTCTCTCTCTCTCTCTCCTTCTGTCTCTCTCCCTCTCTCTCTCTCTCTCATATATATATATATATATATATATATTATATATATATATATATATATATATATATATATATATATATATATATATATAAGCATACACACCAGACCATCTCCCTTGCACCTTATGAACCACGCGTGCAATTGCAATCATCGTGCACATGCAACCGCTCTGCAGAAACAAGCAAGTCTTCAAAAGCCTTATGGATCAAGGAACTCAAGCTTCAGCCTTCGTTTCTGATGAGACGCTGAAAAAAAATGGGAGAAAAAGAAATAGGGAGAGTAATGAGAAAAAAAAAGAAAAATAAAGAGAGGAAGAGTAATAATAAAAAAGAAAAAGAAAGAGAGGAAGAGTATTAATAAAAAAAAAAAGATAAAGAGGAAGTGCAATGAAAAAGAAAGAAAAAATGGATTAGAAATGGAAATAAGAGGGACTTATATAAGGGGAAAAAATAGAAAGTCAAGGAAGATGAGGAAATGAAAGAAAAGGGAAAGAGGAAATGAAAAGAAAGAAGGGGGAAAATAAAAAGAAAGGAAAGGGGGACAAAAGGAAAGAAAATCTGCAAGCTTTTAATTACGTAACGTGACCCAGTGACTGATTGACTCTCCCGTAGGTGTAATTAAAGTGTTGGTCGTCCTTATGACCTTATGGGTGAGGGGGGAAGGGGGAGGAGGGGGGGGGTAGGTGGGAAAGGAGGAAGGGGGGGAGGGAGGAGGGAGGGTAGGTGGGAAGGAAAGGGGGTGTAGGGGGAGGGGAGACGCAGGGGAGGTGAGAGGGGAGAGGAGTAGGAGGTGAGGGGAGAAACGCAGGGAGAAGATAGAGGAGGAATTGTGGGAAGGAAATATCAGTGAGATCACGTGATTAGATCGAAAGGTCTTGTCGAACGTCGAACCGCCATTTTGTCCTGATAGAGTCATAGGTCATCCGACGAAAGGTTAATTTATTATCATCATTTGTAATTTGATTTATTTTTATTCCCGGGTGGCAGTCTTCCTGGTGAAAGTGATATTTAGACGATAGTGATCGTGGTGATGGCGAGAATTGCGGATGGCGAATAGATAGGGCACGGTTGTGACCAGAAAAAAAAATAGCAGTAAAAGACAAAAAAATCATCTCTAAAATAATATCTAGGTTTCCCCTTTAACAAGGCGTCTAGACCATAAAATGGCTAAATCAATACAGAAGAGCAAAAGCCCACAACAGAAAACTTCACGAGAGGCTTAAATGCGCGCGGGATACACGGTATACGGCGAGATTCCCGAGATACAGCAGCGCGACTCCCGCTGGCGACTCCCAGAGGGATGGCGGCGCCTAATACGGGAAGCGTAGGCAATGGAAAACGGGGAAATAGTAATAGAAAACTGGGGAAAGAATGGTAGAAACAGGGTCGAATAAAAGCAATAAGTAACGGATGAAAAAAGGATAACGTGTTACAAAAGTACAAGGAAGTACTAGGATAAGATGAAGATAGTACAGAACGGGAAGGCACGAGAGATTGAGTGCAACAGAAGGCAGCAAATTTAAAAGCAAGGGAGTGATTCAAAACTATCTGAAAAAGAAAAAGAAAAAAAATATATCTATGGTTATCATCATGAAAACGATATCACACAGGTTGAAAATTGCATATATGAAAATGAACATTATATATTTTTTATCTCTGCTGCACTTTTTTTTATCACGATGACCTGATAACCTGATAGCCAGCGATATAAATCGACCTTTAAATGGATATACGGAGAAGAGAACAAACGCACGAACGAAACCAGGATCCGCTGTTTCGAACCCACGAAATCATTATGTTAAAAGTATATATATACCCGTTATGCGTTCTGTAGTATTTCGAACATGAATATGTATCAGGAGCGATTTGCATTCCCGCACTTATTATTATTATTTTTTTGTCTATTTTTTTTTCCGCACTTTTTTTTTTTTTTTTTTTTTTTTACCAGTGACAGCGCTGCTGATAACGGGCCTAAAACATTCGTGAAGTAGATGTCTGTAGTTCATTTTTATATTATTATTCAGGAGAAGCGGAGATTGTAGGGCGGGAATTCGAACGAATCCGATTCCGTGCGTGTGGCTTTGGCTATCACTTTACGAAAACGGATTTGTCGGTCTCTGCATATGAAAGATTGGGTTATGCCTGTTCTCTCTCTCTCACGGTGTTTATTTGCCTTTCTGTCTATTCCTCTATCTATTTCTTCCATTCAATCCACTTGCTCTCTCTCTTTCTCTTTCTCTTTCTCTTTCTCTTTCTCTCTCTCTTTCTCTTTCTCTTTCTCTTTCTCTTTCTCTTTCTCTTTCTCTTTCTCTCTTACCTCCCTCTCTCTCTCTCTCTCTCTCTCTCTCTCTCTCTCTCTCTCTCTCTCTCTTTTCTCTCTCTCTCTTTTTCTGTCTTTCTCTTTCTCTCTCTTTCTCTCTACCTCCCCTTTCCTACCTCTTTTGTAGACAACACAATACATATTTTTTCATATTTTCGTTTTAATTATTCACTGTCAAATCCATCCCGGTTTATTGCACGTGCCTTTAAAGCCTTTTTTTCGAACACGCAAAATAGAAATACCAGATATACTCAGACACTATGATGAAAACAGAATATGAAGAAAGAGAAAGCAGTAAATGATAATTAAAACAGGTTTGATATTATATCTGCTAATTTACAAGAAATCCAACCACAAAAAATAAATATATGCAAAATTTGGTTAAAACCTAATTTTAAAGAGAACAACCAATTAACTAGAATTAAAAGCATAAAAGAGAGATTGATTTTGAGAATTTAACCCCCCCCCTCAAAAAAAAAAAAATCGAATATTAAGCAAAACCACCAATAAACAAGAACTAAGAAAAATGAACAAAGATTGATTTTGACGATTTACAAAGGATTCTAGTTGTAAATCGTTGATAGCGTTTGACCTTCGCCTGACCTTATGCGACCTTGTTTGAGGGTGTAGTGGCTTATATTCCGGTCGAGTTACGTTGGTCCGCCTTTTGTCACTTTCGATGGATATTCATGGCTTTTAGTTTCGGGTTATGTTCTGGCTGTTTAGTTGGGCTTTTGTTTTATTTTTTTGTATTTCTTTATTTGCATTTTATTCTATTTTTGTTTTTATTGTTATTTCATAGCTACTGATTTTAGTTTTTAGTCATCATCATTATCATCATCGTCATCGTTATCATAATCATCATCATCATAATCGTCATCGTCGTCGTTATCGTCATCGTCATCGTCATCGTCATCGTCATCGTCATCGTCATCGTCATCATCATCATCATCATCGTCATCATCATCATCATCATCATCATCATCATCATCGTCTCTAACGGCATCATTATGATTTCGAAGCCAATGAGGAACTCAGCAGACAGATTAAATTTAACCAGATGAAAAGCTATTTTTTATCATTATTATTATGAATTTATAAATTGCACTGCAACACGCTATTAGGCTTCAGTCTTTGCTGGCCATTTGCATGCAACAAGGGGGCGGCGAAACCTCTGTGAGAGTAATGAAATTAAACTCCTTTTTTAAAGATATATATGTATATTATTTTATTATTATTATAATTTTTTTTTTTTTTTTTGGGGGGGGAGGTCATTTGAGCAATTTATCCTGAATTGTTTTGTTTTTTGTGTGTTTTACGTGCGTTGTTTTACTTGTTTTTTTCTGCATATGTACATGTACATGTTTATGATTACACGCACGCACATGCACACACCCTCACACACCCTCACACACACAAACACACACACACACACACAAACACACACACACACACACACAAACAAACACACACACACACACACACACACACACACACACACACACACACACACACACACACACACACACACACTCTCTCTCTCTCTCTCTCTCTCTCTCTCTCTCTCTCTCTCTCTCTCTCTCACATGTTCCTGTCTAACCCCCCCCCTCCCTCCCCTCTCCCCTTCCACATACACGCCCATATGTGAAGGTTACGAGTTGCCACTCATTATTTAACGCTTTATATTCAGGGCGGTGTCTCGGTGTGTTTGTATGTGTATCTGTGTGTGTTTTCTTGTGTGTATATGTGTGCGTGTTTTCTTGTGTGTGTATGTGTGCGTGTTTTCTTGTGTGTGTATCTGCGTGTTTGTGTGTCGACAGCGGGAGGACTTATTGGTGGGGAGGGGGGGAAGGAGATGGGGGGAGAAGGGGGGGGTGAAGGAAATTAGAATAGGGAGGAAGGGAGAAAAGGAGGAAGTAGGAAGCGAGAAGGAAGGAGGAA
>NC_051402.1:19300169-19312669 GCF_015228065.2 Penaeus monodon
ATATTATTAGTATCGTCGTTATTATTGTTTTTGTGATTTCTTTCTCTTTTTCTTTTTGCTCAAGGTATTCTTCTTATTCTAACTTCGTCTTTATTTCCATTCTTGTCCACCTTCATGCCTTCCTCGTATTCGCCTCTCATTTCCATCTCCTTTTCCCTTTTTATTCTTGTTTTCCTTGCATTTCAACCCCCTCTCTTTCTCTTTCTTTTTCCTCCCCCATCTCCTCCTCCTCCTTCTCCTCCCTCCCTCCCTCCCTCCCTCCCTCCCTCCCTCCCTCCCTGCTTATCCCCTACCTCCCTCCCTCCATCCATCCCTCCTTATCCCATCTCTCCCTCCCTCCTTATCCCCTCCCTCTCTCCCTCCCTCCATCCCCCCCTCATCTCATCTCTCCCTCCCTTCTTATCCCCTCCCTCCGTTCCTCCATATCCCCTTCCTCCCTCCCTCCTTATCCCCTCCCTCCTTGTCCCCTCCCTCCCCCCTCCATCCTTATGCCCTCCTTCCCCGCCCCTCGCCGCTTTGCCCTGGGGCTTGTAAGGGTCAGAGGAACCGGGGTCCGTCTTCCGGGTTCTCGCTTCCCCCGACCGTGTAATCTGTGAGCGTAACCCCGTTTTCTGCGAGGTTACTCGGCCTCTCTGTCGCGTCCCATCTGGGTGTCTGCGTCCTGGGCGGGCGGGCGGTCCTTGGTTGGTTGTGGGGGGGCGGGGGGGGTTGAAGGGTGGTGTCTGTCTGTCTGTCTGTTTTTTTTGGGGGGGTATGGTGTCTTTTTCTTTCTGTCGTTTGTTCTCTCTCTTTCTCTCTCTCTTTCTCTTTCTCTCTCTTTCTCTCTCTCTCTCTCTCTCTCTCTCTCTCTCTCTCTCTCTCTCTCTCTCTCTCTCTCTCTCTCTCTCTCTCTCTCTCTCTCTCTCTCTCTCTCTCTCCATCTATCTGTCTGTCTATCTATCTGTCTATCTGTCTCTATTCTCTATCTACATCTTCTCTCAGTACGCTCGTTTGCTCGTTTCTTGACTTATTATTAATCGTATTCATTATTATTCTCTTCCTTTCTTCGTAATTTCATCAACAGCTTTCATTTCCAACCGTGGTTTGTATTCTTTTTTTTTTTACATATTAATTCAGTAATCAAAATTGAATACATTACATCACATTTCATCTCTCCTTTCGTTGAGGCATTTATTTATCTCGATTTCCTTTATTTGCTCTGTTTATTCTCGTTGTTTATTTATTTAGATTATTTCATCTGCCTTTGTGGTGGACAGGAATGCATTCGGATAAGTTAATATGCATAGGAAAATAAACAAAGGAAAGTGAGGAATGCTCGAGAGAGAGAGAGAGAGAGAGAGAGAGAGAGAGAGAGAGAGAGAGAGAGAGAGAGAGAGAGAGAGAGAGAGAGAGAGAGAGAGAGAGAGAGAGAGAGAGAGAGAGAAGAGTGGCATGCGTTTGAGTGTGCGAAGAAAATTGCGTTTCATTGTATCGTGTATTTGTGTCTGCGTGTGAGTGTTAATATTTTTGCGTTTCAATGTCTGTAAATACGCGGCAGATATGAGCACTGTCCACGAACAATAGAGAAGTAAGAAGAGAATAAACGCATAAATGAATAAATAACCAAAACGAACCACTGAGATTAAGAAATCTACGGCTCTGCACTCCCGGTTTCACTCACTCCGTCGACCTTAGACGTCTGAGAAGCGCTTCAGGCTCCATTTGGCCCGTCAAGGTAACCTCTTTTACCTCTTGATAATATGCTCCTCTTACAAGGTCTTTTTCTCTCGCCCTTCGACTCTTGCGTGTGGGACTTGTGTGGCCGAGGATCCTTTGGATAACGTAGGATATCTCAATGGGATGGGTGAGGGGGGCAGGAGGAGGGAGAGGGGTAGAGGGAGTGGGGATGAAGGAGGGATAGAGGGAGGGAGGGAGAAAGAGAGGGAGAGTGGAAGAGAGGGAGAGAGGGGGAGAGGTAGGGTGGGAGGGAGGGAGGGGGGTAGAGAGAGAGAGAGAGAGAGAGAGAGAGAGAGAGAGAGAGAGAGAGAGAGAGAGAGAGAGAGAGAGAGAGAGAGAGAGAGAGAGAGGAAGGAAGGAAGGGATGGAGGGAGGGAGGGAGAGAGACAGAGACAGACACAGACACAGACAGACAAACAGACAGAGGGAGGGAGAGCGAGATGGAGGGAGAGAAGGTGGGACGGAGGGAGGGACGGAGGGAGGGAGGGAGAGAGGGAGGGAGGGAGAGAGGGAGGGAGAGAGAGAAGGAGGGAGAGAGAGAAGGAGGGAGAGAGAGGGAGAGAGAGAGAGACTCAAACACACAATCGCACTCATATACTCAAACCAGCAAACAAACAAACCCACCCAAACGCACAACAGCCAAACAAAGAAAAAGTCAAACAAAAACAAAACAAAAGCCCCCCCCCTCCTCCAAAGACAAACAAGTCTAATCTACCCCCCCCCCACCACCACCACCACCTTCACCATCTCCACCACCACCCCCACCCCCACCCCCACCGTCACAGAACCCGCCGTCAAGTGTTCCGTGAGAGAAGCTCCTTGACACAGCGAAGGCCAGCTGAACATTCATCTATCGAGCATCATCTATCTCCCGAGCGATGTTGAGTGGCCGTTTCGATTTGTTTGTTTGTTAATTAGGTGTTTACGAGCGCGTGTGGCAAGTAAACACTCCGGCTGAGTGTGTCGGCTCCTTGTCCACGGCTACAAAGTGATCGGATTTATTCCTTCGATGATCTTGTTCCATTCGACGTCTGCTCGGCTTCGGTTCCTCGAGGCGGACGCAGGTTTGGGTTTCCATTAGTGCTGCTGCGGTTATTATTTTTGCTGTTAGAGTAATAATGATGGTGATGGTGATAGTGATGGTGATGGTGATGGTGATGGTGATGGTGATGATGATGATGATGATGATTATTGTTGTAGTTGTTGCTATTGTTGCTGCTGTTATTATTATCAATAACAAGAAGGAGAAAGTGAAGGGAAGAAAAGAGAAAGGAAGGAGACAAAATAGTGATAATGACAATAGTAAATAAATAAATGACAGAGCATTCCTTTCGAAAATAAATGCGTTAGAGAATACAGTATTTTCTATAGCAAGCCTAAACATAATGTATAATAGATGGCGCTCATAAATCTTTAATAAAAAAGAGAAAAAAAGAAACAGAGATGCGCTGTCTTCCTTTCGAGAGAGAAAGACATTAATTAATTTTATTAAAGCTAAAGCAATTCGGAGTGCATTGCAAAATATCTCATTCTTGATCTGTTAAGAAAGAAATATGTTTATGCGACTTATTTGATTGTTTATAATGAGAAATTGATATGTATTCAAAGTGAAAAAAGAAGGTGTGTTTATACATTGTATTTGTTTATTCACAATGGAAAATTAACGTTAAGAAAAATATATGTTTATATGATATGTCCCTTTGTCTACAATGAAAAATAAATATTCAGAACAGAGAAATGCCTATTCAGAAAATGACATGTTTATATGATATTTACGAGAAAAAAAAATATATATATATATTTGACAGATATATATTCTCAGTGAGAAACGATTTTTAAGAAAAGAAATTATTTATATATTACCTATTTATACGTAATAACGAAAAGAAAACATACGTGTAAGCAGCACGATATGATTACTTATTCACAGGAAAAAAATAGATGTTTATTTTTCCCGTAGAGCTATGTACATATAGCCTCGAAGGGAAAAAAAATACATTTCAATCATGAAAAGATATCCTCGATCCCGTTTTTCTGCTAATGTGTTGTTTGTTGTTTTTGTTGGGGGGGGAAAAGGGAGCGAGGAATGTCAACAACCGGGAAAGGAAAGGAATGAAATGTAAACAAATAAGCCGGGAGCGACTATAAGGCAAGTTCATTCATTATGGAAAAGGTGAATGGAAACAGACAAACACACAAAGAAACAAAGTAAAATAAAAAAAAAGAAGGGAGGAATGGGGGAGTTAGCGAGGGAGGTGTGGGGGAGATAGGAAGTTAGGGAGGGAAGAATGGGGGGGAGAGGGAGGGAGAGGTGGGGAAGGGAGGAGAGAGGGAGAGAGGAAGCGAGGAATGGAGGAGTTAGGAATTTGGAGGAAGCAAGGGGGGAGTGGAGGAGAGAGGGAGGGAGGAGTAGGGGAGAGAGGGAGTTAGGGAGGGAGAAGCGGAGAAGGGAGGAAGGGAGGAATGCGAAAGAGGGCAAGTAGAAATCTAAAACAACATTTATAAAGGAAGGAAGTCAATCTCATATTAATAATAACCCCTCCAAACACGCACATGCACACGCACACACACACACACACACACACACACACACACACACACACACACACACACACACACACACACACACACACACACACACACACACACACACACACACACACACACACACACACGGAAAAACAAGATAAAACAAACGAACCACAAAAAATAATGGATGTAAATAGACAAGGAACAGCAACTTATCTCAAGCCACTTTCCTGTCGCTGATAATTTTTTCCTTGGTCGCTTAAGGCTTGGTGTTGCGAGAGGGTTGGCGAGCCTTGAGTATTGTTATTATGTATTCACGTTCTTCTTCTGTGTCTTCTGATTTTCTTCTGGTTCTTGTTCTTCTCTTTTGCTTGTTCTTCTTTTTCTTGTTCTTATTTTTCTTCTTTCTTTTTAATTCTTCCTGTTTTTGTTCTTCTTCTTCTTCTTCTTCTTCTTCTGTTTTTGTTTTTGTCGTTCTTCGTGATTTGTTTGTCTTCGATTTTCTTTTTTTCTTCTGTTTTCTATTTTTCCTTTTCTTTTTTTCAGTATTCTTCTCATTCCCCATTTTTACTATCTCGTTTTCTTTCTTGCTTTTTAGTCATTCTTTATTTCTTGTTCTTGTTAATGGAAATAAAAATCAGTAACGTAATGAGTATGATTAATGACGTTGATATTGATAACAATAACAACTTATATGATAATAATAATAATGATGATGATGATGATGATGATGATGATGATGATAATTATAATAATAATGATGATGATAATGATAATAATAATGATAATAGTAATAGTAATAGTAATAGTAATAATGATAGTAATATAATGATAACGATAATCATAATGATAACAATAATAATAATAAAAAAAAAAAAAAAAAAAATAATAATAATATTAATAATAATAATAATAGTAATAATAATAATAATAATAATAATTATAAACTCTAATAACTCCAGCTAAAATTCAGAAGCCATTCAGCCAACAGCATGGTCGCGACAATATCAATTTAATGAAATGACCCGAATTATGCAAATTAACCTTCATATGACGAAATCCCTCACGTCCCATGACAGGCATATGACTGGGTTTCATGTCAGTCTCGGGGGAATTAAAATGTAAATGCTGGTGGGGTTTATTTCCCCTGTTATTGCTGCTGCGTGATGGTGGGGGTGTGGGGGTGTGGGGGGGGTGGGGGTGGTGTGTGGTTGATAGTAAAGTGGAAGGGAGGAGGTGGTGGAGGTGGTAGTGGGGTGGTGGGGGTGAGGATGAGTGGGGGTAGTGGTGGTGGTGGGGGTGGGTGGGGGTGGTGATAGGAGTGTATGGGAGTGAGTGGCGGTGGTGGTGGGGGGGGGGGATAGGTGGAATGTGGTTGATAGAAATGGAAGAAGGAGGTGGTGGAGGAGTGGGAGGAAAAGGGGGAAGGTTAGGGATAGAGGGATGTGGGGGGAGTGGAGGGGGAGGGAGATGTGGAGGAGGCGGAGAAGAAGAAGAAAGAGGTGGTGGTGGTAGGGATGGTGTGGGTTGTGGGGAGGAGGAGGAAGGGGGAAGTGAGGGTGAAGGAGAAAGGGAGGGAGATGATGGGGAAGAAGGAGGGGAGAGAAGAGAGAGGTAGGAGGAAGCTGAAAAAGAAAGAGGAGAAAATTGAAGAAAGGAGAAAGGGGAGTTAGAAGAAAATGAAAAGAAAGGGAATGAGAAGAAGAAAGGGAAGAGAAAGCGATAAAAAGAAGATAATTATATTATAAAAGAATAGAAAAAAAAGAAGAAAAACAGTCGAGGAGAAGAAAGTAAAAATGAGAGAAAAGACGATGCGCAGAAGAAAGTGAATCTAGCAAAAGGACGAAAAAGGAAGAAAGAATAAAACGAATAAAAAAGCTAAAGAAATAAAAAGACAGAAAGAAAGGAAGAGAGAAAGCCCTCAATAAGGAAGGAAGGAAGCAAGTGGCGAGGCAAAGAGGGCGGTTCCTGAGCCCTCCTCCCCGCTAAAGGACCAGCCCCTGCCTTATGCCGTAGTGACTTTTTGCAAGGGTTCTCTCTCTCCCTCTCCCCGTCTCTCTCCCTCCCTCGTGCGGACCGGTTTATGGCGTGAAAAACGAACGTATTTTCGTAGCGAACGGCCGTGAGCGAGAGCTATATCGTCCATAAATTTACGTCGCTACATTTATGTTGCTACAGCTGTTATGAAAGATCATGGCCAGACATTTTGTTCTTCGGGATATAGTGCCGTGAGGGATGTGGTGGGACGCGCGCACGCACACATGGGCGGACATGTAGATGTACGCATACACTACATGCACATTCATATATATATATATGTGTGCGTGTGTATGTTTGTGTGTGTGTGTGTGTGTATGTATGTATGTATGTATGTATGTATGTATGTATGTATGTATGTATGTATGTATGTATATATATATATATATATATACATATATACATAATAACAACATACATATATATATATAAATATATAATATATATATATATATATATGATAATACATAATATATATATAATATATATATATATATATATATATATATATAATATATATATATATATATATATATATATATATATATATATATATATATGTGTATACATATACATATATATATATATATATATATATATGTACACATATATATATATGCATATGAAGGTAGGTCTAAAGAAAGAAGGAAGAAATGCATATCGCAGGAGCAGAGCCTTGTTAGTAAGTTCAATATTGACAGTCCCACTCAGACGAAATGATTACGGAGTCTTAAGTTATACACTAAAAAGTCAAACATTCTCTCTCTCTCTCTCTCTCTCTCTCTCTCTCTCTCTCTCTCTCTCTCTCTCTCTCTCTCTCTCTCTCTCTCTCTCTCTCTCTCTCTCTCTCTTCCTCTCTTCCTCTCTTCATTTCCCTCTTCCTCTCCTTATTTCTCTTCCTCATCCTCTCCTCCCCCCTTTCCCTCTCCTTCTCCATCATTGATATTGCCATCAAGAGGGCCTGGCATTTCTCCGTAGTGCCGCCGCCGCCGCCCCAATATGCGAGCATTATCTCTTATGTGTCATAAATGATGACTAATGTACACTTAGGGGCTGCCTCTCCCCTCCTTTGGTACTTCTTGAACATTTCCCTAATCTATTTTTTCATTATTCTTGGTTGTGTTTTTCTCCTTCGTTTCTTGTTTTTTTTTTTCCCTCTTCGTCATCTTTCTTTAGCTTCGTTTTTTTTTCTTGTCTTCGTTTCTTCTATTTGTTTGTTGTTTTTCTTCTTGGTTCCCTCTTTCTCCTCTGCCACATCTTTTTGATCTTATTCCTTCTTCTTCATTTTATCGCTGTATTTCTTCTGTTTCCACTTTGCATTATTATCTTCCTTCTTCTCCTTCCTTCCTTCCTTCTTCGTATTGTTCTTTTTCTCTGTGTTTATCTCATCTTTTCTGTTTAACATTCTAACACATGACTTGCAATGCGCTAATATAAAATGCGATACGTTAATTATAGCAATCAGTCGATACAGAAATTATATTATATATAAAATCCATTAGTAGCAATTTCGTTTATTATCTCGTCACTCCTGACATTTTAATTATTGTCTAATGAAGGTTCATTAGCACTTTGTTTAGGAACGAAATATACCGCTATAAATTAAAACGTTTTCATTTTTGCTGGCTAATTGCATGGAAGTGCTTGTGTGTGCATGTGTATATGTGTGTGTGTGTGTGTGTGTGTGTGTGTGTGTGTGTGTGTGTGTGTGTGTGTTTATTCATTTATACTTATTATGTGTACTTGTTGGTATGCTGTATATGAATGCATATACACATATTTAAATGTACATATGCTTATTTATTTGTATGCTTGAGCAGTAATATGTGTGTATACATCTGCGCAATGCATAGTTGCATGTGCATCCACCCATGTACGTCTATGTCCAGATAAGTATAAATTTAACGCTCGTGAGTTTACGCATGTGTACATGAAGCGTCCCCCCCCCCCATTGATTGATTGATGATGGTAACACCCGTTCAACACCCGGCCCGGCACCTTCCCTGAGCGCCTCGTCAATTGCAAGCCGGCGCCCGGACCAAAGGAGCTGCAGCGCGCGGACAGCCAAAGCGGTTTCATATCCGGCCGAATCGGGGTATTATCACGGGCTCTCTGTGGGGGGATGGAGGGGGGGAGGGGGGGGGGGGTGGGGTGTGGGTAACTAGGAGTGTGTGCGTGAGAGGGGTGGTGGGGGGCGAGTGTGGGGCAGGGAGGGGCGAGGAGATAGAGATGGGTTGGGGGTTGGGGAGGGGGTGGTGGTGGAAGGAGCGGTGGAGGGGGGGGAGGTGAAGCGGTGGATTCAACCGCTCCATGCGAATATGATAAGAGAGAAATGATGGTAATGATTTTAGAGAGAGAAAGAGAGAGATAGAGAGTGAGGGACGGAGGGAAGGAGCGGAGGAACAAGAGATGGAGAAAGAGAGAAGAGGAAGAAGGAACGAGGAAGCGAGAGAGGGAGAAAGATGAAAAGAGAAAGAGAGAAAGAGAAAGAGAGAAAGAGAAAGAGGAAAGAGAGAAAGAGAGAAAGAGAGAAAGAGAGAAAGAGAGGAGAGAGAGAGAGAGAGAGAGAGAGAGAGAGAGAGAGAAGAGGCGAAAAATATGTTTCCGTGTGTTTTGTACATGTGTGTGTTTGTTTGCGTGTTTGTGCCTGACCTTATGTGCGTGCGTAAGTGTACACCCACGTACGTACCCAATTAAACGCACACACTCGCATCCCGTCCGCAATGCAGAGAACCGAAAGAAAAGATATACGGAACCCAATAAACTGTAAAAAATGAAGAAAGAGTGAAAGGTTAGCGAGAGAGAGAGAGAGAGAGAGAGAGAGAGAGAGAGAGAGAGAGAGAGAGAGAGAGAGAGAGAGAGAGAGAGAGAGAGAGAGAGAGACACACCACACCATGCATACTATATATATATATATATATATATATATATATATATATATATATATATATATATATATATATATATATATATATATATATACTATATATTATAATAATATATATCAATATATATATAATATCTATATATATAATGTATATATATATATATATATATTATATATATATATTAATATATATATATATATATATATGTGTGTGTGTGTGTGTGTGTGGTGTGTGTGTGTGTGTGTGTGTGTGTGTGTGTGTGTATGTATATGTATGTATGTAGTATGTATGTATGTATTGTATATATGTAATTGTATATGTATTATATATATTATATATATATATACTTATATATATATTATATATATATATAATATATATATATATATATATATATATAGAGAGAGAGAGAGAGAGAGAGAGAGAGAGAGAGAGAGAGAGAGAGAGGACATAGAGAGAGAGAGAGAGAGAGAGAGAGAGAGAGAGAGACAGGAATACACAAATAGATAGACAGACAGACAAATAAAGAAACATAATAAAGGGACATACTTAGAGAAAAAATAGAAGCAAAGAGAAAGAAAGCAAAGAACAAACACACAAAGAACAGATAAATAAATCGACAGAGAGATAGAGAGCCGGAGAAATAGAGGCAAAGAGCCATGAACAAAGAAAGAAACGCACTCACAAAGCAAGGGAAAGGGTATTACATTTTGATAAAGGCTTCCCGTGTTGCAGATAGCGCCCGAGATGAATGGTATTATTGCAACCGTATTAAAGATAACGGTCACATTACCTCGCCGGTTGAGATTATAACTGCGCCTCGTTTATCACGGAACGAAGGAGGGAAGGAGGAGCGAGGGGGATAAAGGAGGAAGGGAGAGAGAGGAAGGTGAAGAGGTGGGTAAGTAGGTAGATGGTTGATAAGAAAAGGGGAGGGAAAGAGAGAGAGAGAGAGAGAGAGAGAGAGAGAGAGAGAGAGAGAGAGAGAGAGAGAGAGAGAGAGAGACTGACTTAATTTATTCATTACGTTAGTTTATTTCGTTATTTTATTTCCATTTTTATGTCTGTTTCCTTGCGTCAGTTGTTTCCGAAATTCATTCGTACAAGAGATAAAGATAGATTAGTTACAAAATGATAGCGATGATGCAAATAATGATGATGATGGTTATGATGCAAATGATGATAATTGTAGTGTTGATAACAGTGATACTAATAATAGTAGTAGAAATAGTAGAAGCAGAATTATGATAATGATAATAATGTTAGTGGTTTTAAAGATTATAGTAATATCGGTGATTGTGCTATAATAATAATGATAATGAAAATATTAATGACATGATCAGGATTAGACAGACAGACAGACAGATGAAAACAAAACCGGTTCAGAAGTGGACGCATGAAATTGCAACGAGAGAGCTTGCCATGAAGTTGATCAGGGCGCGGTTCGTTTCTCAAAGAAGGTCAACTTTCAACATGGATTTTTATTTCTTCTTATTTTTCATTTGTCTAATGTTTATCCGGAAGAGGTCGTGATGTATACCCCCCCCCCCCTCCTCCCCTTATTCCTTCTTTCGTCTCCCTTCTCTTGTTCTTTCTGCTCTCTTATCGTCTTCCCCTTTCCTTCCTGGTCTTCGTCCCATTCTCGCTTCCTCTCTGTCTATGCTTTTCGTACTTTCTCCTGTACTTATTCCCATCCCTCCTTCTCTCATCCCTCGCTCCTTACTTCTTTCCCATATTCATCCATCGCATCTCGTTCCTCCTACCTTTCCTTCCTTCTCTTTCATCTCTTACCCGCTTTCTCTCTATCCCCATCTTACCCTTCTCCTCCTCCCTCCCACCTTTCCTTCCTCATATCTCCTCCCTTTCCTTTCTTCTCACCTTTCTTTCCTCCTCTGCCTCCCACCTTTCATTCCTCATCTATCTTCTTTTCCTCCTATCCACCATTTCCACATTCCCTTCCCTTCCACCTTTTCCTCCTCCCCTCCCTTCCGTCCTTCCTTCCCTTCTCCCTCCTTCCCTTTTCTTCCTCATCTCCCTCCTCTCCCCTCCCCTCCCCACCTCCTTCCTTCCTCCTCCCTTTCCCTCCCTCCCTTCCCCCCCACACCACACACACAAATCCCTTTTATTCCTCCGCAGACCGACGGTGAATAATAATCATTACGGAACGTGACGAATTCGGTCTTGTTGGATAAGGGAAAGCGGGCCGGTGTGAGCCGGGCCGCCGGACCTTCATTTTTGCAAAGCGACCCAAACACACGAGGAAGGGTGAACGAGGGGTAGAAAAGAAAAGGAAGAAGGAGGAAAATAAGGAAGAAGAAGAAAAGATTGGATGAGGAGTGGAAGAAATGGCGAGAGGAAGAAGGATTAAGAGAGAAGAGAAGAAAAGTAATGAAAACAAAGAGGAAAAGGGAAGTGCGGGAAGGTGTACGTCATGCAGGAACAATGGGGGATTTTCGACGTTGGTAACACACTGAATAACATTGCTATGACCCGGGACGTAGGTATTTTGACGGCTGTGAATCATAACAAGGGAACGATGAAATTATTTTTCTCCTTCCGTTTTCATCTTATTCTACCATTACTACTATTACTACGAAGTCTTCTACGTCTATATCTTCTTATTCTCTTTATTCAGCATCACTACCACCACTACCACCACCATCATCATCATCATCATCATCATCATCATCATCATCATCATCATCATCATCATCATCATCATCATCATCATCATCATCATCATCATCATCATCATCATCATTTTCCTCCTCCTCCTCCTCCTCCTCCTCCTCCTCCTCCTCCTCCATCTTGCACATTGATTATGTCTTTATTACGGGACGAGAGAGAGAGAGAGAGAGAGAGAGAGAGAGAGAGAGAGAGAGAGAGAGAGAGAGAGAGAGAGAGAGAGAGAGAGAGAGAGAGAAACATATTTTCGTGTTATACGTGAGACGTGAAAATATTTATAGCAGCGTCTCGTATATTTTGCATCTCATTATCTCGAGTATATTGAGCCTGATAAATCTTGCCTGGGCTTTGTATGTCGTTCTGCGCTGAGGTATTCGTGTGGTTACGTTTTTGTTATTGTATTTTCTTTTATTGGTATTTTTGTTGTTGTGGTAGTTTTTTATCATTGTTATTATTGTTGTTGTTGTTATTATTAGTAGTAGTACTCATGCTGCGACTTCTACTATTATTTTTATCATCCTTATTATTGTTGTTATTATCTCCTTATATTTATTTATTAGATATTTTTTACCGTTATCATCATCATCATTATTATTTTTAATTATTATTGTTATTGTTGTCATCGTCATCATCACCATCACCATC
>NC_051402.1:19315169-19322669 GCF_015228065.2 Penaeus monodon
TCTCTCTCTCTCCTCTCGTCCTCTCTCTCTCTCTCTCCTCTCTCTCTTTCTCTCTCTTCTTCTCTTTTCTCTCCTCTCCTCTCTCCTCCACTCATCCCTCATCCCCTCACTCACTCACTTCCTCACTCACCACTCACTCATCTCTCACACACACCCACCCTCCACCTCTACACACTCACACCACACACCCACACCACACACTCACCACACACACCACACCAGACACACCACACACTCTCACACCACACCACACACCACTCACACACCACACCACATCACACACATCACACATCACACACCACACACACACACCCCACACACACACACACACACACACACACACACACACACACACACACACACACACACACCACACACGCACACACACGCACACACACACGCACGCACGCAAACGTGATCGCCCCTTCCTCTGCAGACAGCCTCCGATGGCAACAAAGCGCGCGCATAAATCATGGCGATGTATGATTCATTGTTTTGTGAGCAAACAATAGATTATGTACATGGAGTGTAAATAAACTAGAACTTTTATTGTTGCTGTCATTATTGCGATTAAAAAAGGGGGGGAAATAATCGCATTTATAATTTGTTGGAAGAGTTGAGCTTTTAATGTTGTGCAGTTTTGTTGAACTTCGTTGATTAGTTAATTGATTTATTGATTTTTCACTTGTTTGCTTGGGTAGTTATTTGCTTGGGCATTAGTATGTACACATTTTATTTGTGTGTCGATGTATTGTTTATGCATGGATATGCAATTGTCTATATACGTTTATCAGATGCTGGTACGTTCATATCTGTCTGTCTACACACACACACATATATATAGATAGATTGATTGATAGATAGATAGATAGATAGATAGATAGATAGATAGATAGATAGATAGATGGATATGTATACATGTATGTATATTTGTGCATGAAAGAGAGAGAGAGAGAGAGAGAGAGAGAGAGAGAGAGAGAGAGAGAGAGAGAGAGAGAGAGAGAGAGAGAGAGAGAGAGAGGTAAGGCGAGAGAAAAACCTCCCTCCATTACCTCGAACGCTTCTTGTAGGCTCTTGCAGGACGTGGCTTGATTGTGACGCCTTTGTAATTGATGTTCTCGTATCGGGGGAGATAAATGTCAGATGCAGGGCACCGGGGCGGGGAGGGAGGGAGGGGGAAGGAAGGAGAGGGAAGGTGGGAGGGGGAGGGTGGGGGTAGGAGGGGGAGGGAGAGTGTGAGAGGTATGAGCAAAGGAGGAGTGAGGAGGGGAAAGGGACAGTGGGGGGAGGTAGGGGGGAGGAGAAAGGGGGAAGGGAGTGATTGGAGGTAAGGGGATGAGAAGGGGGGGAAGGAGAGGGGATGAGGTAGGAGGGATAAGGAGGGAATTGGGTACGAGGTAGGTAGAAGGAAGAGGGGGGTAGGTAAGGGGGTGAGAAGGGGGAAGGGGAGGGGTAGATAGATGGGTGAAGGGCCTGAACTTTAAGGAGATGATAGACAACATTCGCTGCTGAGTGGTTAGTAGAGGAGCAAGGAAAAGGGCAAGCGATGGATATAGATATAAATAGATAGATAGATAGATAGGTAGACATTTAGTTTGTTGGGGTGATAGTTATAGATACATATGAGATAAATATGGTTATAGATGTAGATACTGGTACAAATATACCCGTATGCACACACACACACACACACACACACACACACACACACACACACACACACACACACACACACACACACACACACACACACACACACACACACACACACACACACACACACACACACACACACACGCACACACACACAAACACACACGTCAGTTCCTATTACGCTCATATTATAAACATCTCTGATTTGCCACGAGCGTCAAGAAATTTAGCTGCGACCATTCTTTAAAAAAAGAGAGAGAAAAAAGACTTAAAAATATGTAAGACACTCAAGTGGTTTGGCTTATCTTGACCAATGGTGGTTTTTATGTTCATGTTACGTATACTGCTATTTGGCGATTTGGAAGGGGGGAGGCGAGGGAGGGGGGAGGCGAGGGAGGGAGGGGAGGAGGGAGGGGAGGAGGGAGGGAGGGAGGGAGGGAGGTAGAGAAGGAAAGAGAGAGAGAGAGCGGGTGGGAGGGAGAGAGGGAAAGAGAGAAAGAGAGAGAGAGACAGAGAGAGAGAGAGAGGGGAGGGAGAGAAGGAGGGGGAAAGAGAAGGAGGGAGGAAGGGAGAGAGTGAGGGAAGGAAAGGAGAAAGGGAGAGATAGAGTGAAGTAGAAAGGGTAAAAGGGAGGGAATGAGGAATGGGAGGATGTTTTACGTGATTGCTGGGACAGTCGATGATGGCGAGGGGAAGGGAAGAAAGAGGAAGAGGGGAGAAAGGAGAGAGGGGAAGGCAAGGTGAAGGGAAGAAGAGCGGGGATTGAGAGAGGGAGAGGGAAAGAAAATACGGGGGAAATAAGGAGGGATGAGAAGATGATGTCAGAAAGGAACAGGAGAGGGAGAAGAGAGAAAGAAGAGGGCGGAGGAGGAGAAGAAAGGAAACGGGGAAAGCAGAAGGGATAAGAACGAGGAAAAGAGAAAGAGAGAGATAAAGAGGTAGAGGGAGACGGGAAGAAGACGGAGAGGACTGCAGTGCTTAAGCGAATGTCTTCTTGATAAGAGTGATGAGCTTGGTAATGAGAAGTGTGATCTCTGTGTGGAGTGATTGGTGCGAGTCCTGGACGGGGAGGGGGAGGGAGGAGGGGAGGGGAGGGGAGGGGAGGTAGAAAAGGAGGGGGAGGTGGAAAGGGAAGGCAAAGGGAGGGGAGGAGAGGGGTAGGGGAGGTAGGATAGGGTGGGAGGGGAGGGGAGGGGTAGGTAGGGTTGGATGGGAGGAGAGGGGAGGGGAGGGGTAGGGGAGGTAGGATGGGAGGGGAGGGGAGGGAGGAACGGATAGAGGGTAACGAAGGAAATAGGGATGAAGGGAAGGAAGGAGTAAAAAGAGAAAAGGGGGGACGGGCAGACACAGACAGACAGGCTGAAAAACAACCAAACAGCCAAATAGACAGACAGACAGACAAGAGAGCGAAAAGAGAAAGTGCCAGCAGATTCACCTCTCCCCCTAAAAAATGAATAAATGAAATAATAATAATAATAATAATAATAATAATGATAATAATAATGATAATAATAATAATGAATAAAACAGACAGACAAGCACAGAGCTAAACATAACGAAAATCAAACAACCGAAGCAGCGAAGCAGATTCCTCTTCTTCCCCACAAGGAAAAAAAAAGAAAAAAGAAGAAAAAAAAGATTTTCGAGAGTTAATAACTAATGCACGAAAGTATACGTAACACAAGATACCAAGATGGCGACCGACATGGCCTGCGCTGACGGACAGTTTGGGTTGCGTTCGTGTTCTTCCTTGGGCGTTGCTCTCTTCCTCTTCTTGCTTCTGTTTTCTCTCCTTTCTTGTGTTTATTTTTGTTTCTTTCTTTTTTGTGTGTGTGTGTCTTTCTTTTTTTTTTTTTTTTTTTTTTTTTTTTTTTTTTTTTTTTGTGTGTGTGTGTGTGTGTGTGTGTGTGTGTGTGTGTGTGTGTGTGTGTGTGTGTCTGTTTTTCACTTATGTTTGTTTTTGTGTTTTTTTTGTTTTGTTTCTTTTCTTACGTCTCGCTTTCTTTTTCCTTCTTTCTTTTATGCTTATCTCTCTTTTCTTTCTTATATCTTTTGCTTTCTCTGCTCTTACGTTTCTCTTTCTCTCTCTCTTAACCTCTCTCTTCCTTTCGGTTATATTGTTTTTCTCTCTATTCTTACGTCTCTCTCTCTTTCTTCTCGTGTATGTTTTCTCTCCTTTCTTTTGCTTATTTTCCTTTCTCTTCCTGTGTCTCTCTCTTTCACGCCTATTTTTCTTTCTAATCGTTTGTGTTTACTATCTCTTCTTACGTATTGCTTTTTCTCTCACTTACGCTTCTTTCTGTCTCTCGCTCTTCTTACTCTTCTTTTTTCCTTTCCCTCTTAACTCCTCTTTTGTTTTCTTTTCTCATGCTTCGTTATTTCTTTCTCTCCTTTATTTTTTCTTCTTTTTATCATATTTCGCTCTTATTCTCGTCTGCTTTGTCTTTATCCTTAATTTGTTTTTCCCTTATTATCATCATTCTCATGTTTATCTTCTCTCCTTATGCCTGCTTTTCCTTTCTCTCCTCTAATTTTTCTTCTTTTATCATACGTTGCTCTTATTCTCGTTTGCTTTGTCTTTACCCTTAATTCGGTTTTCCCTTATTATCACCATTCTCATTTTCATCACAGTCGTCATAATTCGCATCGTTATTCTCCTCCTCATAGTCATCATAATTATTATTCTTATTTCTCATTCTTGATATTTTTATTATTTTTTATTGTTTACGTTCCTCTCCGTAGCGTCTGTCTGTCGTCATCTAATTTAAGTTCAAGAGTTATTTCCTTTTTTCGCCTTTTAGTTCTTGCTTGCTTGTTCCTTCTTTCTTGTTCTGTTCCTCTTACTCCGTCTCTTCTTCTCCGTATTTCTTTGCTCATTTTTTTTATCTTCTGTTCTTGCTCTTCCTCTTCCTCCTCTTTCTCCTTCTCCTCCTCCTCCTCCTCCTCCTCTCCTCCTTCTCCTCCTCTTCCTCCTTCTCCTCCTCTTCCTCCTTCTCCCCTCCTCCTCCTCCTCCTCCTCCTCCTTCTCCTCCTCCTCCTCCTCTTCCTCCTTCTCCTCCTCTTCCTCCTCTTCCTCTTCCTCCTCCTCCTCATCCTCCTCCTCCTCCTCCTCCTCCTTCTCCTCCTCCTCCTCCTGCTCATTCCCACCGGATATACAAAATTAGCCGTGTCTTCATGAGTCACGAATCCATGAGAGCCAGGAATGTGTGAGGAAACTCAACACATGAGTAAATACACTGTGGCGGATGTATTTGGCGCCGTGTTCTGCTTACTTTATCGCGTTACCGTGTGGGTAGAGTGCTTTTGGCTGTGGGGGTGAGGGTGGGGGTGGGAGTGGGAGTGGGGATGGGGATGGGGGTGAGGGTGGGAAGGGTGTGTAGGAGTGTGGGGTGAGGGGTGAGGGTATGGGTGGGATGAATGTGGGAAGGATGTGATTGTGTGGCGGGTGGGAAGGGGGTGGGGGTCGGAAGGGTGTGGGGTTGGGGTGGGGACAGGGGAGAGTGTGGGGGTGTGGGATGAGGTGAGGGGATTTTGTGTGTCAGTAGGGTATGTGGGATTGTGGGGGTGGGGGCTGTAGATGTGTGTTTACATGTGCTTGTGTGTGTGTGTGTGTGATGGGGTGGAGGAAGGTGGGGTTGTGTGTAGGGTGTCAGGAGGGGAGTTGGGGAGGAGGGGGAGTGCCGGATTTTTTTTCTTTCTCGCTCTCTTTTATTGACGCGGTTCTGTTCCTTAGCGTATTCTTTCATGTGCATTCCTGCGCGTGTGTCATCGTGGACGTCCGGTTTGTTGCGTGTGTGCGTGTATGTATGTGTGTGTGTGCGTGTGTGTGTGTGTGTGTGTTGTGTGTGTGTGTGTGTGTGTGTGTGTGTGTGTGTGTGTGTGTGTGTGTGTGTGTGTGTGTGTACGTGCGTATATGTGAATGTGTGTATGTGTATGTGTGCGCGCGCGCGGTGCGTATGTGTATGCGTTTGTCTATGTTCACCCATGCACATGCCATCACGCACCCCCCCCCCCCCTGCACTCCCGCGTGCGTTCGAGCGTGTCTCTGACCCTCTACCTCGGCCCGCGTGGGTCGGGCACCGCGGCACTCGCCCATTGGCATTCCTGTCTGGTGCCACGGCGCTCTTCCGTATGTCCTTTCCCGGCCGTGTCTGTCTGTCCTCTCGCGGCGCTCTGGTCCCTTGCTTTATTCGTTTCTTTTGTTTTGCCGTTGTTCTTTTGAAAGAGGAATTTGGATTTTTTTTTACTTTTTTTCATGTTCCCGCTTAAGAAGGGCCTAGGAATGTCGACTATTTTGATGATGTTTTTAATTGTGCTTGCGGAATTAGGAGTGTTTTGGGTTCGAATTATTTATCTTGAATTATGTAGCTGCTAGGGTAATTAGATTTAAGAAAAATACACAATTAAAGATTAAATGAATCTCTGAAAATAATCCAAAGGTCTAAGGTCATCCACCGAGATTGACCTCGCGTGAGTCTCCTCTTCTCCTTTCTTTCTTTTTCTCCTCTCATGTCCTATCTTTCTCTGTAGCTTCTCTTTCGTTAATTTTTCACCTTTATTTTGCTTTCTTTTTTTGTTTTTCTCCTTTCTTATCTCTTTCTCCCTCTTTCTTGCCCCTCTGTGTTTTTCTTATCATTCATTTTTCTTTCTCTTCGATGTTCTTTCTCTTGTACCTGTCGTTCTTTTCCGTTTGAAAAGTCTTTCTCATCTCTTTTTATTCTGTCTTTCTCTCTTTTTTTTATCTCTCCGATTTCTTTCTATTTCCTCTTTTCATCGAGCAAGATATCTGTTTCATAAACAAAACATAAGGATAATGGTGATGATGATGATGATGATGATGATGACGATGGTGATGATGTTGATGATATTGATGATGATGGTGATGATAATAACAGTGATAATAACAATGATAAGATAAATAGATAGAGAAATCCTTTCGGAAAATCTGTCGGACTTCCTGCCTGCCTTTATTCCCACATCCATATAAGGAAACGCTTAAATGCTAATTCATGCATACACTCATACTTACGTGTCTAATACCTCTTTTGAAATCATCAGTGCTGTTACTCGAATTCTCTCGTGCTTTTCTCTTCTTTCTTCTTTCCTCATTCTTCATCTCTCCTCTCTCTCTCTTATTTCCTCCTATCTTATGCTCTTCATCTCTCTCTTCTCTTCCTTTCTCTCTCTTCTCTCATCTTCTCTCTCTCTCTCTCTCTGTCCTGTCTTCTCTCTCCTCTGTCTATCTCTCTTCTCATCTTCTCTCTCTCTTTCTCTCTTCTCTCTCCTCTCTCTCTCTCTCTCTCTCTCTCTCTTCCCTCCTCTTCTCTCCTCTCTCTCTCTCTCTCTCTCTCCCCTTTCTCTCTCTCCTCTGTCTCCTCCTCTCTCTTCCTCTTCTCTCTCTCTCTCTCTTCTCTCCTCCTCTCTCTCTCCTCTCTCTCTCTCTCCTCTCTCTCTCTCTCTCCCTCTCCCTCTACCTCCTCTCTATCCTCTCTCCTCCTCTCTATCCTCTCTCTCCTCTCTCTCTCTCCCTCCTCTCTCTCTCTCCCTCCTCTCTCTCTCTCCCTCTCTCTCTCTCCTCATTCTCCCTCTCATCTCACTCTCTCTCTCTCTCTCTCTCTCTCTCTCTCTCTCCTTCTCAAGATACGGCATGTGTGTGTGTGTGTGTATGTGTGTGTGTGTGTGTGCGTGTGTGTGTGTGTGTGTGTGTGTGTGCGCGTGCGCGCGCGTGTGCATAATGTGTTGGTGATTGCCCACGAAGCCTTATTTGGGGGCGTGGATGGGCGTGGGTTCGGTCGCGCTGAAGACTTCCTGATGGGCGCTTGTCCTGGGGAAGGGGGAGGGGGGGAT
>NC_051402.1:19325169-19327331 GCF_015228065.2 Penaeus monodon
TGTTTTTTTTTATGGGGGTTCTTTTTTTTGGTTCTTTTTTTTTTTTATTGCCCGGGTTTGTTTTTTTTTTTTTGTTTGTTTTTTTTTCTGTTAAGTAAGTGGATATTAATGGGTATTATGTACTTTATACATATCGTTTACAATTTGTTCTACTGTTGCCCTTCCTCCGTTTCTTGTTTTGTTTCTATCTGCTTTTCTTCTATTTCTTTTTCTTTTTTTTTTTCTTTCTTCCTTCCTTGCATTTCCACTTCCAATTTTATTATTCTATATGCGTTTTTTTATATTCGCCCAAATATTAATAAGTTTACTGTTTAATGTAATCTCGTAATTTTTAATTTCCTGTAGCCATTATCCTCTGCAACATTCCCTCAAGAACTGTAACGTTGCAAACCTTCAATCGGCTTATATATTCTTGTGTTTTTTTGTATACTGCATTTTTGTTTTTGTTTTTGCTCGTGTATTTTATCTTACACTGATACTCCCTTCTTTTCTTTTCCTTTTTTTTCCTTTGTGTTTTTTTTTCCTGTTTCGTTTTTGCTTCCTGCGTATTTACTTTTTTTCTCTCTTGTTTTTGTCCCATGCTTATTTTTATTCTGTCTGTCTTTTATTTCTCTCCATTTCTCTTTCGCTTAGCCCAAACTTATACCTCATCCACTTACGCATACCAAAGCTCTTCTAAACCAAAAAGGTAAAGCGATATGAAATATCATCTGCGTCTTCGAAAATAGAAAAAAAGAAAAGATATAAGAAAAACACTTTCATAAAGCAGGCACTCAAGCGACACCCCAAAAACGTCTCGCATTTGTTTACGTTCTCCCAGCGGCGTTCTCGGATGCGATCGGATTCAAATGACTACAAAGCATTCCGGCCGAAATATGAGCGACCTTCTCAGAGTGCCCTACGTCTTTGGGGGGTTGGGAGGGGGTCGAAGGGGGGTGGGTTTAGAGAGGGAGAGGGGGAGCAGAGAGGGGTAGTGGGGTTGGGAGAGGGAGAGGGATTCAGGGAGGGAGAAGGGAGTAATAGGGAAAGGGGCATGGAAGTTGGGGGAGGGAGGGAGGGAGGGAGGGAGGGAGGGGGGGGAGAGAGAGAGAGAGAGAGAGAGAGAGAGAAGAAGAGAGAGAGAGAAGAGAGAGAAGAGAGGAGGAGAGAGAGAGAAAAAAGGGGGAAGAGTTTGATTAAGGAGAAAACGACAAAGGAGAGAAAAAAGGGAGGAGAGCAGGCAACGAAAGGGAAAGAGAGAGAGAAATATCCCCCCAAAACAGGCAATATCTGAGTGAATTTAGCAAAGGCAAGATCCATCTCCTGATTTAATTACGATTAAAGTTGAATCTGAAATTTAGATGATTTTGAGCTGCGCATTTCACTTAGGTAACGAGCCTTCCCTTGCATGTTGCATAATGTATTCACGTTGCAAATCCCTCTTCATATTTAGCTGCCAAGATATTGCACGCGCACGAAGTTACTCCGAGAGAAGGTCAATCTAGCTTTCAATAAAATGGATGTTAAAAGCAATTTAATGTTTTTCCAGAGGCTTGGGTGAGGAATATGCTAGGGGTTTTGTACTTAATTCCTGGGAAAGGGGTGTGGGGTGCGTGTGGTGTGTTTTGTGTGTGGTTTGTGTTTTGGTGTGTTGTGTGTGTGTGTGTGTGTGTGTTTTGTGTGTGTGTGTGTGTGTTTTGTGTGTGTGGTGTTTGGTGTGCGCCGCGCTAAAAATCGTGCTGCCTGTTTTGTTATCCAATAGATAGATATATAAATTCTTTCCAATTTTCCTATGTTGTCGACCGTTATTTTGCAGACTTCCCTGGAAATAATAGGGCCATCATGCGAAAATATGATTAAGTGAAATCTATTTCATTAGGGGAACAGAGATGGAGAATAATGATGTTAATTAAGAGATGGCGTGCTATTGATATAAGAGCCGTAATTTTGATCAGGGTAATTCTAAAAAATCCTCTTTCCCTTTCTCTCTGTCTTTCTGTATGCATATCTGTTTATCTCTCTAGCCCTACCTCTATCTCTCTCCCCTTTTATCCCTTTTTCCCCCTTCCCTCTTCCCCCCTCCCCCATCTCCCCTTCCCTTCCCCTTTTTTCCCTCCTCCTCTCCCCCTTTATCTCCCATCCTTCCCTTCCCTCTCCCCTCTCTCCTCCCCCCTTCTCCCTTT
>NC_051402.1:19332431-19336915 GCF_015228065.2 Penaeus monodon
TTTAAAACACTTTGTTTTCTATAGTGATTCCCATGAATTATTAAACATTGCGCTTTTCCATATTAAGAAAACAAACAAAAAATCTCTTTACATTTTTTTTAACAACACTTTGAGCTTCTCATGTTACGCTTTCCACGTGATTTATCTGTTTTTATGTCGGTTTTTATAACCCTTTTAATACCTTGCTTATTTTCTTTCTCCTGGCTCTTCCTTTTTCTTCCTCTTCCTCGTCCGCTTCCTACTTCTCTCCCTTCGTCATTTGCTCTTTCCCCCCTTACCCCCACCCTCTCCTCCTCCTTCTCGTCTTCTTCCTTCTTCCTCCTCCCCTTCCTCCTCCTCTTCCTCCCCTTCCTCCTCCCCTTCCTCCTCCCCTTCCTCCCCCTCCTCTTCCTCCCCTCCTCTTCCTCCCCTTCCTCCTCCTCCTCCTCCTCCCCCTCCTCTTCCTCCCCCTCCTCTTCCTCCCCTTCCTCCTCCTCCCCCCCCCCCTCCCCCCCCCTCGTGCCCCTGCCCGGCGCGCAGGCACCACCCGGCCGACACTAATCCAATTCCTCCTGTCCGTCACGATTATAGACTTTTTTGACGGGAAGGGGAGGGGGGGGGAAGGGGGAAGGAGGGGAAAGGGGGAGGAGAGATGGAGAAGGTGAGGGTAGGGGGGAAGAAAGATAAAGGGGAGGAAGGGAAAAGGGAAAAGAATGAAGAACGGAGAGGGGGAAGGGCCAGGAGGGGAAGGGCCAGTAGGGGGGCGGGGAGGGGAAGAGGGGAGTGTATCTTTCCGCCGAAAAAAAAAAAAAAGATGAGGAAGAAGATAAAGGAAAAAGTCAAACTCAAGACGAAGGAAGAAAGAAAGGAGACAAGAATTCCAATATACACGAAGGAGGGAAGGAAGGAAGAAGGCAGAAGCAAAGGAAGAGAAAAGCATAACTAAAAAAAAAAGAAGAAAGAAGAAAAAAAATTAAGAAGACGACGGAGGAAAAAAAACAAAAGCAAAGGAAGTAAGGAAGAAATAAGACGAATGAAGGAAAAAAGCAGATGAAAGAAGAAAGAAATAAGACGAAGGAAGGAAGAGAGGGAAGAAACCGAAAAAATAAAGAAAACGAAACAAAGAGAGCAGACGAAGGAAGAATAAGGAAGTAAGTGAAGCAAGAGATTAAGAAAGAAAAAACAGAAAACAAAAGAAAAAGATAGAGAAGAAAGCCAGACGCTCCCCGTGGGCGCCGGGGCCTGGATCGCCTTGGAAACTCCGGCGCCCAACACGCCCCGAAATCGCGTCCAGTTATTGTTACGTGGCGCGGGGGAGGGGGGGGGAGAGGGAAGGAGAGGGGAGAGGTGGAAGGGAGGAGGGAGATGGGAGCGGAGGAAGAGATGGGGGGGGAGAAGTACAAGGAAGGAGGGAGAGGGGAAAGGAGGAAGAGAGGGAGGGAGGGGGAGAAGTAGTGGGAAGTAGGGAGATGGGGAAAGGGGGAAGGGAAGAAGGGAGGGAGAAGGGGAGGGAAAAAGATTGATAAGTAGAGGACGGGAGGGAGGGAGGGAAAGAGGAAAGGGGGGAGAAGGAAAGGGAAGGAAGGTTGGAGAGATGGGAGGAGGGAAGGGGAAGAGAAGGAAGGAGGGAGGGAGAGAAGTAGCGGGAAGTAGGGAGATGGGGAAGGAGGAAATGAGAGAAGAAGGGAGACGGAGAAGGAGGAAGAGAAAGCAGGAAGGGAGAGGAGGAGAGGAAGATGGAATAAAAGAAAGGAAAAGGGAATAAGAAAGAAGGAGGGAGCATAGAGAACGAGAGAAGAGGCAAGAGACTAGCGGGCAAAAGAATAGAGGGATTAAGAGATAGGGAAAGAGGAAGAGAGAGAGCAAGGGTGAGGTGAAAAGAAACATATACGTAGAGAGAGAAAGAGAGACAAAGTAAATTAAACTCATATTTAAAATGTTCACATCTTTTCGTTTATTTTCCTTTGGGCGAGGGGAGGCGGGCGGGGGTCGAGTAGCGGACGGAAGGGAGGGGGTAGGAAATAAAAAAGGGGGGGGGGTTAATGGGGAGGGGGGGTATCTCAAACAGATGGAAATTCGTCCTTTTACTCCCCGCCTTCCCCATTTCGTAAATTGGTTCGGGAGAATTTTTTCCCCTCTGTAGCTAGCGCGGTACAGGAGTTAATGCAACCTGGCTGTTATTGTTACAGCGTGTTCGCTCGTGTCTCATCTGATTACAGCTTGGATTCGGGGGTAGCGTGCGCCGCTCGATTTTTTTTATATTTTTTTTATTTTTTTTTTATTATTTTTTTAAGGGGGGGAGTGGGGAGTGAGAGGGGGGGGGTTGGGTGGTGTGATGGAGTAGAATGAATCGAGTTCCTTTATTAATGTTTCTCTATCTCTTTCTATCTATCTATCTATATGTATATATATTTTTCTCTCTCTTTTTCCCTCTCTCCTTCCATCCATCCCTCTTTTCCTCTTTTCTCAACCTTCCGTATCTCCCTATATCCCTTCTCTCTCCCACCTTTCATCCATCTCCCTCCCCTCCTTCCCCTTTCTCGTCCCCTTCCCCTCCCTCCTTCTCCTTGTCATTCCAAGCCGAAACAACTTGTCAGCGAAGTTTTGAAGCGAGATCAACAAGTTTACATCCGCCGTGACGTACGTTGGGAAGAGAGAGAGAGAGAGCAGTAAAGGAGGGAAATGGGAGAGAAGAGGGGGATGAGGAAGAAAGGGAAGGGGGAAGGGGGTGAGAGAGAGAAAGTGAGGGGAGAGGAGGATGAGGATTACAGGGAGAAAGGGGGTAAGAGGTAAGAGAGGGAAGGGAGAGTAGGATGATGAAGAAAGGGAAGGAGGATGGGGATAAGAGAGAGAGGGAAGGGATAAAGTGATAACTGAGGGTGGAAGGGATAGAGGAGAAAAGAGAAGATAGGGAAGGAGAATGAGGAAAGAGACAGGGGGAGAATAAGAGAATAAAAAGGGGAGAGAAAGAGAACGGATGATGATCATGATAGTGATAAAGATAATGAAAATAATAGATACTAGTAACGACGATAATAATTATAATAATTATAACGATAATAATAACAATACTAACGATAACAATGATAAGAATCAGAATCAGAATAACAGTGACAACAACAGTAGCAATAGCAGCGCCATTCCCGACGAAAGGCAAAGGAAAAGGAGCTGAAACAAGGCCCCCAAAGTCCCTCCCGGAGTGAAATGCTTTCCGGAAGAGACGCAGCGGCCCCGCCCTCTTCGTCCGGGCAGTTGCATCAGCTGTAACGAAGAAGAGGGAAGGAGAATCGTGATTGGAAGGGTGTGAAGAAAGGGGGGGGGGTGGAGGCGGACGAGGTGGATGGAATGGAATGATGGGTGGAGTCGTGTGGCGGAAGAGAGGGGGTGGGTGAGGTGGATGAAGCGGAATGGTGGGAATAAAGGCGAGGAAAGAGGTGGATGACATGGGGTGATGAATGTGTGAAGGAGAGGGAGAAAAGAGGTGGATGGAATCAAAGGATGAATCGAGCAGTGAGGGAGAAAGGGTGAGAAAGAGTGGAGGAAATTAGGTAACTGAAACAATTATGGATGAAGGAATGTGGACGAGAAGAGGAAAAGAGGTGAATGAAATAGAGTAAGATGAAGGAAATGGCTAAAGGAGATTAATGGAATAAAATGATGAATGATGTAAAGTGAAAGGAAAAGAGAAAAGGGGAATGGAATGACATGGTAGATGGAACGATGTGATGGAAAGGGAAACAGACGTGATGAAGTGGAAGATAAATTAAATAATGTAAAAGAAAAGGGGGAGATTAGTGAACTAAAAGGCATAACGAATAGAATAAATCGAAGGAAAAGGAATAAAAAAACTGCATATATTTTTTTCCGCAATAAAGCAGAGTAGACATGAGAGAGAGAGAGAGAGAGAGAGAGAGAGAGAGAGAGAGAGAAGAGAGAGAGAGAGAGACAGAGACAGAGACAGAGACAGAGACAGAGACAGAGACAGAGACAGAGACAGAGAGAGAGAGACAGAGAGGAAATACAAGTCCCTCCCTCTCTCATTTTATTAGCTGTGAGAGGGAGTGTCAGCGCGCTTGCCATCTTGTTTTAGGGGAAAAGTGTATGTCCCTTTTTGGCTTCAGGGAAGAAATATGGGGCCTTTGCTGTCGGGAGATAAGAGGGAGGCCGTCGTTTGGTCTTTTTTTAGAGGGGGGGGGAGGGGAGGGGGGAGGGAGGGATGGGGAGGAGGAGGAGGAGGGATGGGAGTGGAGATGAGAAAGAGAAGGAGGGGGGGAGAAGAAGATGAGGAAAAATAATAATGCTAAGAAGAAGGAGGTAGTTTAGAAAAGGGAAATTGATAATAATGAGAAGAAATAAAACAACATCAAGAAGAAGAAGAAAAAGAAATATTTAAACAAAAACAATAAAAAACTAAATATACTTAGGAATACCGAAATAAGAAACAAAGAAAGAAGAAAAAGGAGGAGGAGGAGGAGGAGGAGGAGGGGAGGAGGGGGGGGGGAGGA
>NC_051402.1:19337015-19339515 GCF_015228065.2 Penaeus monodon
CCCCCCTCCCTTTGCCCCCCCTCCCTTCCCTTTCCCCCTTTCCGCCCTTCCCCCCTTCCACTCCCATTCCAAAACTCCTTATCTGGAACGCCGTCCGGCCCACAGCGTGCACTCGAGAGGACACACCCCCCCCCCCCCCCCCCCCCCCGCGCATAGGCCCATTGAGGCAATTGCTCCACCGCCGCCTTGGGAATTCGTTCAAGGGGGACTTTTGAGGGCTTCCTTTTCCTTCCATTTCCTGATTCCAAGCATGATGGTGTTGTTGATATGACGTCATTTCAGGTTCTCGTGCTGTTTAGGTTTGATTGTCTGGCTCTTCCTCTCCCTCTCCCTCTCCCTTACCCTCTCCTCCCTCCCTCCCCCTCCCCTTCTCCTCCCCCCCTCCTCCTATCCTCCCTCCCCTATCCTCTCCTCCATCCCCCTCCCCCTCTCCTCCCTCTCCCTCTCCCTCCCCCTCCCTCTCACTCTCGTTCTAGTTCTAGCTCTAAGCTCTATCTTTATCTCTCATTCTTTCCCCCTCTCTTCCTTTCACTTTCTCTCCTCTGCATCTTCAATCCCTCTCGCTATTCTTTCCACACACAAACCCAGCCCTAAGCGGAAGTTTTTTTTCCCACCCCCCCCAAACCCCTAACACCCCTCCCACACTACCCCCCTCTCCCCTCCCACCACCCCCTAACCCACCACTACCCCCCTCTCCCCTCCCACCACCCCCTAACCCACCACTACCCCCCCCCTTCCTCCCCCCCAACCACCACCCCCCTTTAACTCCACCCAAACCCCCTCCCCTCCCCCCAACCCACCCCCCCCCCTTCCCCCCCCCTTCCCAACACAATACTCGAGCAAAGTCGCAGTGCCATTAACGACCCCAAAATTGCCACGACCACCAGCACGACCGCGACGACAACCCGACAAACGACCGACAACAAGAGGTCTGGTATAAGTCGTACCCACTCCCCCTCCCTCCCCCTCCCCCATCCCTCCCGCCGCAACCAAGACCCCCCCCCCGGGCTAACTTATTCCCAGACATAAAAAAGGGAGAAAAAAATATAACCGTTTTAATTAAAACTCTTCTTCAAGATACACAAGAACGTACATACACATAGACATGCACATGTATAGACACAGACATGCATGTACACATACGCGTACATTCATAAATACACACACACACAATCCCCCCCAAACACACACACACAACACACACACACACACACACAAACAAACAAACAAACACACACACAACACACACACACACACATACACACACGCACAAACATCCCTCATTTCTCATGCCCCCTTTCCTCTCTCCTCCCATACACACCCTCCCCACCCCCTCCCTCACAGCAACCCCTCACCCCACCCGACCCCCTCACACACACACACGCACGCACGCACTCACAAACACACCAGCTGCCCCCACTTCTGCTCTCTTCTCCCGGGGGATGTTGACGCTCTCCAAAACTCATTGTCTCTGGGTACAATTACGTGTGAAATGCGGTTTCTTGATTAAATAAGAACAGTAACTTCGTTTGTTTGGGAGTTTTTTTGTTGTCGGTGTGTGTGGTTCTATTTTTTTAGAGGGGGGGGGGAGGACGGGTCGTTTCTGTTGTTGTTGTTTTTTATTGTTGTGTTTGTTGTTGTTGTTGTGGGTTGTTCTTCGGTTCTTCCGTTGTTGACATTTTCGTTTGACTGTCTGGTTCAATGTTTATCAATCCATCTACTGTTTTGCTTCATTCCCCACATTTCTCTTTTCCTATCGCTCCCTTCCTCCCTTCCTTTCTCTCTCTCTCTCTCTCTCTCTCTCTCTCTCTCTCTCTCTCTCTCTCTCTCTTATCATCACCATCATCATCAATCTCCTCCTTCTCCAATCCTCCTCCCCCCCTCCTCCCCCCCTCCCCCTCCTCCTCTCCTCCCTCCTCCCTCCCTCCCTCCCCCCTCCTCCTCTCTCGGCCACACACAGACACCGCTTCGGCCTTTGACGAAACGTGCAAGTTAGTACCCAGATTATCGCACAACTTGACCTCGCATCGGCTTTCTCGGGTCGTGACACGCGCGTCTTTCAAAATTTAAGTTCCAGTGAGCTTTATCTCGTACAAACGGATTCCGTCACGCACATGGGATCGCACACATTACCGCACATGCGCTCATACTTTGTGAAGAAACGCACGTACATACACAGCTGATCACATTTGCACACGCACTCACGTACACGCAAACATGATTATACACATGTGCGTATACAGCAATACACACATTCACATTCAAATACACAAACACACAAATACACAAACCCACACACACACACCCACACACACAGGCACGCACACACAGGCACGCACATACACTCAAACTCTCCAGTTCTTTCTTTCTTTCTTTTTCTCGGAAGAAGCTTTTCATCTTGATGTATTTGACAAGCTTGTGCGAAATCATCAACTCTTCTCACATAGTATCTAAACATCTTAAATCTCCCAAGTCTTGTTCTTTCGCCTTCTCTTCTCGC
>NC_051402.1:19344515-19346324 GCF_015228065.2 Penaeus monodon
CAGGGAGGGGGAAGGAGGGTAGAAAGGAGGCAGGAAGCGTGAGGGAGGGTGAGAAGGAGGAAGGGGGTGAGGGAGGGTGGGAAGGAGGGAGGGGATGGACGAAGGGAGGGTAGGTGGGCAAGAGGGAAGGAGATAGGGAGGGAGAGAGATGGTAAACAAGCAAACAAAATGCAACCAACCAAACACAAACAAACAATTAGATGCAGAACAACGCCCCTTCCAAAAACATAACAAACAAACAGCTCCCAGCCGAGCGGAAAACAAAGACAGCGACAACCAAGGTGCAGCAGACAGTGATGCATGAAAAGTTAAAATTACAGCGACGTGGAAACGAACTCAATTATCTCGCTGCGGGTTAGAGATACTCGGGGGAGGAGGGGGAGGGGGAAGGGGGAGGGGGAGGGAGAGGGAGAAGGGAGGGAGAGAGGGAGGGAGGGAGGGAGGGAGGGAGGGAGTAGAAGGGAGAGGAGAGGGAGAGAGAGAGAGGGAGGGAGGGAGGGAGGGAGTAGAGAGGAGGGAGTGAGAGAAGAGAGGGGGGGAGAAGAAGAGAGAGAGAGGAAGAGAGAGAGAAGGAGGGAAAAGAGAAGGGGAGGAAAAAGAGGGGGAGAAGCGGGGAGAGCAGATGAAAAGAAAAGGGAGGGAGGGGGGGAGGGAGGGAGGGGAGGGAGGGGGGGAGAGAGAGAGGGGAGGGGGAGGGAGAGAGAGAGAGAGAGAGAGAGAGAGAGAGAGAGAAAAGAGGGGAGGGGGAGAGAAAAAAAGGGGAATAAAAAGAAAGGAGAGAGAAGGGGAGAGAGAGAATAGGGAAGGGATGGAGGGAAGTAGAGAGGGGTAGGGGGGGGGAGGGAGAGAGAAGAGGGGGAAGAGAGAAGAGAGAGAGAAGGGGGTGAGGGGGGGAGAGAAGAGAGAAGAGGGAAGAGAGAAAAGAGAGAGAACCCCAAAAAAAAGAGAAAAGAGAAGGAAGAAGGGGTTTAAAAGTAGAGGGAAAAGGGGAAGGGGAGAAAGGGTGAGAGAGGGGGAAAAGAAAATAAAATAAATAAATAAAAAAAAAATAAATAAAAAATAAAAAAAAAATAATAAAAATTTTACTATTTTTATATTAATTAATATATATATATAATATATATTATATAATATAAAATGACACAGACCCCAGGGGCAACACAAACACACACACACAGAACCCCCAAACCCCCCCACACAAAAAACCACACACAAAAACACCACACACCCCATTACATGATATTTTTTTTTTGGCCCTTTTTCAAATTTTCATAACCTTTTGTGTGAGCGTGCGTGCCCAGGGACAGGCGTGTCTGTTCCCTGATGGTATGAACTCCCCCCCCCGTAAAAAAATCGACTCAAAACCCATTCTGCCCAATTTGCGGGCCCAAACCCCCAAACCCATTAATATTGGGATCTCACTTTCCCTTCCCAGCCAAATCGGGGGGGAAAGGGGCACGCACAAGGAACCCAAAAACACGAAAAAGCACGCCAAAACACCCCAAAGGGAGAAGGGGAAAGGCCGATTTGGATTTCATCACGAGACCCGGAAACAGAGGAAGGGGGAGGGGGGCGAGGGGGTGAAGGGAGGGAGAGGGGGAGGAGAGGGAGGGGAGCGGGAAAGAAGAGAGAAAGAGGGAGATAGCGAATGAGAAAGAAACAGATGGAGAGAGAGGGGGGAGAGAGAGAAGAGGGGGAGGGGAGGGGAGAAGAGAGGGGAGGAGAGAGAGAGAGGAGAGAGAGAAGAGGAGAGAGAGAGAGAGAGAAGAGAGAAAAGAGGAAAAAGAGAGAGAGAGAGAGAAAAAGAGA
>NC_051402.1:19353924-19356424 GCF_015228065.2 Penaeus monodon
ATATATATATATATATATATGGGTGTGTGATATATATAATATATATATATATATGTATATGTATATATATATATACACATATATATATATATATATATATATATATATATATATATATATATATATAACACACCACACATTTAGATGTGTGTATGTGTATGTAGATGTATGTATGTAGTGTATGTATGTATGTATGTATGTATGTATGTAGTGTATGTATGTATGTATGTATTGTATGTATGTATGTATGTATGTATGTATGTATGTAAGATAATCTGCATTATTTAAAACTAATATATAATAGAACTTATAAGTATTCAATTATAACTTCTGACGCTAATCTTAAATAAAATTCTAAAGAGAATTCAAAACAGATAAGCATTTTCTATTCTTTAATTCTTATATTTTCTTTTTCTTTCTTTTTTCACTATCAAACGTGGATACGTACTATAAATAATGAATGATAAATACATAGAACATACAAGGACACAGATAAACAGGTAAAGACACATAAAGAAAAGCGAATAAACAGGTAAATACAGTGACATCACACCTACACCGTCAATAAATTTTGCATATTAATTACCCTTAACTACCTCACCTGCTTCACAAAACTTAATCTGTACTGCTCGCTCGCCAGCTGTGTAAAGGCGAGAATTTCGTACGCTTCGATATCTATTTTCAGGTAGTCTATCGTCTGTGAATAAAAGGAGAGTGTGTGTAAAAACAAAAACAAACACAAAAACGAAAAATTAACAAATGAAACCAATCAAAATCGCCTCGAAACTTGACCTTATTCGTATGACCCAACATATCGATGATCTGACCCAAGGTGAGAATCGTGGCGTTGACTCCATCGATCAGAGCGGTGCGGTTCGCTCCCCCGAGGCCGACGTTATAGAAGTGGACCCTCTCGGACCGCTGGTGGTTCTCGAGGCCGATGGTCGGGTCGAACGAGTACACCTGGAGGGGAAGTTGGAAGTTGCGGGGGTGGCAGCGGTGGCGGGGGAAGGGGGAAGGGAGGGAGGGGTATATAATATATATATATATATATATATATATATATATATATATATATATATATATATATATACATATACATATATATGTGTGTGTGTGTGTGTGTGTGTGTGTACATATATATATATATATATATATATATATATATATATATATATATATATATATATATATATATATCGTTAAATATATCAATTCTCCAACTCCAACCCTTTCCTTCCGCTCTCCTCTTCCCTTGCCCTGGACGTCCCTTTCTTTTCCCTTATTTTCCCCTCTCCCTTATACCTCAATTTCCTCCCTTGCTCCCCACCTCCTTTACCTTCCTGAATCCCTCCCTTGCCCCATTCTTACCTGGCACCCATACTCGGCCATAGCGTCATCGAAACTCCAATCCCCTGCGATGCCGAAGGAATACACGAGACAGTCTCCGGGCGTGATGCTGTAGCGGGAGGATAAACAAACAGCCTTGTCCCCGTCGACGATGTTTACGCTGTTCACCTGACGCTCCATCCCCCCGAAGAACCTCTTTTCGGGACAATGTAACTGCGGAGTTTCGGCGTACCTGTTTCGTTTAGGGGGGGGGGGGAGGTTGAAGTTGCTTTTTGACGGGATTGTGTTAGATTTTGATCATGATTATCCTTACTATTGATTAGCATCATATATAATCGTATTATTACCACAGATATCCTCTCCCCTAGCCTTACGGATACGAATTTCATCGAGTCAACTTACTCAACGAATTTCCTATAACCAGGGAAGAGAAAAGGACGTTTCACTCGATCCTTCGCTCCTTCTAAGAGCTCCTCCTCCTCCTCCTCCCCCTTCACCTTCCATCGCAGAGGAGCGAAGGATGCTGCTGCCGTCTGGGATGCTGATCTCAGGACGGCCACGTCGGTGATTCCTCTGCAGAGAATAGAAAAATCATATTTGTTTGACTATTTTTATTTGCCTATTCATTTATCTATTCTTTTAATCTATATTTCCATTCAGTACGGGGGAATATAAAATAGAATTAATTAAAAATGCATTTTTTTCGGAAAGGGGGTGAGGGACCGCGTGTGCAAATTTGTCTGCAGAGATGTGTGTTTTTGTTTGGATGTTTGTGTTTCATTTATTTGCGTGCGCTTATTCCCGTTTGTTTATTTGTTTTAGGGTGGTCCTCAGAGTGTTTATTATATGATAATATATGCATTATGATGTTTGTGTTATTTTTTTAATGTGTATTTAAGAGTATTTACCTGTTTGTTTGTGTGTTTTGTTTGTTTCATCGAAGGCTTGATCTCTGTCTCTTCTGGGCCTGCTTATGCGTGTAATTTTTCATTTTATTTCATCAATTTGTCTATTTATTTCATATTTTATTTCCAGATATTTTATAGTTAGTATGTTTGTATAAATCTGTAAGACTTTATATTTGTGTGTTTGTTTATCTTTGCTTGTTTTAGCTGCATATATGTTGGCGTGTTTGTTTATTTCTATTTTT
>NC_051402.1:19364261-19369261 GCF_015228065.2 Penaeus monodon
GGATAGAGGGATGGATAGACAGATAGATAGGCAGAGAGATAGGCATGTAGACGGACGTTTAAAGACAAACGAAGGAATAGATAAAAAAAAAAATTGAAACGGGAAAATGAATGAAAAAATCATAGAAAAAAGATACGAACGCATTACAAGAAACGGAATAAAGGAGAAACAGAGAAACACAAGACCAGCAAGCACACAGTCAACAGACACACGAGCACAAATTAGTAAGCCGGCAAACATCTGACGATAATGATGATGTATATAACCAGAATTACAGAAGCAAAGAAACCGGTAAAAAGAGAAAATGGAAAGGAAAAAAAAAAGAAAACGGTGAAAAGAGAAGAGGAAAAGAAAAAAAAACTGTAAAAAAGTCTAAAGAAAAAAGAGAACGGGGAAAAACAGAAAGAAAAAAGAAAACGGAAAAAAAGCCGAAAGAAAAAAGAAAACGGAAAAAAAGCCGAAAGAAAAAAGAAAACGGGAAGATGGGAAAGCCTTCCAGCACACAAATTATGGACGGGATTATGTTTCGCGTCAGAATAACTGTGGTAAATGGCAAAACTGTAATACACTGCTAAGAGTTACGGAATCTCTTTTGTCTGCCAACTGTATTTTCTATCTCATTTCCATCCCCCCCCCCCCTCATTGTCATTCCTCACTCAAACACACACGTCTTCTCTCTCTCTCTCTCTCTCTCTCTCTCTCTCTCTCTCTCTCTCTCTCTCTCACTCCTCTCTCTCTCTCTCTCTCTCTCTCTCTCTCTCTCTCTCTCTCTCTCTCTCTCTCTCTCCTTGTCTCTTTTCCTTTTTCTCTCCTTGTCATTTATATACTATTTTTTTTCTTTGTCTGTCTCTCCTTTTCTTTTCTCACTATGTCTCTTATTAACTATTTTCCCCCTTTCTGTCTCTCCTAATATCTCTCTCTCTCCTTCTATTACTTTTCTCTCTGTCGTCTCTCTTCTTTTTCGTCTCTCTTCGTCTCTCTTCTCTCTCTCTCTCTCTCTCTCTCTCTCTCTCTCTCTCTCATTTTTTGCGTGTATTTTTTTTCTATTCTTAACTTTTTATTTGAGTAATGGCGGAGTTCAAAGCTACGTGATAATAGCAAGGAATTCTTTGAAGTAAAAAAAAAATGTTGGGAAGAAGAGAAATTGATAAAAAAAAAAAAAAAAAAAAAAAAAAAAAACGTGCGGGAGAGAAAGAGAGAAAAAACGGGCAAAAATGTGAAGCTAAAAAGAAGTGAGAGAGAGAGAGAGAGAGAAAGAGAGAGAGAGAGAGAGAGAGAGAGAGAGAGAGAGAGAGAGAGAGAGAGAGAGAGAGAGAGAGAGAGAGAGAGAGAGAGAGAGAGAGAGAGAGAGAGAGAGAGAGAGAGAGAGAGAGAGAGAGAGAAAGAAAACGAAAAACGTTGTCTGGGCTTTGTTTGTTTTCTGTCGTCCCTTCGTCTTCTTCTTCTCCTTCGTGTTACTGTTATTATTTTGTTTCTGTTTATCTTCTGTTGTGTAATTCAATTTCATCTTGTTTTTTTTCTTTTCACCTATGCTTACTCCTTTCCTCTTGCTACTCCCCCCCCCTCCTCCTCCTCCTCCTCTTCCTCCTCCTCCTCCTCTCCTCCTCCCTCCTCCTCCCTCTCCCTCTCTCCTCCTCCCTCCCATCCCCCTCCTCCTCCTCCTCCTCCTCCTTCTCCTCCTCCTCCTCTCCCCCTCCCCTCTTCCACTCCTCCTCCTCCTTCCTCCCCCTCCCCTCCCCCTCCCCCCTTCCCTCCAACCCGACGGTGGAAGGTAAACGGATTCCAACCCCATTAACCGGACCATAACACGATACTCAACCATAGCACAGTGGAACCCGATATATCACATCACTAACATAATCTCTCCGCAGTCTGGTAGCTTTGTTATCGCATTATCTCTCTTAACATATCCGATTTTAGCCTTACATTATACCCTCTCTCCCCTCTCTCTCTCTCGGCGCCCCTCCCCCTCCTTCCCGCTCTTCGTAACACCTATTCTCCCTCCTCCTCCTCCTCCTCCTCCTTCCCACTTTTCGTAACACCCCTTCTCCCCCTCCCCCTCCCCCTCCCCTCCCCTCCCCTCCCCTCCTAGTGTGATTTTCGTCCTCTCTCTTACCCCCTTGCCACTCCCCCCTTTTCTTATCTTTATCTTCTCTCTTTCTATCCCCTCTCCTTCCGTCCTTTTTTTCGTCTCTGTCCCTATTCCTTTTTTTCTTCACGCCTTTCCCTCTTCCTCCTCCTTTCTTTTCTCCATTTCGCCTTTTCGCCATTACTTTAACTTTCCCTTCCTTTTTTTTTCTTCCCTTTTCCTTATTCGCTCTTCTCCCCCTTCTCCTTCCTCCTTATTCTAACATTTCCAACGCCTCCTTCTTTCTTCTTCCCGTTTTCACTTCCTTCCTTCCCCCTTTTCCACTTTTCATTCTTTGCTCTTCACCACCTTCCTCCGTCTATCCCCTTCCCCCTTTCTCCTCTCTTTCCCGCTCTCAGCCCCAACGTTCGTCTCTCCCTCTCTCTCTCTCTCCTATTTCCCATTCGTTGCATAATTCTGGTGACTTTCAGTGTGTACTATAATGTGCATTAATGTGTAGATTAATGTGTTTTCACGACTTAGAGTGACGCATGAGAGAGCGAGTATTTAGCGGGAGGGAACAGACAATGGAGCCATATGGGGTGAATAAAGGGGGAGAGGGAAGGAGGGGGAGAAGGGAGAAGGGGGAAGTGAGGGAGGAAGGAGATGAAGGATGGAGGAGGAGGGAGTTGGGGGAACTGAAGCAGGGTGGAAGGGAGGAGGGACTGACGGAGGGAGGGTTGTGGGGAACTGAAGCAGGGAGAGAGGGAGGGAGGGACGGAGGGAGGGAGGGAGGTGGCGCTGTGCTTTGGTGGCAATTATGTCATTAACGCGAGTAGCAACAGCTTGTTCGCTCCCTCTCGGCCTCCTGCCTCGTCTCCTTTCTGAGAGACATACGCACCTCACTTTGTATTTGTCTGTTTATAAACTGCGGTTTGTCTCTCTCTCTGCCTGACTATCGTTTTCTTCGTGTTTCCCTCTCTGTTGCACTTCATTCCGTTATTCCTTCTTTCTTTGCTGAGTTTCTCCTTTCCCTTCCTTGTTTTTCGTTCATTTCTCCTTTCTCTTCGCTTCCCTTCATACCCCGTCCTCTTTTTCCTTTTCTTTCCTTTCCCTTCCCTTCCCTCGCCTCCCCTACCCTCAGTTCCTATCCCCCCCTCCCCCCTCCCTCCCTCCCTCCCTCCGTCTAGACAGACAGACAGACAGACAGACAGACAATCTTCCTTAACACAAAGACTTCACGCTGTGTTGCTCTCCTTATTGTAGACCTCTAATTGGGTACCTTGGGATAAAGGGGGGGGGGGAAGGGGTAGATAGGAGAGAGAGGGGCAGAGATGGAGAAGGAGAGGGGGAGGGAGAGGGAGAGGGAGAGGGAGAGGGAGAGGGAGAGGGAGAGGGAGAGGGAGAGGGAGAGGGAGAGGGAGAGAGAGAGAGAGAGAGAGAGAGAGAGAGAGAGAGAAATAGAAAGAATGAATAAAGTACTCACCACCAATATTAATAAGAAAAACTACCAACCAAGCCCTCCAGTACGTAGAATCCACCCCACTAACCCCACCCCTTCCCCACTAACCCCACCTCCTCCCCCAACCTCAGACAGATCGGCAATGAGGATGAAACCTGACGTCTTGTGTCGCCCTTCTGTGCGTCTCGGGGGGGCGGCGCTTTTTTAACGGAGAACTAATTCTTCTTTCTCGTCTTCTTTTCTTCCTTCTCCTCTTCGTCTTTTCTTCTTCCTTGTCCTCCATCTTCTTCTCCTCCATCTTCTTCTCCTCCTCCTCTTCCTCCTTCCCAACCTCCTCCAACTGCTATTTTTTTTTCTTCTTTTTCCTTTCATTTTCTTTCTTCTTCTCCTTTTCCTTTGCCATATTTCACATTTTCATCCTTGACTTCCTTTTCCTTCCTTCCTATCCTCACCTTTCATTATCACGTCGTTTCCTCTTAATCATCCTATTCCCATTCCTCCTTCCCTTCGCTTCTGACTTTTCGCATTTATGATCATCACCATTTCCTCCTTCTCCATTTTTTTTTTCCTCTTCCTCCGGTTTCCCTCCTGTTCCTCCCTTCCTCTTGCTTTCGTAACCAGGCGCCTCTCGGTGGAACCAAATATTCGGATTAAATATTCCCTGAGACTCGATTAGTGATTGTGAAAAGAGGGCGCTTCCCTAAATAATGGGGAAAATAGAAGGGGAGGGGAAGGGGAGGAGAGGAGAGGGAAGGGGAGGGGAAGGGGAGGAGAGGAGAGGGAAGGGGAGGGGAGGAGAGGGGAGGGAAGGGGAGGGGAGGGAAGGGGAGGAGAGGAAGGAAGGAGGGGGGAAGGGAAGAGAGGGAGGGAGTGTAAATTGAAACAGGGAAAGGAAGATAAGGAGGAGTAGGGAGGGAGGGGGAGGAATGAGGAAGAGAAAGAAAAATAGAGAAAGGAAAAGAAAAGGGAAGGGAACGAAAGTGAGAAAGATGAGGCGGAGAAAGAGAAGGAGAAAGATTGGAGATGAAAGAAGGGAGGGAGAGAGCTTGATAAAGAGAGAGGAGGCACAGATGTCTACATGTAGTGAGAGAAAGAAAGAAAGAAAGAACGAAAGAGAGAAAGAAAGAAATAAGAGTGAAAGAGAAATAGAGAAAGAGAAAAAGAAAGAGAGAGACGGGAGAAGAAGGCAAGATGAAAGTGTCGAGCTAATGGAATGCAGTTTGCAAACACAAGCAACCTGGTTAAACAAAGGGGTGAGACGAAGCAGAGAGAGAGAGAGCGAGTGAATGAGTGGATGAGTGAGGGAGCGGATAGATGAAGGATGAATGAGTGAGTGAATGAGTGGATGAGTGAGGGAGCGGATAGATGAAGGATGAATGAGTGAGTGAATGAGTGGATGAGTGAGGGAGCGGATAGATGAAGGATGAATGAGTGAGTGAATGAGTGGATGAGTGAGGGAGCGGATAGATG
>NC_051402.1:19374261-19379261 GCF_015228065.2 Penaeus monodon
CCCCTCCCTGTCTTCTCCATCAACTCCTCTCTCCCTCTTCTTTGACTCTCCGGAATTTTCACTTTAATCAAATGATTGACCGAACGCCATTTTTATGTGGTATTTTGTGATGTGGATGTGAGAAGAGAGAGGGGAGAAAGATAGGGAGATGAGGAGGGAGAGAAGAGAAGAGAAGAGAAGAGAAGAGAAGAGAAGAGAAGAGAAGAGAAGAGAAGAGAAGAGAAGAGAAGCGAAGAGAAAGGAAGGGAAGAATGATAGAGAGAAAGAGGAGAGAGAGAATGGGGGAGAGAGCGCCAAACATAGACAGAGAAAAAAAATAATAGAAAAAACATAAAAATATAACCAGAAGGAAGCTCGTGTTTTTTTTTTTTTTTTTTTTTTTTTTTTTTTTTTTTTTTTGTAACAATAAAAAATAAGCTTAGGTCATTCCCATGCACGTGCGCTGCTCATGTACAAATGTATACTTATGTACACTCATCCCTCAACCCATGCAAATGACGCCTGGGACGCGTGTGTGTTATTCGGGCAATTGTAATGATGTAATGCTCGTAAAATTACTTGTTATAAAATTATTTTTCTGTTATCTGATTCCTACTTCATTTTCTTCGTTTTTTCCTTTTTCTTCTTCTCTATTTCATCCTCTTATTCTTATGTTTATGAGGATTATTGTTATTATCATTATTATTATTAGTGTCATTATTGTTGTTGTTATTATTATTATTATTATTATTATTATTATTATTATTATTATTATTATTATTATTATTATTATTATTATTATTATTATTATTATTATTATCTCACTACCACAGTCGGTGTCATTACTACCATTACTAAATTTTTTTTTTCTCTTTTTATCTTTCTCTATCTCTCTGTCTCCTTTATCTCCTTTATTCCATCGGCATCTCTTTGACCTCTCCCTTTTTCTTCAGTTTAAAAGGCCGCCGACATTCCAATGCCTTTTGATACCAATGCCACTTAATGATTCGGTCTTCCTAGCTTTATTTTTGTCGTTATTGTTATATATCTTCAAAATACCAATTGCGCCTTCTCTCTTCTACCCCCCCCCCTCCCACCCGATTCGTTTTTTTTTTCTGTTGTATTTCCTTGTATGTTTTTTTTTTCTTTACTGTTGGATTTTTTTTTCTTTCTTTCTTTTTTTTTCTTTTTTTCTCGCACAGTCTAAAATGATGTGTTTCCTTTCTTCAAATTTACATCTTCCTTTTTTTCTTTTTTTCTTTTATAAATTTCATTCACACTTTTTTTCTTCCTTTCACCAAACTTATTTATTTGTTTTTTCCGCTTCTTGTTTGTTTTCTTCAAAAAAGTTTCCCCAATATCATTTTCTTTCTTCATTTCTCTTTTCCTAGATTATCCCAACTACTCCTCCCGCCTCTTTCTCCTCCTTCTCGCCCCCCGTCTCCCCTTTCCCCTCCCCCACCCTTTCCCCTTCCTCTTCCTCTTCCTCTTCCTCCTGCTCTTCCTCTTCCTCTTCCTCTCCCTTTCTCTCCCCTCCTTTCCCCTCCTTTCCCCTTCCCCTTCTCTACCCCTCCCTCTTCTTATTTTTCTCTCTTCTACTAAATCCCCCATCTCTCCTCATTCGCTCACCCTCATTTCCCCCTCCCTCTTCTCCTCATTCTCCATTCCTCTCCTCATTCGCTCACCCTCATTTCCCCCTCCCTCTTCTCATTCTCCATTCCTCTCCTCATTCGCTCACCCTCATTTCCCCCTCCCTCTTCTCATTCTCCATTCCTCTCCTCATTCGCTCACCCTCATTTCCCCCTCCCTCTTTCCTCATTCTCCATTCCTCTCCTCATTCGCTCACCCTCATTTCCCCCTCCCTCTTCTCCTCATTCTCCATTCCTCTCCTCATTCACTCTCCCTCACGTTCCCCTGCCACTTACTCACCCTCCCCCCTCTCTCCCCCCAGACTGCCCCATGTACGTGCTGGGCGAGCTGCAGGGCATGCGGCGGCACGGCGAGCAGTGGCTCAACGACGGGTCCGAGTGCGAGTTCTGCGAGTGCACGGACGGCCAGGAGAGGTGCTTCTTCCACTACTGCAACTGTGAGTAAGGGCCGTGGGTCGGGTGAGTGGGCTCAGATCCGGGGGATTCTCTTAGGGGGGAGAGGGGCTTAGGAGTTGCATGCACTTGTGTGTGTGTGTGTGTGTGTGTGTGTGTGTGTGTGTGTGTGTGTGTGTGTGTGTGTGTGTGTGTGTGTGTGTGTGTGTGTGTGTATATATGTATTAAATTATTATGCATTTAATTATTTTTTCAACAGCCATTTATTCCACTGCAGGAAATCGGCCTCTCTCTATTGGTTATTTGAGAGAATATTTGGCAGTCTCAGCCTTGTCTGATTGGATGCCCTTCCTAATCAACCGCGATTCGGAGTTAATACCTATGCCACGGCGGCGACTTCCCCTACGACACCTGCGTTTGACCTCTCAAGCCGATATGTCGTTTTCTCGCCGTGAGATCGGGCTCGAGCGAGTAGACAGAGCGCAGGCATTTTTATATAACACACATATATATATATATATATATATATATATATATATATATATATATATATATATATATATATATATATATATAATACACGTACACACACACACACACACACACACACACACACACACACACACACACACACAACACACACACACACACACAAACACACAAAACACACACACACACACACACAACCACACACACACACACACACACACACAACACACACACACACACACACACACACACAAACACACACTTGTGTGTGTGAATAAATATGAAATATATATATATATATATATATATATATATATATATATATATATATATATATATATAATATATATATATATATATATATATATATATATATATAATATATATATTGTAGAAGGGATATTCATGATAGAGTATGGATTACAATAGCAATTCGTTGTAAAGATCAATCCCTGTGAAAAAAGAGATTTAAATGGATCTGTGATAGCCCCAAGAAATTAAATTGAAATCGGTAGGGATTAATTTGGGATTAGGATTAAGAACTTCGGATTAAGGATGGAAGAATAACGGTTGTGTATTATGTAAAGACGATTAGAAATTTAAGACCATTAAAATGGGCTAAAAAGGAAAGAAGGAAGGAAGAGGTAGGACGATAGAAGAAAAAGTGGGAGGAAGAGACTGAGAGAGAGAGAGAGAGAGAGACTGATATATATATATATATATATATATATATATATATATATATATATTATATATATATATATATGTATATATATATATATATATATATATGTATATATATATATATATATATATATAATATATATATATATATATATATATATAGAGAGAGAGAGAGAGAGAGAGAGAGAGAGAGAGAGAGAGAGAGAGAGAGAGAGAGAGAGAAAGAGAGAGAGAGACAGAGACAAACAGACAGACAGACAGACACGGACAGACACGGACAGACAGACAGACAGACAGACAGACAGACAGACGACAGACAAACAAATAGACTTACAGACAGACAAAGAAAGAAGAGCGAAGGAGAGAAAGAGAGAGAGGCCCCAATGCCGTAGAGTCCCATTACCTCCGGCCACTAACATGCAAATTAGCGCGTAACTGCAAGAGTGTTTGATGACTGCAAGACTAATTGCAAAGGATGAGATGAGGAAAGGGAGATGAAGGGGGATTAGGGTAAAGGGAGAGAGGGGGGGGGAGGAAGGGAACTTGAAAGGAAGGGTATAATGAAGGAGGGCAGTAGGAGGGGAAGGGAAGAAGAGGAAAAGGGGGTTTAAGAAAGGGCGAAAAAAGTGGGGTTCGGATTGAAGGAAAGGAAAATGAAGGGTGAGGAGAGTAAGAGGAAGGGAGGGAGGGGAGGCTATTGAAAGAAGAGGGGAAATGAAGAGGGATTTAGGTGAAGGGAAGGGAGGAGAAGGAATATAACAGGGAAAGAAAGGGATTTGAGAGAAGGGATCAGAGGAAGGGAGATTAAGAGAGAAAAGAGATTTAAAGTGTGACAGCAATAAGGGAAAGGGAGAGGGAGCAGTAGGGGATCGACAGGAGTAAAATTAAGGGAGTTTAGGGTAAAGGGAGAAAGAGATTTACGGAAAGGGAGATGAGTTTAAATAGTGATCAGGGAGATTAAAAGAAAGGTTGGAATGATGAAGTAGATAGGGATGGGGTAGAGTAAAGGGGGGGGGGGTAGGATGGGAATTAAAGGGAAGAGGGGAGAAGAGAGATTGAGAGAAAAGGGGAGAGGGGCATTAGAAGAGATGGAGAAGGACAAGAACCAGAAGGAAGGGATTGTAAAAGGCGGAAGGGTCGAGGAAGTAAACAAAGGTAGGGGGATAAAAAAATATGGAAGCAGAATGATATCTGGCAAAAGTTAGAAGGACAGGAGAAGAGAAGAAACAGGGAAGTGAGTGATATGTATAGAAGAAAATGAGAGAGAGAGCGAGAGGGAGAGATAAAGAAAGAAGAGAAATGGAAAACAACAGGCGAAAAGATAGAGACGCACGCATTCCTCCCCCCTCCCCCCTCCCCCCTCCCCCGCACGTCGCCTTCCTGTCCCCGTGTCTCTCCGCCGTTGATTTATGAGACCGAGGCTGGGATCGTTCCTTCGTGATTAATGGACGGCGTCTCGGACTTCCGTATGCAGAAAGAATATGTTCGGCGCGAAGATTGATTTATTTTTTGAGGCTGCATGCCTGGTCTTTTTCTTTCTTTCTTTCTTTTTTTCTTGCCTTTGTTATTCGATTTTTTTTACCTTTTTTTCTACCTTCGTGTACTTTGTTTTAGTTATCGTTTCTTTTTGTTTCTTGTTTATTGTCTGTGTTGTTTTTCTTTTCTTTATGATTTTTTTTTGTTCTATTTATGTATCCTTTTCTCTCTTGTGTTACGCCTTCTTTCTCCTTCCTTCCATCCACCCTCACTCCCATCTTCCCCTTCCTTCTCTCCTGTCCTTCCTTCCTCCTTCCCTCCCTCCTTCTC
>NC_051402.1:19391761-19401761 GCF_015228065.2 Penaeus monodon
GATGATGATGATGCTGATGATGATGATGATGACAACGATGAATATTGTCATTATTTCTCTTCTTTTTATTATTGTTGTTATTATGTCGTTATTATTTTTCCAGCATTACTATTATCAGCTTCATCATTAATACTATTATCGTTATTGTTATCACGTTCGTCATTTTATTGATCATGTAAAGAATAAAGCGAGAAGACGGGGCAAGAATGGCCAAATGGCCCAAAATCGAACAAGGGGCAAATCAGACCCACAGTTTTCTCTCAATTAAAATCTGCGAATTGGCCATTTCTTATTCTGCTTTAAGAATTTTAATAGAAGGCAAATTGCCCAACCAATTACTTTCCCCAAAAAAATCTGCCTTGACCAAAAACGACGGAATGAATTAGATTTTTTTTTTCGAAGAGCCGTATAATCTTTTTTTTTTTCTTCTTCTTTATTTTAGAAATGCAAGTTCGTTGTATTTACTGTCCATGTTTCATCGAAATCCGAAGAAATGTTGCATTTTTGTGACTAAGGAAGTTATTTCTTCCACTTAACTGTAGTTATAATAATTATTATTATTGTTGTTGTTATTGTTATTATTAGTATTATTGTTATTATTTATATTAGTATTATCATTTTTCTATTATTTTAATTATTATTGTTATTGCTATTATTTGTAGTAGTATTAATATTGTTATTATTATTATTACTGATTTAATGTTATTATAATAAAAAAAGAACATCAACAAGTAAACTATCGAAAAAATAACATTATTACCATTAGTAGTATTAGTTTCCTAATTTGTTACTAAAAGATCACAGCTTATCATTTAATGAATAATTTTTAATACAACTTCATTGTTTAGAAAGTTGCTTTCTGCTCACGCACAGTATATAACTACAAATTTAATTAATTTACATTGATTTTGTCATAGCTTCTGTTCACCAAGTTGTAAATAACAACAGCACTGCATAATTAACTGGGCTGAGGAGATGGGTGTGATTTGCTTCTGTAGAAAGACTGCTAACATTGCGGTGATTTTAGTCCTTTCCATAATGATAGTGTGTAGGCGCTAATGTGACCTTTTCTTCAATAATGTTTTAATGTCATGTCGGCCATTATGCAATTTGCAGGATTGAAGATTGTGCAATTAAGGCTCAGATCTCATTTATATTTTGTATGTTTATAGCTTATATAGTTTGTGTTGCAATTTTATTTTGTGTGTATTGTATTACAGGTTACGTATTATTCGTTATTTTTATTATTTGCTGTATTTATATGTTTCTTTTATGATTTCAAGGAATTAGGTGCTAGCTCGATGGGTTTGAATAATATAACGAAACGTAAAAAGAGTTAAGGAAAGAAAGAGAGAAAGAAAAAGGGAAGAATGAGAAACGGAGAGAGAGAGAAAAAAAAGAATGGAAGAATAAAAAAAAAGAAAGAAAAGGAAAGAAAGAGAGAAAGAAAGGAAAGGGAAGGTGAACATAACCAGCGCTATTCCAAAAGCGACCAGGGGGTGTGAGATAGCGTGAGTCACTTCAGATTTCATCACACGTAAACCCTTGTGGATTTTAAGCCATACATATATGTGTAATTAAAGACTAGTGAATCACCCTGCTTGGCGCCAGGGAAGAACAGGGTTTTGAGGGTCAGAGCTTAAGGGAAATGAGACAGGATATTGTGGTTTATGAGATATGGCGGTCTTGTCGGGGGCTGCGTGTGTGTGTGTGTGTGTGTGTGTGTGTGTGTGTGTGTGTGTGTGTGTGTGTGTGTGTGTGTGTGTGTGTGTGTGTTTGTTTAATGTGTGTTTTCATAAAACTTGCATATTTGCATTAAAATCTGTGAAATATGAACAGTAAACAGACACAGTGAACACATTTTTTTCTCTCATTTACAATCTCGAGAAGGACAAGCAAGACACAGGCAAAATGATCGCTTTATCTCGATCAAAGTTATAGCTTGTTAAGATCAAGTTCATCGCTTTTACGACAGAATAATCCAGTCTGATTTATGATACTTATTAAAACAACATTTTCTCCCTAACACTGGTAATTACTTCAATTTATCTCCTTGATTTGATAGAGTTAATTACATTTTATTATGCCATTACTCATGTGGGAGTAAATTCACCAAATGTCTAGAAAAAAAATTAAACGATTATAAAAGCAAAGTAAACATTTTGAAGTTACTGAAGAGCGGCAGTTACTCTTACAGGGTCAGTGTATATTATACTTTATGTTTATCTAACGAAAAAATACAAGTTAGATCATAGATTACGAGAATATTACAGTACATTCTGTATTCCCTGCATTCATTAATGGGCTTCGTACCGTTGCGTTTTTATGTAATTTAGGCTTAAGTCTAATTAAGAAGAGTAGTATTAGTAATATTAAGAGTTCCCATTACCAAGATTACTCATCAGAGTTAATTTTTAAATCTATGATGCCGGCATGTCGAATTTAAGTTAGTTTAAGTTATTTTAATTTAATCATCCTCCACTGACGGACAAAAGTAACTTAATGAGACCAAGGTTTACTGATTGAATTATTTTTTGCGGATTAGCTTGACATAATGACTGCTAAAGAATAATTCCCCATTGCTATCTAGACCGAAGTAAACCAAGGTAAATACAATGGGACCAACGTCAGCTGATAAACCAAAATAAACTTGCTGGACCAAGCTGATCCAACGTAAACAGTAAGACCAAAATAAACCGAAACAACCAGACTGATGGAAGCTACGAGACATATTCTAGCACCTTCTGAGACTGAAAATAGGAGTATCTACCACACCCTACGACTTCCTCCAACACGCACGCCCACTCACGCCCACCCTCGGCCATCCACGATCACGCACCTTTACCCTCCCCCACCCCCTGGACACCCCTTTCCCACGCCTCCTCGCGGCTGCTTCCCCACCGCCCATTCCTTCGCTCTGCCCCCTCCCCCCACACCCCAGTAGACGACTTCCACGTGCACGTTAAGGGTTCATGTTGAATCGGTTGTAAATAAAGCAACGGAGGGAAGAACAAGAAAACACTTGAAGAAGGAAAGACACGAAAAGGTCTTCAGCTTCTCCTGTTCTTCACTTTGTTCTTTTATTTCCACACCTTCCCCTACGCCAACGCCCCCACACCTCTCCACCCACCCGCTAGCGAATATAACCCCCACCACCCATTCCCACGCCCATACTCAACCCCGAGCACTCAGAGAATAACCGCACCTTCATACTGTGCACCCCTTACCCCCACCCAAACGCCTACCCACACTCACCCGCAACCACGCACCAGCAGACCTTGCCTCTCCATCGCCCATTTCCACACCCACACCACCGTACCCATCCTACTCACCCTCCCCCGCACATCCACGAGCAAACGTAGCTCCCACCACCTATCGCCTTGCGCACCCACACCCTTCCACACCCACTCGCCAGCAAATATAACCCAATCCTCGATCTCCCTGCCCACCCACACCCGTCCACCAGCCAGCACAGCCCCCAAACTCGCTTCCACCCGCAGGCGTCGAGGGCTGCATAGACGGGCGCGGGGTGTACGCCGTGGGCGCCTGGTGGGAGCGCGGCGCCTGTGTCTCTTGCACTTGCGTTGCCCCGGGCTACACGGAGTGCAACGTGACCCAGTGCGCGCCCCCGCCCTGCCCCGCCCACCGACAGAAGCGCCTCAAGAACGAGTGCTGCCCCATCTGCAGTCCAGGTGCTCTACGGCGCTTTGTCCAGGCCTTTGGTGCAGTTGGCACAGGCCTCTTCTGTCTGTGTAGGCCTTGAAGGGCATTTGCCGAGGCCTGTCATGGTTGTATAGGCTTTGAAGGGCAACTGGCATAGGCCTATATTCATGCCTTTGTATAGGCCTATGTACCGCCTGTGTACAGACCTTAGCATGGCATCCTGTAGGCCCTTCATGATTACAGGCCTTAGAAGGGCCTTTTATAGGCTTGTGTAATGTGTTTGTATAGGCCTTGAAAGACATCCAATAGGCCTATATAATGCCTATGTGTGTATATAATATTTTGACAAGACATTGACGAACATATTGCATAGGCCTATAACACATATGTACAGAACGTTGCCATTTCTATAGGCTTGTGAAATGCATTTTCATAAGCATTTTGAGGGCATTTTAATAGGCCTGGAGAGTAATTTGTATAGGCTTATGTTGTGTCTGGCACGTGACCTCCTCTCGAAGCAGTTTTGTTTGTTTGTTGTTTCTTCTGTTTCTCTTTTTGTCTTGTTGTTATTGTTTTTGTGTTTCTTGGCATGGTCTGAAGCTAGGTTGTAAGGGTGTTGTTGATAGTATTATTGTATCTATTATCATTACTATTATTATTATTATTATGATTATTATTATTATTATTATTATTATTATTATTATCATTATCATTATTACTATTATTATTATTATTGTTATTATTATATCATCATCATCATCATCATCATCATCATCATCATCATCATCATCATCATCATCATCATCATCATCATCATCATCATCATCATCATCATCATCATCATCATTATTATCATTATCAAAATCATCATGATTATTATTATTATTATTTTTATTATTAATATTAATACTATTATCGTTATCATTGTTATTATATTGCTCTAAGTTTTATTATGATAATTATGCTTCCATTATCATCATCACCAGTCATCATCATTAGCATCAGTATTATCACCTGGTCATTACAGCGATTATTATAATTATTATTATCCACTTGTTTCCTTATCAGTGTAGGCCTATCGCATGTCTTCAGTAAATGTTCAATTTCATTCTGTAAATGCACGTCTTGCATGAAGTTACAGTTCTGTGCACTTTGCAAGAATCACTTTTTATTTTTGTCTTTTCATTATGTAAATAGTATAAATTTCTGAATAAATTGCGTGTCTTCCTTTTGTATAAAATAAAAGAATTTATAATATGTATATGATATATATATATATATATATATATATATATATATATATATATATATATATATATATATATATATATATATATATATATATAAATATATAGATAGATAGATATCTCGAAAAGTCGAAATGTTCTAGCTTAGGTTTTTATAAAAGGTGAAAAATTTTAATAGATATGAATTTGATATCAGATTTGCGTTTTTTGGATAAATTGAATTTGGTTTATCCAGTGAGAATAAAGTTAACACAATTTCCTAAGCAATAAACCCTCTTAGTTTCTTCTCATTTCTCTCCATGTCTCTTCTCTTTTCCCTTTCTCTGCTTTCCTTTCTTTTCGTTCTGCGTTTTTTTTTTTTTTTTATCCCCGCCTCCCTTTCCTCTTCTTTCTTTTCTTCTCCTCACTTTCTCTTTCATCTGTTTATCCCTGTTTTTTTCCCTGTTTCCCTATTCTCCTTTTATCTATCTTTCATCTGTCTATCCTTCCTTTTCCTTCCTCTCTTGTCACCTTCCCTCCTTACCCAAGTCTCCTTATCTCTTTCCTTTCACTTACCTTCTTCTGTGCTTCCCTCATTTCTTCGTTGTCTTTTTTTCTGCCTCGTCCTTTCTCATTTTTCTTCTCCTTCCCGTCCCTTTATGCCTTACACATTTACCATATCACCTCTTCCTTGTCTCCATGTCTGCTTCACTCTCCTTCTTCTTCCCTCCTTCACCTATCCTCCCATTCGTTCCTTTCCCACCCACGCTTTTCTTCTCCTCTCCCTCATCACCCTTCCTTATCTTTCTCCTCCTTCCCTGTCCTCTCTATCCGCGCTTCCTCCTTCCTTTTCCTCCTTCCACCTCTCCCTTTTCCAATTCCTGCCTGTCTCTCCACCCTTCCTTGTCCACTTATAACAAAATAAATAATCAGAGAAACGAACCGATACATAAATAAATAGATAATAAGAACAATAAGAATCAGAAAGAAATGATGATAGGAGTGAGGATGAACTGACGGCTCCCCCTTCCCGGCAGCGTGCAACCGCGGCCAGGGGCGTGGCCACGAGAGCCGCAGCACCTCCCGCGTGCCCCTGGACCGCATGCCGCCGCCCACGCTCCCGCAGGACAACCAGGACCCCGTGCGCGCCCCCGAGATGCCTGACGAAGACGCAGGGTCCCACAGGAGCGGCTTCGGGAGTGGCAGCACGACCAAGAGCGCGGTTCAAGGTGGGTTGGTTCGGGTTGTGGCGGGGCGGGGGGCGGGGGGTTGTAGCTCTGGGTTGGGGGTTGCGGGGGGTCGCTTTAATGAGTTGGGGGTCATTTGTCTTTCTTTTGTGCTTGTATTTTTGTCCTATTGTTCCTTACAACTCTCTCTCTCTCTCTCTCTCTCTCTCTCTCTCTCTCTCTCTCTCTCTCTCTCTCTCTCTCTCTCTCTCTCTCTCTCTCTCTCTCTCTCTTCTCCTCTCTCTCTCTCTCATCCTCTCTCTCCTCTCTCTCTCTCTCTCTTCTCTCTCTCTCTCTCTCTGTCTCTGTCTCTCTCTCTCTCTCTCGCTCGCTCTCTCTCTCTACTCTTCTCTCTCTCTCTCTCTCTCTCTCCTTCCTCTCTCTCTCCTTCTCTCGTCTCTCTCTCTCTCCTCTCTCTCTCTCTCTCTCTCTATCTCTCTCTCCTCTCTTTCTCTCCTCTCTCTCTCTCTCTTCCTCTCTCATTCATGTCCTCGCTGTCCTCTCTCTCTCTCTCTCTCTTACTCTGCCAAACCCTCTCCGAAGCATAACATCTATCTTCTCCATCACATACCTTCTGATCTAAACCGTTAGATCCTTTTTCTTTCTTGCTTCTCTTCTCTGTCTGTCATCTCTTCCGTAATCTTATTTATGCTCTCTATCTAGTGATTGCGAAGTCTCTCATCTCTCTCGTACTGCTCTTCTTTTTGTCTTCTCCTCTCGAGTAATGCTTTTTCCTCCCGCATTGCTTCGTCATCTCTCTTTGTCACTTGCTTCTCTTCAACTCTCTCTCCTCTCCTCTCCTCTCTCTCTCTCTCTCTCTCTCTCTCTCTCTCTCTCCTCTCCCTCTCTCCCTCCCTCCCTCTCCCTCTCCCTCTCCCTCTCCCTCTCCCTCTCCCTCTCCCTCTCTCTCGCTCCAAAAATCTCACTCACTCCTCTCCCTGCCCACAGCTTCCCCCGCCGACTGGTCCCAGCTGTGTGTGATCTTACTGCCCATCCTGGTGGTGTTCGGACTCGTGGCCACCCTCGCCGTGCACTTCTGGCGCCGTTACCACCGCGACAAGTACGACATCAACGCCTACAGACCGGACGAGAGAGAGAAGCTCCGCCCAGTGAAAACAGCTGACGACACCCAGACCGTGCGGCACGTGTGAAGCGGACGGCGAGCGAAGTAAAAGGGGAAAGGCGTTGCGGAATTTATGAATGAAAGGAAGGATTTTTTTTTTAATGAATGAGTAGAGGCATTTTGTGAATGAGGAATTTGTGAATGGGTGGAGGGATTGATGAATGGCTGGAGATTGTGATGGATTTTTTTTTTTCGTGTGTATGAAAGAAAAAGAGGATAATAATTAAAAAAGAGAGATAATGAGAAAAGAGAAGAGAAAGGGAGGGTGTGTCTCGGTGGCGGGACGAAGCAAGGAAGAGGCGTGAGGATAATAAATTTAGATGGAGAAAAAAACAAACAAAGATCATGATATTACTAATTTTATTATTATTTGTCTCGTTTTGGATAATCATCCACATTCTCTTTTCGGCATTTTTCTCCTAAAGCTGCAAGTGTGAAAAAGGCAATTCAAAGATAACGTAAGAAACGTAGAGAAGTTTGCAAAAAGATATATTGAAGACCCTCCCCCTTCCTTCCCCTTCCCCCTTCCTCCCTTCCCTCCTTCTCCCCTTCCCCTCCCCCTTCCTTCCCTTTCCCCTCCCCCTTCCTTCCCCTTCCCTTCCCCTCTCCCTCCCTCACCCATTCCTCCCTCCCCTTCTCCCTTCCCCCCTCCCTCGTTCCTTCCCCTCCTCCTCCTCCCCTTCCAAAACAAATAATGTATAGGAACTTGCAACGTTATCGGAACATTTTTGGACATTTATTCATTGAAATTATCATTAGCTTTACCATTGTTGTAATATTCCTTACTTCAGTATTTTCATAATTATCATATGTTTTAATGACCCAACGCCGCCACAGATGCACACCTCCCACCACCCTCCCCCTCCCCCCTCCCCGTCACCCCCCCTACCTTCCCCCTTCCCTCCACCTCCTTCCCCCCCAACCCCCCTCACCCCCTTCCCACCCTCACTTTCCCTCGCCCTCACCTCCCTCCCTCCCTCCCTCCCTCCCTCCCTCCCTCCCTTCCCAACCTTCCAGCAGAGAGAAAAGCTATTTATATCCAGTGGCGATATTTGGTTGTGGAAAAATACATTATTCAGATGTGTTTGTAAATGTGTTGTATCTAGTCATTTGACTTATAAATCTTTAATGTATTATGGAGATCCACTGTGGGATCGTAATATATATATATTTCTTTTTTTTTCATATTTTTTTATATTCTTCTTCATTATCAATATCTTTCTTGTTCTTATTCTTATTCTTGTTCTCCTTTTTCTTTTTCTTTTCTATATTCTTATTCTTTTATTTAGGGTATACATAATACGATATAGTTGATAGCTTCAGCCCCATTTGGCATTTATACGAATATTATTGTGCATCGAGCGGATGTTAAGTGCGAAGAAAAAACGAAAAAAGTTTAATAATTTTGAAAAAAAAGTAGAAATCGGTCTATGTGTGATTAGAATCCCCACCCCCTCTCCTTCCCCTCCCTCCCCCTCCCCCTGGCGTCATCTGTCTTCCCTCTGCACCCCCCTCCCCCCCACCCTCTACTCTCCTCCCTCCCTATTTCCCTAAAATTGTTCGGGAATCAGAATAGTCATGGGAAAAAATATAACAATAATTAACATTTAAATGCCATGGGTTCCACAAGAGCATTTTTTTTTGTCTTTTTTTTAACCCGTCATGTGATATTGGAAAGGTTTGAACCAGTGCTGTGATGGACTAAACAAGAGAGAGAGAAGAAATAGAACAAACAAACAAACCAATTGGATAAAAAGAAATGGAGAGAAAGAAAGAAAGAAAAAAATGAAGAAAGAAGAGAAACGAAATAAAGAAAAAGAAAGGAAATAAATGATTATCCGAGATCATTACAGGTATGAGAAGGTGAAGCAAATCTCAATTATTTACCTGTTTTCTTGAGCTTTTTTCGACTCACCTGCCGTTCAAGTTCGATCTTGAATGGTGATGATGATGATGATGATGATGATGATGGTGAAAGTGAATCTTGGAGTTGTCAGTGTGGTTGTACGTTAGTGGATTATGATTAACTTTATTATTATCGATATTATTGCGTTATTATATTCTGATGATTGCTTTGGTAATTATTTGTATAATGTTTATGTTTTTTTTATCAGAATTTCTTTCATTCTTCTTATTATTTTAACTATTAGTAATTATGTTATCTTTATTCTGTTTTATCAGAAAAAAATACCATTACTATCATTATAATTATTGTTACTATTATTAGTGTCATTATGGTTATTACAATTATTACCATCATCGTATCTATGTTATGATTATTACCAGTAATGTTGAAATCATTATTACCATAATTATTATTAATACGAAGCACACAAACCTGTTTCATTTCTCACACACACAGAAAAAAGTGTATGTTAATCCAGGATTCCATAAAAACTCATCTTAGTCACAGTGCTGTCTAAAAAACCTTCTCTTAGCTATTAAAGCATATTATTCAAAGCTGTCTTTGTAAATATTCTAGAGTTACGTAATGCTCGCCTCACTTCAAGGAATTTCGACTTTCATTTGTGGTCCTTCGGGAGTCTCTCCTTTTCTTTTGTTTTTCTCCTTTTTGGGTGGGGGAACAGTCTGCTTTTTCCGTGATTGGATATAAAATGAAAAAAAATGATTTGTATTTCTTTCCCCATTTTTTTTCTCTTCAAAAAATGGTGAAAATTTAACATGGAATGTAAAATTTAACATTTTCCTTGAAGTGAGACACAAGGAATTTTCTAGCTTGTGGAGAAAATACAGTGTATTGT
>NC_051402.1:19446761-19456761 GCF_015228065.2 Penaeus monodon
CCATTGCAAAGCAGAAAAAAGAGCCAGATGTACTGAGTGCGGCTCTAATACCCACTCATTTAGGGACTGTAGGAGTTCCGTGAAAAAATGCCTTAACTGCGGCGGTGCCCATAGGACATTTGCCAACAGTTGTCCCATCAGGAAGGAGGCTATGAAAATCTCCCAGGAGAAAGTCAGGGAGAAAGAAAAAGAAAAGGAAATTAAACCATACAAGACCGTGGCCCAAAAGACTGCACAGGAAACTGTACAGGCTACCACCAATGCCTGGAAACCCCTGATCAACCAGGTTCGCCAGGAGATAAAACATACTAAAACTGAACCCTCTATCCACCTGGCCCTCCCTAACGATCTCTCCAGGGAGATTCTCATAGTCCCTCCATGCACACATGCAGAATATCATTGCCCCTGAAAAGGGGTTTCGATATCATGTAAAAGTGGCACTGGGGGCTAACATCCTTCCAGCCCTCGATCTCGGGGAATCTGACTCCTGGGGCATCCTGAAGGTGATTAAACCCCCTAGCCAACCCCCTAGCCAGACTGCTCAGGCCCAGCCTGAACAACCACAGCCCCAGGCACCAAAGCCTCAGCCTGCACAGGCCCAGGCAGCGGAGCCCCATCCTGCACAAGCTCAGGCCACTGAGCCCCTTCCCCAGTCACTGGCACCTCAACCTGTTGAGACCCAGTCACCGGAGCCCCAGTCAGTTCCCCCCCCCCCCAAAGCAACCTCGGCACCTCCCTCCACGGCCTCCTCCTCTCGCCAATCAGTAAGGCCCAAAACCATAAAAATCCCCACTGTCTTGGAGCTCAGAGATATCCCCAGTGATATCCCTTTGAGCACCCCTGATGCCCCACCTCCTACACCTGACCTTGTGGAGCACAGTGGAACCTTCACTGATGACGAGGGGCTGGAGCGCCTCATTGACGGGACTGCAACAGACCCCAATCACTATGGCATCCGGCTCTTTTCTGAAAATCCCTCCAAGTACCAGTACTCAGATCGAATCGAAATTGGCTCTGAAATAAAAAATAAAAGAATAAAGTGGTTAGTAACGAAAAGAGAGCATACCATCATGGTCACAGTAAAGAGGCTACACAAACACCTCAAGGAAGGCAACTTGCGTGTCACAAACGACATGATTGAACACTGCCCTAACATAAACAAATTAAATAACGGGTACTTCCTTGAATAACAACACAAATACACATGACACACCATACACTACACTCTCGCCTCACCATCATACAACACAACGTACTCCACTGGACAACACGAAAAACTGAACTGTGCAACACATACAGAAAACACGACCCACACATCATATTCCTTAACAGCCATGGGCTCAATAACACCACCCAACTCAAAATCTACATGTACACCATCTACTCTTCCAACAAATCACAAGAAAGAAGCGATGGCGTAGCAATTGCGATCAGAAACGACATTTCACACAAAATCATCAAAAACTTTCAGTCAGACCTTCTGGCAGTCGAAATTCATACACCACATAGACCCATTATACTAGCAACACTATACATTCCACCAAGAAGACCTTATATACCAGAACCTGACATCTTGCAGCTCCTGAGGCATAACAAACCAACGCACTCTTTGGTTACAACCACACAAACACCGTTGGCAGAGGACTCGCCTCACTCATACAACAAGGCAGACTCACACACCTCGGTCCACACACACCAACATATATAACACATAACACAGCAACAACACCCGACATAGTCTTGGCAAATCACAGAGCACAACTACACCACCATATCACAACAGGCGACGTCACATCCAGCGACCACCTCCCGGTCATTTTAACACTGTCAACAAACCCTATCATGATCCCAACACAACCCCGAGAATCCTTCAAACATGCAAACTGGGAGGGCTTCAGACAAGCACTTGAAGACACACAGGTAACTGATCTCGAGGGGCAGCCCACACACACAATAAACACCCATCTTGAACAGTGGTACACAGACATACAGACGGCCCGACAGGCCAACATCCCCAAAGCAACACACAAAACTATCCCTCACTACAGAGAAACACATCGTCTGAAATTGCTTAAAATACAATACAGACACCTACACGAACTAGCACTAACACGGGGCTGGGACGCACAACTACGCACACGATACAGAGAAATCCAAACACAAATTACACACGAAATTAAAGTAATGAACAAACACCACAGGGAAACACTCACGCTAAGATTATGTCAAAACACTAAAGACCCCAAGAAATTTTGGAGTTCTTTCAAAAAACTCATGGGGTCGAACAAACAGACAATCACATACATATACAACACACACAGACAGAAGGTTGAATCGGTGGAGGAGATGGAGCCTCTCCACAGGGAATTCTGGCAACAGAATTTCCAAATCTCCCCCACCGAGAACGCCCGCTTTGATCACACCACAGAGACCGAGGTTACAAACTACATACAACAGCATAGGAACATAATTCTCCCAGAGAACATCATTACACTAAACACTCTCACAGAGGACAGTCCCCTCTCCACACCAATCACTCCAGAAGAAATAACAAACACAATCAAACGCACCAAAAACACAACACCAGGAGCAAGCAACATAAACAAAACAATCATTGAATATCTCCCACCCAGAATGATCAGCAGACTACGCCATATCTTCAATGCAGCATTCGCAACAGGATATTTCCCTGACAAGTTCAAACACGCCACACTCACCTTAATACCTAAACCAGGGAAATCTACACACGAGGTGGGGAATTACCGCCCCATCTCACTCTTAGAAGTCCCAGGAAAACTACTAGAGAGGGTAATAGCACAGAGACTCATCCCACACCTTGAAAACAACCAAACACACAACATTAGGCAATACGGCTTTCGCCCACACAGGGGGACCGAAAGTGCCATCGCCCTCGCTTACGAGGAGATCGCTCTCGGTCTCGCTAACAAGCACCAGACGAACGCAAGACTACGAGACGTCAGCAAGGCCTTTGATAAGGTCTGGCATGACGGTCTCAAATACAAGCTAACACAACTACACCTGCCCACACACTTCACACGCCTTCTCTGTAGCTTCCTGGATGACAGGACTGCCACAATACGCCTAGGAGCCCACCTGGGCACCCCTATCCACCTCAGAAGTGGAGTACCACAGGGAAGCGTATTATCGCCAACCCTCTATATCCTGTATACAGCCAATCTGCCAGAACAGCAACTATATTTCCTATGCAGACGATATCACGCAGATTATCACACACCCCTCTAAATCATAACACTTCATGAAACGACCAACAGAAAGAGCTATACAGAACATCAACACATTTGAGCACCACTGGAAAATACAAACAAACATAAACAAATTCAAACTCATACCCATAGCACGCAAAAAATCACAACCAATCACAATCAACAACACCAACTTTCCATACGCCCACACAGGAAACATTCTCGGACTTCACTTCACAAGCACAGGCTTCACAACACACGTCAAACAAAGAATAGCACAAGCAAAAACAACACTAACCAAACTAAAACGTTTTTCATGCTGCACACCACAAACAAAACTCAGACTTTACAAAACAACTGTCAGACCCATCTTAGAATACACTGCTATCCCACTGGTTGCAATATCACACTCACAAAAACTCCGAATGCAATCAGTACAGAACAAAGCACTACTCTGGGTACACGGCGCAACACTTCTAGACCGAATTTCAGCAGAAACACTACACAGAACATACAGCATGGAACCACTAAACACACGCATACACAGACGAGGCATAAACACCTGGGCCAGACTACGTGAACAAGAAGACGAACAATATAACAACATCCTTGAAAAACACACAAACACTCACACAAACCACACCTGGTGGCCCAGAACACTACCAATCACAGAACACGAAACACCCACACCGATATACGCACACACACACACCGACCCTGACCTGTGACCATGACCATGTCTTAATTTTAAGTTATTAAAGGCTTAAAAAACAAATAAAAAAAAATAAATAATAAAAATGAATAAAACCAGAAGTCACCCTCAGAATCCCCAAAGGATTGGCTAATCCACGCCGCACAGCACCTGTAATATCAATATCAAATAGAGCGACCATCGGCTCTGCCAGCTCACCTGTGAGCACACCTGCGCGCGGCACGGATTAGCCAATCACGGGGGAGAGAGGGCTGGCCACCTTGGCGTCTTTCAAAGATATAAACTCGGCGGCGCTGTTGTATGCATTCGTATGTATGTATACATGCATGCATGTGCGTGTGCATGTGTGTATGCATACTACACTCTTATGAGCACCACCATGTTTGCGTTCGCACTTTTTATTTTATTTATTTTATTTTATCCGACTGATCTTCCCATGTTCCTCTATACGGAAATGTTACCTCAACAAATAAAGAAAAATAAAAGGTATCTCCTGTCAACCTGCCCCCTATCCAGCAACAAGACGCTCAATCAACAACCACCCTCCCAGCCAGAAAACACAGAAAACACCATGCAAGGGGTCTCGCCCCCCATCTTTATTACTAAAGACTTTTTCAATTTCTAGGTAGCTAGCTACCATAGCTTCCCTTCCCCTCCTTAACCTAAGGAATCCTCCTCCTCTTCCCCCCCTTTAGTTCATCTTACTTACCACGGCTAGTCACTTTGCCCGCTTCGGCCCGCTTAGTGGTCGTGGGATCAGCGCCGACGAACTATAAACGGAAAGATTCCAAGGACTGAACATCTTACAAACTTGCTACGGACTCTGACTCGATTGCCTGTGATTATGGGAGTGCACTCGTGCAATTGCATAAGGCAGACACGCGAATCAGAGGACGAGCAGGATGGAGATGTTCTACGGAAAAAGGGAGAAAAAAAAATATATACTCCTGAAAAAAAGAAAAAAAAGCCTTCTATTTTTATGTTATATTACGCCTGCCTTCGCACATTCAACCCTCATCCTACGTTTGCTTGTTTTTGTTCTGCCTTGTTCCCGTTCGATCATTTATTTACATTCCGTTGTTGACTTTACCACTTTCTTTATAATCTTTGTTTGTTTATTTATTTATTTATTTATTTTTTTGTCTTCTATTCTTCTTGTTCTGCTCTGTTATGTTGTTATGTTATCAGCTTTTACATCTCAGTTACCTATATGTATCTGTGTTTATGTACCTATGTTTATGTATCTATGTTTATTTATGTAACATGCTCCCTTTTCGTTTCCCACCCATTTGCAATATCCAGACCTAGTTGTCAAGAATTCACTCCCCACGATTTATATTACAATACACCACTTTATTCTTTTATCAACTACCACTCAACTATCACTTAAATCACCCCATCCCACATCGCATCTCACCCATCCCCCTTCTGTCCCTATCTAGATTTCTTTCCCCTTCATCACCCATTACCTATCGTTTTATGCAACATATCTCCCATTCTGCCACTGGAGTCCCCTAACCTCTTTTCTTTTTTCTTTTGTTCTTGTTTAGTTCTTAGCAATTAAAAAACAAAACAAAATACAAAACTAATATAAATACAAAACAAAATATAAAAGTTAAAAAGTATTAAAAATAAAATAAAAAATAAAGTTATTTAATCACATTCATATTAGCCATAAGTTTAACTAGTTCTTGTTCTTGTTCTTGTTCTTAGCAAAAAAAAAAAAAAAAATAGAATTAAGCTTAGCTATATTGTTCTTTGTTTCACCTTATTAATCTAGTTATTAAAAAACAAAAATACAAAATCAATAAAAATCATAAAACGTAAAAAAAAAAAAAAAAAATAATAATAATAATAAATAAATATATATATAATTATATATATATTTATTAAAAAAAAGAGGTGTTTATTTCAAATAATCTTTAAGTAGCAAACACTTATACCTTCGGTCAGTATTAGAAAATCAAAATCAAAGTTAATCACTCACCTTCCCCCCCCCCCCCCCGAAACTCCAGACATGAAAGAGAGATATATAATTATATATTTACCATGCAAGGGGTTTTCGCCCCCCTACTTTTCCAACCTCCAACTTCCTTAAATTTCACCACTTTACCTTCTCCCCCCCCAACACTTCGATTTCTTCACCTCTTTACTCCATTATTTATGCTTATGCTTATGCTGGGCTAGTACAGTGGTAACGTCGGCTGGGCATCACGGCGGGTAAGGACTGGGATCAGCCGAGTCAGCACCAGCTGACACACGTGAGCGAGGCGACACAGGCCGGGTTTCCCTCATGGGCATAGCCCGGGCGAGGCTACGATTCGCATACCAAACTTATCCTTACACCACCATGGTAACAACGTAAACGAATCATCTATCTATCCATATATATATATATATATATATATATATATATATATATATATATATATATATATATATATATATATATATATATATATATATATGGGTGTGTGTGTGTGTGTGTGTGTGTGTGTGATGCACACACACATTCATTTATTTATTTATATATATGTATATACATACATACATATATTATATATATATATATATATATATATATATATATATATATATATAATTAATGAAACAATAGTACACTGACATCATCTTCCTATGTACCAACCAAATAATTATTCATCTTCATGGCAACAGTAGAACTGTAGTTTTTTTTCGAGATTGGAGTCCTCTTACACTCCAGCTATGAGGTTCATGGGCTTATACTGATGTTGGTATTTAGAGATGACGTTAGTAATGAAATTCCAAGATCCCCTACTGTTACTGTGAGGGTGATTACCATGGTCGTCATTAAAGCAATGCCAGTTCATAAAGGAAAACGGGAGATCAAAATGGACACACTACACTGTTATAAAATTATATATGTGGCATTACAATCTAAGTGCAAGTAATAGTTATGCTTTTTTGTGGATTATTGGAAGTACATTAGCGCAACGTTAGACACTTCCAAAATATGTTTTTCGTTATTTTCAGTGTTAAAGAGGAATCAGTGTAAATAATAAGCCCCATCTCTAATCAATTTACGTTATTTTTTATTGTGCTTCAATGACATTCATTCTAACCAACATGCATATGTTTATTATCTCTGTAGTGATCGTGATACAGTAAAAATCGCGTCTCCTGCGCTTCCACACCGTTGTTTTGTCCGGTGAATATTAACCTAACAGAGGCTGGAGAGAGCGAAGAGCATTTGTCAGCCATGTCCGTTTCCAATCATTCGAGAAAATATCCGTCTACAAAGACTTGTGAATAAATGATGTTCATTCATCGTAGTATTTGTATTAACTTTTTTCATATGAAAATCTATAATGCTCGTTCATAACCATTATAGACGTTTAATGAAAAACACCGGAAGGGAAATGTGAATATGAATCAAGTGGAATTCATTCAAACACAGTATTTACCGAGTGAAAAGTACTGAAATAGTAATTGTTTTAGTTGAGTTATCTAGCATGTTCGTGTTCTTTCTCCGCAATATCTTTATAAATAATAGTTGTATAATAGTACATGATTTTTTCTACTTACAATATAAACTTACAACAGACGGTCTAGGCATTCCTTTAAAATATAATCCCTAAAGGACATCCCCCCCCCCCCGAGTTGAATTTGCTCTACACGGGCGCATTATGGGTGGAGCCATAACAATGACGTCACGCGTAGACAGATCTGGAAGCAAAACCTTAACAGCTCGATGATCTGTTAAGCCTTTTCGTTAACGTTAACGTTAACGTTGGCGTTGCCGAAAAGGCCCTATGTATATATGTATGCACTGTAAGCGCCTTTTACATGCTTAGATTATTTGTGGCAATTTGAGGTGACTGATACCACTGCATTTGTACTCGCTTCACAGTTTATTGGAATGCGGTCAAACCTGTAATCAATATATAACAATCATAATCACTGTCACAATAGATTTACGTTAACTTACAATATTTCTAACCAGTGCTTTTATTACAACCGGAGAGAGTCTATATGTTACACTGTTTGCCAAGCAGTCTTCTTTCTATATTATAATACATAAATTGTACAACGATGTACATGTGCAAATGATATCTACATTTATACATTAATGTGTTTGATACGTACGCATAGCGGGAACGGTCAAGGCCTTAAATTAAGTCTTCAGATCAGTCCTTATGTACGGGTTGTCAGGCCTGTGTTAACTCTCGAACTGCCCTACACACCACCATTAACCCGAGTTGGTCTGGGCATCTTGGAGAGGGTGATTTGTGCTCTGGGTCTTGGTCTATTTTATTTTATTTTATGCTCTCCTTTCGTCCCCTCCCTCTTTGAAAATCAGACCCAGTTGTCACAGCAGTCAATTCCCCAACAAAGGAAAACTTATACACTTAATCCGGTTCCATAGCAAGATATCCAGATATGCTATTTCCTTTTATCCCACCCATTTCACCATATCGTCATCACCCTCTACCTTTTACTCTCTTAGTGCTTTTCTCCTTCATCATCCATTTTGTTCGCCATGCTATTTCTATGTTTCTGATACATCTAATTTAAAAACTATATAAAAGTATATAAATTAAAATCAATTAAAAAGTAGAAATAAATAAAACCAATTTTTTGTAGTCCACTTGTTCAACCGTAAAAGTAAAAATAAAATACAAAATAACAAAAATAAAATCCATAAAAAGTAGTTGTTCTCGTTCTTGTTCAGATATTAAATTAAACAAATAATAAAATAAATGAATAAATAAATAGATAAATAAATAGAAAATAAAAATAAAAAAACAAAATTTTTTTCTTGTTCTTCGTTAAATATTAATAACAACAATAATTCCTGTTCACTTGTTTTGCCAGCATAAAAATAAAAATAAAATATAAAAGTATAAAAAAAAAAATCAAATACGTTCTTGAGTTCACTTACCATAACACTTGCCTCCTTCCCCTCCAATGATGATAACAGAAGCAATAAATGACATGCATGGGGTGTCGCCCCCCTTCTATTAATCTACTACTTCTTTCACTTTCACCACTTTACCTTCCTTCCCCCTCCCCCTTTATTATTCACCTCTTTATTTTATTGTTTCGTTTTCGCAATGATCTTTCTCGCCTCACATACCAGAAAAGCCATTTGTGTCTTATCTCACAGTAACTCCCCTGTCCTCAGCCGACTCCAACAGGTCTACAGCCGCGACAATGACAAAGTGACTTTAGAACACGCTAATTCCACCCTTATTGATTATAAACAATTCCCATGCTGTTATTCTTATGCCTTTGTGTACAATTATGTCTTGTTTATATTCGAAATGTTCGTTAGAGAATGCTTAATCTGAATCACTAATAATGTTATCGCTATCATTATCGATATTCAAATGTCTTTGTTTTATGAATACTCAGCAATTCTGTCTCCTTATCACGAAGCCTTTTAGTCTTGTAAACGCCATAACTCTCTTCTTACATACAACTGTATATAAGGTACCCTTGTCCCTTTGCCACGGAACCACCATGTGACCAAAAGTACCTGAATTTGTGTTCATTCAAATTCTTTCATGTGTTCCAGTATGAAATATTTCAAAACTAGGTTCGTTCATAGAAATTTCTGAGCAGTCGAAACAGACCGCCGCCAGCAGCGGCCCGGACAGAACATCTTCCTCCCTGGGCGTCTTTGCCTTGCCCGTCCTCTACACGCCAGCTACCTACTCTCACAGAAATAAAGTTAAGAATCAGCGACAACCTTAATTTCAACGCCCTTCAGGGCAAACTGCAGTACCATCAGAGTCGCTTATTCATTTATTCATCGAAAGATTATAAACAGTAAATCCTTTCTCGATGAAGAATTAACAAACAAGTATTTTACCTATATTGAGTTCAAGAGTGATAGGACAACCAAGTCTAAGCGCCCGGTCAAAAGAGGTCTAAACGCGGGTCGATAGGAGCTGACATTCGTATAAGAAATAAAATACATGATATATGACTTGCTGGTACACATTCCTGATTCTTATATAATTATTTTTTTATTGTATATTTATTTTATATTCTAAATTAGTGAACCAGTGAGAATAATGTA
>NC_051402.1:19461761-19471761 GCF_015228065.2 Penaeus monodon
ATTATATTATATGTATATTATGTATGGTGTGTCTATCTATATTAATACCACACACAGTCTGTATAAATATGTGTAAATATATATATATATAATATATATATAAATATATATATATATTATAATATATATATATATAGAGAGAGAGAGAGAGAGAGAGACAGAGAGAGAGAGAGAGAGAGAGAGATTGAGATTTACATGTGTGTACACACACACACACACACACACACACACACACACACACACACACACACACACACATATATATATATATATATATATATATATATATATATATATATATATATATATATGTGTGTGTGTGTGTGTGTGTGTGTGTGTGTGTGTGTGTGTGTGTGTGTGTGTGTGTGTGTATGTGTGTGTGTGTGTCTGGAAATAAAACAACGAAGAGATGAATAAGAAAACACGAATATGCCGTGCAATAATACGAAAAAGCATTCGGCATATTCGTGTTTTCTTTCTCTCCTTTCTTGTTCGACATGAATTCCATATGTGTGTGCGCACATAAACATACATCTATTCATCTCATATCTCTAATGATAATGACATTGTGGGTATATAAAATGTAAACCATCATGAACTGAGGAATGACAAATATCGCTCTTCCCCCAATTATGTTTTAATAGTGACTAATGAAGAGGGCGTCCGAGCGATGAAGCTTGCAAACTTCCCTCTATTATAAAAAATTGCGTGTCGGGTATGTCTTGATGGCCATACCCCACCGGAGGTAAGTCCGATGTGCCAGTCAGTACGACAGACACCCTTTTATAATAGTTCACCCTACCGCACAGTTTCTCTATAATGAATATTTTCGGCGTATTCAGAATAATTGTACAACTGTATGTCAATATATTTTAAAGAGGAAGTTTAGTATTTTTTTCTTTTGTTAGTTATATAGAATTACATATTTTAGATATTAACTTGGGAATGTTTATATTCTTTATTGATAGATATTGTCAATAGGATATTACATTTTTCATTAATATATATGAAAATAGAGGCTGAATGTATATAGATGGAAAATTATACTTTGAAAATTATTCATCTTTTTTCAATAGAATGGTATTTTCGTTGCTTGATTATTTGAACTTTTTTTTTTTACAGTTTTACAGTATAGTTTCTTGTATTTTCGTCTCCAACATAAATATCTTTTCGTTTCCCCTAATTATTAGATATGATACATTTGATATTTTTCCTCTCCACCATTAATTTTAATTTATGTTGTAAGCTCATTGCGTATAGAGAACCATACCTAATATACTAAATCATAAAAGGAGAAAACATTTATCTCAATATTTCAAAATAAATCTAGAATGGTCACCATAGAAAACGCGAGGAATTAACTCGGATTTCAGGGCAAACTAAACAATTTTTTTCAGTTTATAACACAATGGGCCACGTTTATAAATATGGAAACATTGGGTCAGGTAAAATCAATCAACCACAGGCTATAGTTACACTGAGGCTCGTTATTGTGAACTAAAAAAAAAGAAAAAAAAATTATATATATATAATATATATATATATATATATATATATATATATATATTATATATATATAATTATATATATATATATATATATATATATATATATATATATAATATTATATATATATATATATATATATATATATATATATATATATATATTATCTAAGTTAGACTTTAGTTGGCAAAGTTAGCTACTTATACTTTAATCAGCATCAACTAAAGTCATAGAAAAATCTACCCTTTGCAGATTCAATGTGCACATGCTTCGAGAAATCATATATAGCCTTAGATTTACATCTTTGTTCACATATATGCAATTACAAGGTATAACCAACTGCAAGATCACCGGTTTCCGTATTCAATATATGTATCTGAAAAAGTAGTGATGAGTTCTGAAATGATTATATCATTCACAGAGAGTAACTTTACTGTGATTCGAAAATTAGTGATTTTTTGCCAGCAAAAATAATTCTCTCTTATATTAGTTACCTAGCTCATGTGTTTGGTGTAGGGTCTCCATAGAGCTTACAATACTCCAGTGTTGGTTGTACAAGCATGTTCGAAGCTATGCCTTTAACATCTGTCGTACAATTTTGTAGGTTTCTCCTTAGGAACCCCGGCGTTGTAATGAAGTCAATTTGTGTGTTCAAGCTGAGGTTATGCGTGAGGTGTACTCCTAGGTCTCTATAGGTGTCAGCTTTTGTATAGTATGGATGTACTATACTTGTGTACATGCTCTAGTGAATTGGAGAATCTTGCATTTATGGGGATAGTGCGGAGAGTGCAAGGTCATTAATGTACAGAAATGAAGAGGACCAAGAATCGATGCTTTGGGGAACATCAGAAGAGACAGACTGAGACAGAAGATGGATCTTCGAGCAGGACACGTTGGCTCCTACATGTTAGAAAGGCTGTGATTCAGTGAAGAATTGATCCTGTGATCCCATAATACTGTAATTTGAGCATGTCTTCTGTGAGGGATTGCAAAATAAGTAGGGCATCAAGTTGTTTAATGCCACTGTTACAGGAAGCACTGGTTATTTCCTTATCACTTTTTCCTCTCTCTAATGCCACTATTATTGGGGTCAAAAGTTTACAAGTGAAATCATATGAACTCCCATAGTTCATACTATCAGGAATTGTTACATATATATTGTTTATATTTTATTATAACTCCTAATCAATTCTTCCTGACTCACAGTATCTTAGGAGTAGGGTTTCAAGTTAGTGAAGTGAACAAATGCCCTGCCTATAATGGGTAGTGTGGCTCCGTTAAGGAAATGCCTTATTACTGATACTTCAAACAGATGTAACCTGGGTCAATGTAGGGGGATCCTTATAGTGTACAAGAAAGGCTTAGCAAACACTTGTACTTATTACTCTATTTATTACTTAATTCTACTTACATTTTAGTAGGATGTTGGCCCTTCTCGATCACCGTATGAACCAATAATTGGAAACAATGGTCAAACAACTTTGCTTAGACTCGTTCTTCTCCGTACTGTTATGTACAGTGCTACAGACGCGACTCCCTCCTGGGCGCTTGCGACGCCCCCCGGGTCAACTGAGGTCAGCAGTTATAGCGACAAACAACATTCACCTTGGTCCTGGGTCTGGTATAGGATTCGCACCCTAATACCCGAGTCTAGTATGCCTCTATCTCCCGCAAGACATGTAAAGGAACTTTCCTATCTTGTTGCTTTTACACCCTGTACACATGACAGTCTATGTGACTCCTTTGACACATGCATATATATTTTAGTATATGTTTTGTCATTGATTCTGACATCACTTTAGTTTAACTGTCGTGTAGTGTCATGATAGGCTGCGTTTAATTGTCTCACTTGAACTCTGGACTGAAAACTATGTTGCCAGACTGTAAGGATATTGAGAGCATCAGCATGTTTGTGTATTATGATGTATTTGTGTATTATGTGGTCAAAGATTTTGCAGACAACTGATGTGGGAGAAATGGGGCAATAATTTGTAGGCTCTGTGCGACCGCCTGTCTTGAAAAGGGAGGATGTTTGAGGTGAATGTTTGACTGAATATAGATTAAAGGATAAGGAACAAGGGAGAGGTGCAGGACTTCAGGATTAAGACAGGGATTTGGTCATGTCCAGTAGCTTTGTTTGTATTTAGTGTCATTAGTTTGGAGGATTGGAAGGTTAGGACTGCCAGGCATGTCAAGTGTATTAATGGCATCACGTGTGTAAACAAATTAGAAAAGTGATGAGTAATGGTGTGTGGTCCCAAGTGTCTTCCAAGAGTGTGATTGTTGTAGTGTCTTGCCTGTATGACTTCAAAAACTTCAATTGTTTTGGATTGTTTCTAACATTGTTGTTTTGAGAGATGAGGGAAATGTGTTTATTTCTTTGTTTTTTCTTTTTCTTTTTTGAAGATTTTAAGTGGTGTTGTCTGTAGTCTTGTTTTTTTTTATGGTGTTTGAAATTAGATGTGATTAAACATTTTCCAATTGGCAATAAATAAACTCATTAAGCAAAGAACATGGTTTTCAGTAATATATCCCTTGATAGCCTCTGGGTAAGTGTCGGCCTCTCATTCAAGGGGTCGCCGGTTCGCGCCCCGCCACGCAATTGTCGGGCGGATTTTACTGCTGTGGCTGGCTACCACAGCAGGTAAGGACTAGGTTCAACCGAGTCAGCACCAGCTGACACACGTAAGCGAGTCGGCATTAGTCGACACAGGCCGGGCTCCCCTCATGGGCATATCAGACTTATCCTTATCCCTTGATACTTTATTTGCTTAACAGTGTCCTCCAAGTGGTAGGAGAATAGGAGACTTCTTCTATTACAACTTTACATGTCTCCTTTTGACTGGAACAAAATATTTTCCATAAATAGTGAAAACAGGATAATACTTAAATACAATCATTCTCTTGTAGATATATTTCTAAGATCTACAGGTTTCCTGAATAATTTGTACATCCACAGTCAACCCATGGGAAATTTTATGTTAAACTCACAGTATTAAAGTTTTTTGTTGACATCTGTCTGCCTGCATTAACGCCATTTTCTGTTATGGTAGAGCCATATAAATTTTTGATCAAGTAAGCAAACAGCTTTAGAAAATGTTATATACAGTATATATTGCACATTTCAATCAACATGCTTTAAAAGAATGAAAGGCTTTAGCAAACCTGATGTTAAAAATCCTTTACATATTATAAAACGTGTATCCAATAATCTTTTTTTTTTTTTTTTTTGTACTCTTCCTTATCACAAAATCTCATCTTCATTGATAATATATTCTTTTGGCTCACACAGTTCCTTCTTCACTTCCTGTTTTAGTACATGGGCATCCTTATCAGCAGAAAGAATAATAACAACATTATGAGCCTGTTCCATGTCTGAAACTCTCTCTGTCTTGACTTTATTAACACATAATTTATCCATCAGCATTATCCTCGATGGAAGGGCCTCTTCTGTGTCATGTCCATCAGGTATGTGGAACTCATTGCTAGGAAAGTCTTGCTGCATCCTCTTTCCTTCCTCATTATTGGTGTTCTTTGCATCGGACCTGATAATAAGTGAACTCTGGACTTTGCTTAATGGTTGTACAGTCTTCGGTGAGGCAGCATTCACTTTGAGACTGGTTTTGGAGTCTCCAGGTGAAGTCACAGTAACCTGTGTGTTACCCGAGTGTGTGGAGCGGTAGTGCTGGTGTGCTGCAACAGCTGTTGCAAATGACTGGTTGCAAATTGTGCACCTGAGGCCATGTGTCAGGATGTGCGACAGGTATTGCTGTTTCTGTGGGTAGGACACTCCACACTCCTGACAGTAATACTTGTGGTGTGGCTGAGTCCTGATGTGGTGGCGCAGAATCTTCAGGGTAGAGAACCGTCCCCCACAAGTCTCACAGCTGTAACTGCGGGTTCTTCGGTGGAACAGGTTCTGGGAATGGACATGGATTTTATTAGACACTTAGATTTTCCTATAAGAACAGACACTAATACAGACCATGTGTCATATTCTTTGCTTACAAATAACAGCTAAGAAAGCATTTGCAAGGAATAGAATTTTGGATTTTGCTTATAATCTAAATGCAAAATGATACACTACAACAGCTAAAAAGTTTCACTGTACATGACATTTCTTAATATTGAATTTTTCTATCGTGTTCTACCAGTTTGATTGTCTGTTTCTCTCTTACCTCTCTCTCCCTCTTCACCCCTCATCTTCTGCCATCCTCTCATTTCCATCTAGCTTTCCATCCTCTCTCCCTCCTCCTCTTGTTTCCTTTCCACACCCCACTGTCCTCTCCCTCACCCTCTTATCTCTCCATTTCTATCTCCCTTCATACCTCCAACCTCTCTCAACCTCTCTTTCCCCCTCTCCCTCTTCTTTCTGCACCTTCCTTCACCTCCCATTGCCCTACCTCCTCATATTATCCCTTACACTCCACCCTTCTCTCTCCCTTATTCCCTCTCCTTCTCCCTCCATTCCCAATCCACATCCTGTCTCCTAGCCTCCACCTTCCTCTCTCCTTCAGCTCCCTCTCACCTCATGACTATTGAGCTGTTTCTGCGTGAAGAACTTCCTCCCGCAACGGTGGCACATGACAGTCCTCTCTCCATGGCGTAAGATGTGAGAAGCCAGTAGCATTGGGTGGCGGAAGACAGCATTGCACTTGACACATGTGTGTTCCTTACTGAGAGGAAAAAAGTAAATAGTACATTTAATGGGATAAAAACTTTTTTTTCTGCTGAGAGAATGATGATGATGATGATGATGATGAACTATAAGAATAACAATAACAATAACAATAACAGTAACAGTAACAATAATAATACATAGTACATTTAATAGGATAAAAAAAAAAAAAAAAATCTGCTAAGAGAACTCACTAGTATTTTTTAGAGTAATATCAAATATAATATAGTTTATTTATTCAAAACCTATTATTATAATTTTTGACAATACTCAAGAATACAGAAGTTGCAGTTAATGACAACTCCAGATTTTTTGCCAAGGTTTGCCCAAAGGAGCAGCAACTTCTGCAGGGGTGGCACAAGGTACAAATGTGCTCACCCCCCAAACAAATACATTGGAATATCATCAATTTTCCATTTTTGTCAACAATACCTATATCTGACTTCACTAATATTTGTGTCCTACAGGCAGTGCAGTATCCTCAGACTCAAGATGTGTCCCATACCATACCATGTTTGTGTTGAATACTTACTGACCTGAAAGGGGATGTATAAATTTCCTTCCTTCAGTTTCTGAGTAACCTGGAAACAGATTAGAAACAGGTGGTGGTGAAGATGTGTTTGTCTCACTCACACACACGCACACGCACACGCACACGCACACGCACACGCACACACACACACACACACACACACACACACACAGAGTGAGCGAGAGAGAGAGAGAGAGAGAGAGAGAGAGAGAGAGACGAGAGAGAGAGAGAGAGACGAGAGAGAGAGAGAGAGAGGAGAGAGAGAGAGAGAGAGAGAGAGAGAGAGAGAGAGAGAGAGAGAGAGAGAGAGAGAGAGAGAGAGAGAGAGAGAGAGAGAGAGAGAGAGAAGAGAGAGAGAGAGAGAGAGAGAGAGAGAGAGAGAGAGAGGGGAGGGACAGTCTCTATTAAATGAACCTCCTCTTGCCTTCTGTTTACACCTAAACTAACCTTTGGTGCTTTGTCGCGATGTGGTATGTAAGGGAAGGTCGTGATTTAAAAACTTCATGGCATGTCTCACACTGCTGAATCTTCCTCTTTCTCCCTCTCTTCTTTGGCTCAGTAACAACAGGTGATTTCAGAGCAGCCTGGAATAGAAATGGAAAAAAATATATATATATATACAGAAAAACAGACAATTTTACCAATTCTTAGATAAGAAATATAAAAGAGTTAGTTCTCAATGACCAAAAAGATTCATCAATCAGCTTACCTACAATAACAAAAGATCTACATAAAAGACAGACCTCAATGTTTTCTCTCTCCTGCTTGACGTGTTCTGGTACTTCATTAGGATGGAACTTGGTCAGGTGCCTCTCGTAAGCCCACCAAGTAGCAAGGAGACGGCCGCAGTAAGGGCAGTCCATGTCTCGGTGCGTTGCGGTCTTGTGGGCGTGGAGGGTCTGTAGTGTGGGGGCTAGGAATGGGCAGTAGGCGCAGGGTATGCCATCTTCAGGGGAGGTGGGTGGGTGCTTTCTACTCACCTGTTGGGTTGGGGGAATTGATATTAATAATACTGATAGTAATAGTGCTAAATAATAATGATACTAGTAGTAATAATTAAAACAATAATGAAATAATTAGAAAAAAATAAAGATGAAAATAATGAAAAAAGTAATAATAACTAATAATCGTAATAATTGAAATAATAATAATAGAAGTAATGATAATAATATTAATAATAATAATGTTAATGACAGCATAGTGAAGGGTGGGTAAAGCCACTGAGCAGTTCCTGGACATAAGCCATCTAAGAAAGCATCTCACTCTAATTAGCCTTAAATAAGCAATGGAGATTAAGAGAGACTTTATTTGGTCTCCTTTAGTTCATATAGTATTTGCTAAACAACCAAAGCTTAATGGAGATTGCACCAATTTAATTTTTTTTTTTATCTAGATAATAAATAACATTTGGCAATTTTGCATCTGGTGATTGTTTTGAGTACCAAATATCATTAAATGCAAGACCTCACTATAATAATAATAATAATAATAATAATAATAATAATAGCATTTTACGTTCAACATCTACTGAATTAAAAGGTATAACAGTATCTCCTCCAAGCAAGATCTGAAGATGTGATATGCCTAATAAATGAGTGATAACGATGTATGTAGATTATTTTCTTAAAGATGTGCAAAGAGATTATTTGCAATTTACCTTGCATAAATGAACAATTATTGATGCTTTTTGGTTTCCTTATTGCAAGATATATCGTGTTATTGGGGAAAAGCTTTAAGATTAGTGTTTCCAAGAGCTTTACTATGAGTCTTTCTCTATATCTCTGTGTCACATAAGCATAAATAAGAATAATTAGAATTGCACTTTAATATGCATTTCTGGCTCTCCAAAAAATCTAATTAAGAAAAGGAAGCAGCTGTGTATATATGATTACAATATGAACATCTTGTTTTACATAAGTGAGTAATGTCTGGCACTGCTCATTAGAAAAAAAAAGAGTGAGAGATTAAAAGGGTTGATGAGCAGGGTCATTTGCTTAATATGAATAATTTACTTCATTTGTGACTTAGAAAAAAGAGAAGGGAAGGAAAGGGAGGGAAAGGGAAGGGAAGAAAAGGGAAAGGGAAAGGGAAGGGGAAGGGGGGGAAGGAAAGGGTGGGAAAGGGAAGGGAAGAGAGGGGAGAGGAGGAGAAGAGAAGAGAAGGGAAGGGAGGGATGGGAAGAGAAGAGAAGAAAAGAAAAGAGTAGAGAGGAGAGGAGAGGGGGGAAGGCAGTGGAAGGGAAACAAAGAGAAGGGATGAGATGGAAAGAGATGGGAAGGGAAGGGAAATGAAGAGAAGTGATATATGCATATATGTGTATCTGATTTTATATCTTTATTTATATTCATATCTGTACATATAAGTGAGTGAGAGATTGAGTGAGTGTGCATGTGTAAGTGTACATGCATGTGTGTGCATGTATGTGTGGGTGTGGATGCATGCACGCATAAGTGCATGTGCATTTCTTTTTTTCCCATTCTTTGTGTGTGTGTGTGTGTTTTTTTTTGTTTTTTATTATTATTATTATTATTATTATTATTATTATTATTATTATTATTATTATTATTATTATTATTATCATTATCATTATCATCATTATCATTATTATTATTATTATTATTATATTTCAGATCTATTTCTATCAAGTGCCAACTCTCTCTCTACATAGACACACAGACATATACACAGAAAGACAAAGGCAAACATACACACATACCTGTACAAACTTACATACATACAAACAGACAGATGCACACACGCATGCATGCAAACACACAAAGTAAATAAACAAATAAATAATAAACCAGAAAAAATTAATAAATTAGATCACCCTTTAAGACAGACATTTACTACCCTTCTGGCTGATATTGTTTCTATGTGGAGAATCTAACTAATAAAAAAAAAAAAAAAAAAAAATCATTATATAATAGAAGATGTTTAGGAATCTTCAAATTTAACCTTCCCTTATCAGTTTTCCCAAACATGAAAAATCACTTGAGATTGCAAATTATTTCTTTGGTGATCCTTAGAATTGTGTTTATGAAAAGAATGGTACAGTAATTCATGATTATCTTAATAATACAAACTACTGACTTGTTAATAATATACTTAATATCAGTTCATCAGTCTTATGAATAAAAAGATATGTGAAACACAGAACTTAATCACTTGAAGGATATGTTTAATAAGACATGTTTTTTTTTTAACTTCCTTTTATTGTGAAAAATAAGCATATTCAAATGTTATATTCAAATCACTTTACAAATATGTATTATATTTACAAT
>NC_051402.1:19476761-19479261 GCF_015228065.2 Penaeus monodon
AAAAAAAAAAAAAAACAGTGAGGGTTTTGATTTTGTTTTTTCTTAATGATTCAACGTATTTATTTAAACGTTTCAGATAGGAATATTTACTTTTATACCCGAGAAGAAAAAATAAAAGATAAAATGTCTTTACAAAATATGATCCCCAAACGAAAACAATAACTCTGCTTGACTTGGTAATAATTTCATCACAAAGCACACTACATGAGTTTATATATATATATATATATATATATATATATATATATATATATATATATATATATATATATGTATATATATGTGTGTGTGTGTGTGTGTGTGTGTGTGTGTGTGTGTGTGTGTGTGTGTGTGTGTGTGTGTGTGTGTGTGTGTGTGTGTGTGTGTGTGTGTGTGTGTTTTAATATAAAAAAAATAGCGATAACGGACTGGTTAGTGTCCAAAATTCTAACACTGTTTTCAGTTCTGTTTACTTATATGGACCGTCCCGACCAAGCTAGATTTCGCAAACTTCAAATGAATGAATGAACGAGCACTTTCTGGCAGGGCCATATATATGGAAGGCCCGGGTCAAGCTGGACTTTGCAAAATTTACTCGCTCACTCCCCGAGTTTTACCTTAGTCCAGTCTATGATCATAAAAAGAGAGGGGTTTTATGGTCAGCGTTGCCGTTCGTTCGTTTGAGATTTGCGAAGTTCTGGCTTCGGCCGGGCCTTTCACTTATGGCCCGGCCCAGCGTGGCCAACTACGGTCGAATTCTATGCTTGAACTACCTAGCATCAGTTATCAGTTAAATCAACTCGATTTTGGATTCCTATTATTTTATGTTTTATTTATTTATTCATTATTTTTTTTATTACTGCAAACTATATTTGGATTTTTTTTCTATTTTTTGTTTTATTATATATATATTTTTCGAAATTCAAAAACTGGCCCAGACTTGACTACACATTCTGAATCACTCACGAATGCAACCATATGTTTTCGAGGCATAGGAAAATTACAACCACCAGACGGTACTGCAACTGAACTCTAATTTCACGTTTAAGATGTTTTTACATATAATATCATAGTTATGATAACATCTAATGATAAATAATTGATAAAGGCTGAATAACAGAAACATATAAAAATAATTAGTTTATTATTACTATTACTTTGTACCAATTTTAAGAATGTCTCCGTATTCTTTTTAGTTCCAATGATCAATATAGGTCATTGCAGACTATTTACTATTTCCTTACATGGAAACACCTTTAACAAATATGGCAATATATTATATAAAATTATAGATATAAAAATAAAACACTTATTTCTAGGCAAGTCAACTACAAAACAAGTTCAGTTGTTTCAGTCGCACCATTTTCTGAGAGGACGACAAAGCATGTTTCCCATTCGTCTGTGTTGATGCCTATTGAACCTGGCTCAAGGTTCCCAGCTTCTGCATAAATCTGGACATCCTCAGCTATGTTTTCTGGCTGGACTAGAATATGTGAGGAGTTTTGGCTACATGTGTGTGCCTCCAGGTCTTCTTTACACTGGAAGGAAAAGTTGCATCGGTCACACATGTACCGCCTTATTACTCTGACACGATCTCCACAGAGGTGATCCCTCTTTATCTCCTCACTCTCAAATAAAGCACTGCACTCATTGCAACGAAAGTACTTCTTGATCTTAGTCTTTCCTGCCAGGCCTGGGTCAGGATCAGTTGGGTTTGCATGCTGCTTCATGTGTGCTTCAATGTGTGCTTTGCGGTGGAACATCTTGAAGCATACAGTGCACTCAAACCTCTTTGACTTGTGCTTCTCCATATGGTTTATGTATATACTAGATCTGTTGAACTCTGTGCCACATATCTCACACTTCCAGCACCTGGCATTCTGGTGAACAGCATTGTAATGATATCCAAGCTCAGAAGTTGTAAAGAACCTTGCAGGACACTTGTCGCATGCCACATTCTTGTCCCCATGTCTCTTCATATGTGCTTTCAGATTTTTGACATGGCCAAAGGTTTTATCACACTTATTGCACTTCAACTTCTCATTACTATGAGCAGTCGTAATGTGGTATGCAACTGCTGGCTTTGACTTGTATTTTTTCCCACATATCCAACAGAAGTGCTGAGAATCAGGTCTTAATTTCAGTCCATGAAATTTTGCATAATGCTGAGTTAACATCCCTCTCTTGGCTATCACTTTCCCACACATGACACACTCATAGCTTCCATGAGTTTTTGTGTGATCCCGATACTCTTGTGCATATTCAAATTCCAACCCACACAGGTCACAGACATGGGTCTTGTTTTTGTATGTCATCTTTGTAGTTTTAACTAACAATTTCTCAATCCTTGTCGATTTCCTTCTTGTTCTGACTTTTCCTCCCTCTCTCTCCATGGCGCTCAGGGACACTCCCTCATCCACTGTTATCTGCAAAGCATGAGAGCCTTATCAGAGAGAGAGAGGAAAAACAAAACAAACATCTTCAGAGAATGAAAACAGAACAACATGAATAATTTTATCAC
>NC_051402.1:19481761-19484261 GCF_015228065.2 Penaeus monodon
TGATACTATAGTCTATGATCTATGATCTACCAACTAAGTGATCAATGTTTTGCACATACGCTCACATGCTCTCTCTTTCTCATTCTATGTCTCTGTCTGTCTGTCTGTTTGTCTGTCTGTCTGTCTCTCTCTCGTGCTCTCTATTTCTCATACTCTCTCTCTATTTCTCGCGCTCTCTCTCTAGCTCTTGCTCTCTCTCTCTCTCTCTCTCTCTCTCTCTCTCTCTCTCTCTCTCTCTCTCTCTCTCTCTCTCTCTCTCTCTCTCTCTCTCTCTCTCTCGTGCTCTCTCTCTCTCTCTCTCATGCTCTCTCTATTTCTTGTGCTCTCTCTCTCTCTCTCTCTCTCTCTCTCTCTCTCTCTCTCTCTCTCGTGCTTTCTTTCTGTCTCTCTCTCTCTCTCTCTCTCTCTCTCTCTCTCTCTCTCTCTCTCTCTCTCTCTCTCTCTCTCTCTCTCTCTCTCTCTCTCTCTCTCTCTCTTTTAACCCATTCGCCCCGGAATTTTTCGCTCAGCGCCGCTCACGGTAATAGTTGCCAGCCGTGTGGGCCGCCGCAACGGGATTTTTTCTGGAGCGGTGCGGCGGCGCAAAGACCATCATAAAATTTTTGCAGGAATCTATCCATAGATTTATTATGAAAGTTGCGTTTTATATAAGGGCAATGTGTAGAAACTGTACTTTTCTCATAGTTTTTTCTAGGCATCTATTCGCCTTTGTATTGAGGAGATATACTGAATCGCTTCCAAGTTCTCTACACTATCTGATGACATCAACACTTTGATGCTAAAAGTTAGTGTTGTTTTTGCACGAGATGTAAAAGTATGGACTTAGCTGTTTTTTTGTGTTTTTTTTTCAAACTTTCAAATGAAGCAGAGCAGCAAGCCAAATATCATTTTGATACTCAGAAGTAGTGCATTGTCCATATAAGAGATCACACCATGTTTTTTATCATTTCATTCAACAGAAAAGGAAGAAAAGCAGAAGTGAATGTAGCTTCACTTTGATGTTCAAAAATAGCTTTGTATTGATATGTGATGTCACACTGTGTAAGTTTAGTTTTTTTTTCTTTAGTACAAGACTTGTAAGAGAGAATATACCTTCATACCTTCCATGGCTGCGATCGTTCTGCTGGAATGAGCCTTTGACTGACCTTTTATTCACATGACTAACCAATCAGATCACGCCATGTGACCTGATGCACCAATCAAAGCAATTACTAGTTTCCAGCCAGTCAGGTCAAGGTACATCATAATCATGCAATCTAGTGTGAACAAATCACATGATTACAAGTCATAAATAATTACAACAATTACATATGTCATAAATTACATACGTCACATATTTATCAACCAGTCAAATAAGACTAGTAACAGAGCCAAGTATTAGGTTGAAAAAAATAATAAACTGTCAGTCTATGGTCAGTCATCAAGGCAAAAATACGTGCCAAACGTTACGGGGCCCATAGATGCCATGGCAAGATTACATGCCAAACGTGTTGGCGTCCATTGAGAGCATGGCAAGAATAGATGCCAAACGGGGCGAATGGGTTAAGGCTGGGCAGGAAAATAGTTAAATGGTCTTCATGTATAAATAAATAGTTCTCTTTCTCCATATGTCTTCAAATTCTCATGATTCAGTTGAAATAAACATTATTGCACTCTAACTCAATTTTATCCTGGGTGAATAATTACTCAATACCAAAATATAGTGGGAGACATTGTAACATATTTTTTGTCATTACTTACCCTTTATTCAAAGTAAGTTATCACAATGTATATCATAATCATAAGCACACTGTTTTAAAAAATACAAAAATATATATAAAAAATATATGGAGCTAATCCAATAATTTATTTAATTATGGCTTGATGTCAAACAGCATCTTACTCTGTTAAAACTTCAGCATTTGTGGCTTGGTATGCAGATATGAAATCCTCACTAAGAACACAACAATCCTCAATGCCCTCCTTAATATATTGGCTCACTGTGGGCTCTGGATCTAGCCTGCTGGTACCCGCTCCCACCTCTGTGGTGCAGGTAATTTCTGTGTGACCAAGCTCCACATCAGGCAGAGCGCTTATGCCCGATGTGGCATGGATTCCTGGTGAGCTATCAACTTGCTCTTTGAAGTTGTCTGGACTTATGTCAGTGGCTCCTGCTCCCAAAACAAAGGAAGCAATAGTAGGATGGTCTTGGTTGATGTCTGTGACTAGCATTACACTTCTTTGACTCTGATTGTATGTGTCTATTGCAAAGTTTGCACTACTCCCAAACAGTTCTACGGCAGAGTAGTGACCTGGTGTGTGGGTGTCTGATGTATCAGTACCACTGACAAGCAGTGGCATTTGTGGGGACTTTGTCTCTATGGATGATGAGAATTTCCTGTCTGTTTTGGAGGTCAAAATAGTGAAGTCAGACATCTTTTCTATACTGTTTACTTTGCTCAAGTTTACAGTCTGTTCTTCAGTATGTCCATCTTCTGAGGTTTGTGTGGAACTTGTTACA
>NC_051402.1:19489261-19501761 GCF_015228065.2 Penaeus monodon
AATTAAACATATAAGAATGATGACTCTCTCTCTTTCTACATACAAAAAATTCTTCTGTAAAATATCATCAGCTTAAAAAAACAAAAACAAAAAAACTAACTAACTAAATAAATAATAAATAAATAAATAAAATAATTAATAATAATAATAATAATAATAGTAATAATATACTTCCATACCTTTAAAATACAATGCTACTTAACTTTTTATTTACAAGTAAATTTCAGGTCCTGTAGCCTTTACTACAAGACCAGTTTTGGTATAACAAAGCTGATTACTTATTGTATTGTGACCATTTTCTTGTATGCCTCCTTTGTATGTTTTTGAAATGTTTTTTGTCTCTGTTACATATTTGATATGTAGGCCAAAGTCATAATAATTATGTGTTTATCAAAGTTCAATTTAGCTGATTATGAATCTTGTATTAAATGTGAAAAAACACTTTTTGATTTACTTTTATATAAACATATATGTGCACTAAACTGTAAAAGACCAAATATGTTTACCAATTTAATTTTTTCTGATTATATGTGCTGATACTGGTATAGAAAGAATTTTTTTATTCAAACTTTATTTATCTAAAAGTATATAGATTTCTAAAAGTATTTACAATATGGTACACTAATAGTGACATGGACATGTACTCAGTATTTCTTCTTACTGTGGTACAAGTCAAAGCACTCATACTGACACAGTGCAACCATACATAATGAGCACAGTATCCTTGTTTCTTTCCTTATACCATGTGAGTAACACACACAACATCGACGATATTTATTGCCTGGAGTTCTTATCTGGGTGTGTTTTGTTGCCCTTTGGAGACGGCTCTCAAAAGTGGGGGTGGAACGGCTCTGGTATCCCAAAGTTGTGCGTCAGTATTCAAGTCGGTGCTCATGAGCTAGTTCTTCCCGGAACTCCAGTTGAGCCATATGCCCTCCAAGTGCTTTGGGCACCAGGAAGGCATTGACCACTACCATGTCCAGAAGGTAGAAGAGTACCTTCTTGTACCACTTGATGTACTTACAAAATGCTGGGTGGGATTGAACCAGATGGTTGCTCAAATCTGACCCCTTCATACCAGAGTTGTAGTCCACTATTACCTTGGGCTTGGTGCATTCACACCCACTCTCAATCAAGACTGTAACCATTTCGCTGGTGTGAATTGTGGAGAGCATGGTTACATTCCTGTTGTTGTGCTCCTGTAGTCCACACCCCCACAAACCTTCACCTGCAGGTCTTTTGGCATGTACTTGCAGTTTGGCTGCACCATACCAACAGCATCTGTATGCTGACTCTGCAAGTAATGGAATAGGGCAGGAGAGCTATACCTGTTGTCGGTAAAAAGAATATGACCCTTTCCAAACAGCTCAGCTGCTCCCATCAAGTCAATGATAGCCTTCTATGATGCTGGTAGTTCACCTTTGTCTTGGCCCATGTATATTCTGAAGGCACAAACATAAGACCTCAGCAGGGCCATGAGCCACCAAAAGCTTGTACACCTTGACCCTTGAGCATGCTTGATTGTGGAATCTCCAGAGACTCTCATCAACTGTAATCCTCCTAGGTGGAGAATAAACAGCCAAAAATTGAAGAGAGATCAGGTCAATCACTGGGCGCAACTTCCAGAGCTGATCACCAGCAGCATGCTTGCCACTGTTGTCAGCTGCATGGAGGCACCCAGTGATAGCCTCAAACCTGTCCTTTGTCATTGTCTCAGAGAACACAGGCATGACATGCTGGGGGTCTGTTGACCAATACCATTTCAATTCTGGCCTTGGCACAATACCCATCAAGAGCCACAGACTCAGATAGGCCTTCAGCTCAGAAACTGAAATGTCAAACCAAGCTTTCTTGTGTGCAGAGTAGGATGGAGATTGCTGGTAGTGATACCTGAGAGAGAGAGAAAAAAAAATTAAAGACATGCTGCTCAAAAAAGAAGAAGAAGAAAAAAATAAATAAAATAAAATAAATAAATAAAACTAAGCTACACAGCACTGGAGAATATGTAAATAGTTGATAAACTGATATGTTACAGCAAACTGTAACTCACCGGTTAGACTCCTGGACAAGTATTTTCAGAAGTTCATCAGTAATGAAAATAGAGAAAATAGTCAAAGGGCTGGATTCCTTGTCCAGGTCGGGAGCATTGATCCCAGGATGCCTGGAGAATTCAAACTGCCTCGGCATGTTTTCCCACTTCTGCCATATGAACTTCTGGGTTCCAGGATCATAATGTTCCCTCGCAAAAACCTCTGACAGTGGCTCAAGAGAACCGAACATAGTGTCCTGCTGGGACAAACAGTCCAAATCATCAGAGTCACTGTCAGAGCTGCTTTCAAGTGGGGCCCCCCTTGCCTGGTACTCTTCATCAGTACTGTCATTTGATGATATGTCATACCATTCCATTAATACTGCAGCCTCAGCCAAATCAACTGGGTCCTTACTTGAGGAGCACCGGACAGACAGAAAGAAAAGAAGAAGAAGAAAAAAAGAATTACAATATATACAAAAAATTTGTTGATACTATCTACTTACTTTTCATATATAAACAGATATATGACAATGATTTAAAATCTACATACTGGTTGACCACAGTGGCTAAGTGTGAAGGCTGTGGGTTTTCAGCATCCTCACCTACAAAGTATGTGAAAACACATCAGACTGAAAATTATTCTATAATTATGCAGACACTGACTGTAGACATTATTTTTTTTTGAGCATACAAGAGAGAATGAAATGAAAGTTACTTACCAGTAAATTGCAGCAGAAGCGACACGAGAGCTTGACCTCGTGAAATTTCCAGGTTGGAAGCGAATATTTATAGGCCCTGTTGCCCATCTTTTGTACAAATTATCAGCCAATCAGGTCATACAAAATTCTGTGTTTTGGTCTGTCAGGCTATTCTCCTGGGCATACACCACCACTATATGTGATGCATAAATGACTACTTTTCCCTCTTCACACATCCCCAATGCCTTTCATACTATTCCTCATCCTCCATCTTAATTATATTTTTCCCTCTCCCCATCACCTTTGCATCTCAGTGCTACCCTTACAATAAAAAAAACACATTTAAAATGTTTCTACAGTGTCACAGTATCAAGACATGATGTTCATGTCATCTGGAGGGAACAGCTTAAAAACTAAGACATACATCAAATCCAATAATAACCAAAGATCAGACCAAACGCTGCCTAATACTCCATTCTACACTCACCTGCCCCTGCCCTTACTACGTGACTTGCTCCGCCACGTGTTGTCGTGTGCTGGGTTGAACTCTGGGTCATCAGGCCGGATGCCCTGGTCCTCTGGCCGCAGCTCATCGGCCAGAAAGTCATCGTCATCATCCAGAGGCTCCACTTTCACTGAGATTTTAGAGCCATCATCTTCCTCGTCATCTTCAGGTAAACCCAAGTCCATAGCACCTGTCAAGGAAATCATTTAAATTCTTGTGTGTTTACCTTTACTTATGCATGCAAGTACTTAAAATTCCATTGTCTTGTATATATCTTCTCACATCTATTTATCTAGTCTTTTATTATCTTCATACAAACCTAATATCTATAAAACAATTTCATACATTTATATCCATCTTATATCAGTATCTTATAAATGAGTTATATTTACACCATTTCATAGGTTTTTCCCATTCTTATCTAATATCAGTCCACTTCAAACTTGTAATCAGATTTTCCATATAATTTACTATTAACCTATTGGATATGGATGCTTCACTGCGATCAAACAGCCCAAAATACAGGCATTAGGCTTACTTGATTGGCAACTCTGACGGGTACAGGGTTTGTAGGTCAGGCACATGCGAACACTCGTGCGTAGTGACAAGACTCCTATGTCTCCCCACCCTTTGCAATGTTGTTTTTTATCTTTTCTGCATGAGCACTTTTAACTTTTCTGCCATTTTGCAATATCCATATTTGTCAATTGATTTGCCTTATCCAGCTGGTAATAGACTGTTTTCCTTGCACAGACTCCATATCATCTCTCTAACTAGTAAATAACTCTGTGCAAGAATAATAACAATAATTAAGAATCTATAATCTATATTCTAAAGATTCATTATTTCTTTTTTTTTCTCATAATATTCAATTTTCTGTAATACAATCTGCACTGCTAGTCACAGCAGCCATGACATGATGGTCATATCATCTGGATCATAGGGGTTCAGCCATAAACTGCACCAGACATCTCAATGCATGTATGAATGTTTCAGGCATGAATATCTATCTTTATATAAAAAGTTACATGGATTCGAGACACACACACACACACACACACACACACACACACACACACACACACACACACACACACACACACACACACACACACACACACACACACACACACACACACACACACACACACACACACAAAATATATATATATATAAGATAATTGAGTTTAATGATAAATTAATATATAACAAACTTTGGCGTGTCCATACTTCTAATGGCCTTATCTCAGTTCTTTGTTTAACCCATCACTGCTGGGTCACATGTACCATCGCCATAACAGACCGTTTGATCTGCAGGGTATGCCTGTACACGTGGCAATGCGCCAGAGCACATGGAGCGGGAGATTTGGCTTGATGTAGCAGACTCCCACGCCCAGTGTCTGGCTGTTGCCAGAGATTATCACACTCAGGGATAAGTTACCTGGTGGTGAGGGGTTAACATTTCTTCAGCACCATACAGTGCCTGCAGTTTCATTACAATTAGATTTTTTTTAAACATTACAATTCATAAATCAAGCTTTTTTTAAAGAAAATAAGTGAGATATAGCCTGTCACTGATTGAAAAAATATATATGTATAATTACAATGGTAACTGTACCACAAAGCCATAAAATGTTAAATTTTGGGGGTAGCAGGATAAAAAAAAAAAGAAAAAAAAAAAAAAAAAAGAAAAAGAAAAAAAAAAAAAAAAAAAAAAAAAAAAAAAAAATATATATATATATATATATATATATAATATTATATATATTATATTATAATAATTATATAATATATAATATAAAATATAATATATAATTATATTATATATAAATATATATATATATATATATATATATATATATCATCACCAGAAATCACATTTTTCTCGTAATGTGACTAGAGCAAGGTAGGCATTGGCTGGAACAGTTCCCTCAAGATGTAATGTGAGGTAAGGTGCCAAACATCCTAAGATGTTTGTCAAAATTTCATGACAAGCCAGGCTAAAATCTAATAAACAAAGTGACAATATTTCTCTCTTGCTGACACCTTTTGACCAAACTTTTGTCTGCCACTGTTGCAGGCATTCTGGCAATGCCCACCCCCCCTCCCTCTTTCTCCATCCTGACTACACAACTTTCTGTAGCGCAGTATAGCCTTCACATTCATACAAAAGCCTTGGGAACAATGCTCCTGTCGATTACAAAAGCATGTATAGACTGCTATGTATGCATATGATAAACAATACACAATGTGTGATGAGAACAGATTATAAGTTCTAGAAAGCACAAGAAAATCTGCCCTTGTGTGACTGCCACTTCAATGACAAAGCACAAACACCAAGTACGATATGAAAACAAGCACCCTTACATATCACCTATCCCAGTAGTTCCAAAACTCTGCTCAGCCAAAGCATCCTAAATTCACATACAGGTTGTCCTTTCTATGGCACTATTTTCATTAACACCCCTCCACCCCCATCTCACACAATTTTATAATTACAGCAAACTGTACCTTCACACAAATTACTGTTCAAATCAAAATCAATGCATAATCATATGACAAACACATTCTTACCAAAAGTATGTTCTTATCAGAATGAGAGCAACTACCCACTACCGCAGGGTATTATGGCACTCATTTATTAATTTGTTTCTAGCCATTTCAAGTTGTAAAGAAAGATGTCTTTCTTTTCTCCCACACTCCAGAAATAACTGAACACAAACTGAAGGCTCAATGCCAATGCATGCAACCATTCTTACCAATCGTCTCTTCATCGTTCACACGAGGCCCTTTCATGCGCCTCAGAAGCGAGCGATTGTAGAGCTCTTCAATGGTTGTCTTTAGAACTACTGACCGCTGCTCAATACCATCTAGTTCATCCAAGAGCCTGAAGCACCTTCGACAAAGGGTTTTGGAATAGACCTGAAAAATAAAAATGGTGTATTATGTATGGAGATTCTGATTCTCATCCACTCTATAACTGTTACTAACATTTCCCTAACTCTCCACAAGCAAATGATAGCAATAAACATAACTATCCTATAACTATGAAGAGTGAATAAGAAACACTATTCAGTATTAATCATCTATAACACACTATTAAGTAAATGATAAAAAAAAAAATGTAATAACAACAACTATTACACAAAAAAATCATGAAATATCCACATCCTGCAATAATGATAAAACCTAAAGATGCATATCAGCTTTCACCAGCCAATTATATCAGAGATAAGAATAAGAACACAGCAATAAATAAAATTCCCACAAACCTGTGATGATTCTAGGGGACTTTTTATAATGACTGACAGCATGTTTGCCAGTTGTTGCTGAGAATGAGATGTCACACTACTCTCAAGGAACACATTGGGCACATCCTGTCTGTGGAGCTCCTTAATCACACAGTCGCAAACCTGCATTTTGGTAAGTAAGGCAATTAACTGATCTTCTATACTATGGGTGGAGAAATGGGTTCTCAACAGAGTCTGTTAGATTTCATCCATTCTTTAAATTTATCAATGAAAATTTTAAACAGAAAAATAAATACACAGCAAACTATTTCCTAACCTCAGTTCAACAATCAGAAAATATAAACCATTTCCTTTACTCACCAAACAGACAACAGGGGCAGCCCCTAGACTGGATGTTGTATCCTCCATCTTGCAGCCTGTGTTTGCCTCCCCTATCTCCACACAACCTTCCTCGGCCATATTCCTTGGAAGATGTGTACACAGGCTGTCTGGAGAAAGATAGAGAACTTAAAAATTGAGGTTTTCCTTCATGATTTGCTGGTCTCTGTGCTTTAAACCTCACTGTGTGCAGTGTCAAGACTCCTTGCCTCCCCTTTGCAATGGTAGTCATTTTTCTGCATTATGTGTTTTTTTTCTTTCTTTTTTTTTCCCAAGGTCTATATCTGTCATCTGATATGCTATATCAAGATGGTAACAGACTATTTTACTTGTGTAGATTCCATATCATCTCTCTAGATAGTCAATAATTCTGTGAAGTAACACTAACAGTAAATAACTTCTTTGTGTTCCTTTTTAATATTTTTGCAATATCAGTTGTATGCAACACACTCAGTGCTGCTGGGTACAGCAGGCAGGAATAAGTTCTTGAGCATGGAAATATTGTTCTCCCTCAAGCTGGCACTCATCCTGTCATGGCTCACGGCTAGTACACTCTACACTCACAAGTGGAAATACTGGTAATCACCCTCCAAGAGCTTTGCATGGCAAATCATTCCCTGCGCCCCAACCTTCAGCCAAATTTTTCACTACTTGCCCTAAGTCAATTTCTTCATGACTTGATGGCTACATTGTCCAGATCCAAGGGGTTACAGTGGAGGGAAACCTTTCATTTTTTTCATAACATTTTGCTTATAAAATACAGATGCAAGCTATCAGGTTCCTTATCTTGTGCTAGAAGTACCAAACTCACCAGGCATAATTGGCAGAAACTGCCAAAGTGTGCCAAAAAACCTGCATTACTAGCACTAGCCAATTTTGAATACCATATTTATTGGGTTAAAAAGCCATTTGAATACTCTTTTACTACTTTAAGGGCCACAAGAATATATTCAGACCAAACTAAACCTTTGCCTTCTGTATTGAATTTCCTTGTGGTCTACTCTACCAAAAAATTAGAATTGACATTTTCTTCTTTTACATGTCTTTTTTTCATTATCTCCTGTCAGTAAACTTTTCAGTAAACAGTCTGGGAGTTTTGTTTTTCAATTGTCTTCACACATAGATATGTGCTAGTCACCAAGAAGTCAATTACTAGTACTATCTTGATCACCTATTTACTCTTTTTGTTGATTTTCAGATTTTTTTTTATTGCTATTTTTAATGTTTATAACATTATAATAATTATGTCTATAATTATAATAATGGCAATGACTTTCATGGTTTTTAGTAAAACATTTTTTTTTTTTCAAAAACTCAAGGAAAGGGGAAATCTTGGGAGATCCTTGGTGGCTGAGCACCTGTGTGCACATATTTCACAAAATAATACGAACAGTGAACATTGCACGTTCCCGGCAACATTGGGTTGCTCAACAATTTTTATACAAGGTTTTTGTAAATAAGATAACTTTTGTTTAGTAGTATTTGTAGGCCTATAAGCCACAAGCTACAGAGTCACTACTCAAGTAGAATAAGCCGAATGCCTGAATTTTAAGCCATGTGTCGTCTAATATAATCTAAAACAGCCTCACACCTGCCAATTTTTTAACAGAGTGCAGTATACAGTACAACTTTGTCTTCCATTTCAAACACAGTTTAAATTCAATTAACCCAGTTCCACATGGATGGCATGCATGTACATGCCATGCCTACTGAGACTTTAGTTTATTCATTGTCTTTACACATAGATAGCTCCACAAGAGAGGATTGATGGGGGGCTCAATCCTCAGTTTGGACAGTGCCCAAATGGTATGCCCAGTCATAGTAACTATTGTTGAATAAATTCTGTAATGGAGTTGGAGACTTAGTATTTGGCTAGTGCATTTGTACTGTAAAGAATTGCCACTGTCGGCCCCATGGAGCACTATTTTGTCAGTGGAGTGGGGCCTTGAATATCTTCCCACATGTAGCAAATAAGAAGCATGATGGGCAAAAAAAAAAAAGTGACACACAATGGTTTGAAAATGTAAAAAAGTGAAAAACAAAATGTTAATATGTTAAAAAATAGAGGAATATATAAACCTCAATCAACATTCTATCAACCATGAACCATTACATAAATTTCTTCAATCTACAGTGCCCTATTTCAGATAATTGCCAAATATCAATCATTTTCTTTATACATGTTACTGACATAACCCTATATATACAGTCAAAAATCCCATCCAACCTAGCAATTATAATTTCTTTTTTAATTATCAATTGTGTAATATGCATGATCTGTTGCTGACTTCCACCACAAAATGACGTAAATTAACTCCACATCTCCTGAGTCCCTATCACTCCAGCCACTCCTGGGGATTCACAAACATCCCCATCCGAATCAAAAAACCTTCCTAAACCAGGAGTTTTGACTGTAAATTCCCTCCCTATTTCTGTTTTTCCCTGTCAGAGGCTCCTCCCCCAGACCCCTACCCAATGGTCTTAATCTCCGCAGGCCATTTATCACAAATCGCGTTCTTCATTTATGACATCAATCTTTGCCTGCACAGATTATTTCACGTCTTTATGACAGTGTCCTTAGATCTTTCCTATCTCAGTATGGTCAGTATATAATTGTATACCCCAGTACTATATGTTCCATAACTTCCTATTATCAACCTGCAGAGGAAATACCATAGATGAATAGTCTTACTTTCTGTTGTTCTGTCCATTAAATATGGCTATTATATGGCAGTGTGAAACAAACTATACCACTTAAGGTTTGTGAGCTTCCCTCGAGATCTGCCGTTAATCAAAGGACGGCCTGCATTTTATTTTACAAGAATGAACCTGGTGGAGGTCTACTGATCTCTGCAGCTCTACCACAGTATTATTTAATGTGGCATGATACTAATGTGCTATATCATGATGTGCTATTAGCATTGATGAGGAGGTGTTGCAAGGTGTACATAATTTCCTGGATCCGAGTTCAACCTGGACGGGGTATTCGTTACCGAGAGCGATGCACCTCCAGAGATTAAGCCCCAGAACTAGGCTGTCATGTGAACCCAAAATCCAAACCTAACCTTTCCTAGCTTCTATTTAGTCCCTAGACAGGGGGGCAGCTCCCTGTAACCCCCCTTTATTAACACTATGAAAGCACAATAATTTTATTAGAGAAAATGTCTGTGACATCCCTTCCATGAGGAGCGAGCAGATGAGTTGCGGCAAAGAGGAATTATCGAAAACACGACATAAAGAACTCTGGTCGTGTGAGAGTGCTGTGGATTAAGTCTCCGAGTAGTGAAATACAGAGGATATTTTCCTCATTTCCCAGTGGAAAATGCAGCCACTGCAGCTGTTCCTGTGTTGTTTATTAATTCATTTCTTTTGCTCCATAGGACGGCAGCATCTCTCCCCCCCCCTGTCTCTGTCACTCCTGGAAACATTGACCCTGGACAGACCACAGCAATTGCAATGAGAGGCAAAAAAATCTGGTTTAGAAAGATGCTGGAAACGCATCACAAGGCAGCTGACATTTTCCGTTTGTTTGTAAACAGAAAATACTTAATTCGTTTACTTGTTTACTCATAATCACACCGACATCTGACGGCAACCATGCATGACTAACAGATCAATATCAGCGTCTTTTTAACATAAACAGAACAACAAAAACAAAAGTAAACAAAACCAAAAAAATAGAACGTATTTTTCTGAATACATATTTTTCCTCGACAAAGCATCGTGAAAACTCCTCCAATAGATAGTCAATTTTACAAAAAATCTATCCAAATCCCGCAATATGAGTAATCAAGTGTTTCCTTCGAGAAAAGATAAACATTTTGAAAGAAAAACATTGACGAGGGCGCAAAGGGCGTGCATTTTTGTATAGATCAAAACAAAGCTTAAGTCTCTCTCTTTACTGCTTGGTTTTATTAATACATACTTCCTGTTACTTTTATATACATCAGAATATAACGAGAGTTCGAAACTCACCCGAAAAACGCAGAAAACTAGCGTTATATGAGCATCTTTACACACTTCGGGCATAGAACATGGCCGACTTCGGGATTTTCGCTCGTGATTGGCTGTTGGAAGATCGAAGCTCGAGCACTGATTGGTCGATAAGGGAGCGGGAAATTCGAACCATTTTTGATCGCACACACGCACGCACAAATAAATACTCACACACACACACACGCACAAATGTGCGTAAGTGTGTGTGTATGCATACCATACACACACACATGCACGTATGTATATATGTGTTTGTGTGCTTGTATAAGAGAGTGAGTGAGTGAGTGAGTGAGTGAGTGTGTGTGTGTGTGTGTGTGTGTGTGTATGTGTGTATGTGTGTGTGTGTGTGTGTGTGTGTGTGTGTGTGTGTGTGTGTGTATTCAATAAAAGGTACTAATTCGCTCCCCTCTCTCATTTACTTTCCCTCTCCCCTCCCTCTCTTTTCCAAATCTTCCTTATATTCACTCCTTCCTTCTCACTTTAAGCCCTACATCCCCACTCTCACCTTCTTCCTAATCCTCCTTAACCCCCTCCACCTTCTTTGCTCCCTTATATCCCTTTCCTCCCTTCTCCCATCTCCCTTTTCTCTGCGACCCCCCTTTCCCTTTCCCCTTACCCACCCCCTCTCCTCTCGAAGTCCCCTCCGTTTCTCTTTCCCCATTCCCCTTTTCTCTTTAAGCCCCCCCCCTATCTCCCCTTTTCCCCTTCTTTCTTCTCTCCCTTCCTTTCCCTTTCCCTTCGTACCTTTCCCACCTAGGATAGCTATGTAGATATGTGCATTCGCTGAAGGTCTAACTACGTCAATGCAGTGTGTACTTGCCTCGCATTATTGCGATGATTAAAGAGAAACGGACGAACAGGCGTAACACGAGCAAAATTATAATACTATTCTAATAATTGTAATAATAATATCATCATTATTATCATTATTATTATTACTATTATTTTTATTTTCATTATTACTATCATTATTATCATTATAGTTATAATCATTATTATTATTATTATTATTATTATTATTATTATTATTATTATTATTATTATTATTATTATTATTATTATTATTATTATTATTATTATTATTATAATGACAATAATGATAATAATGATAATAATAATGATAATAATAATAATAATAATAATAATAATAATAATTATTATTATTATTATTATTATTATTATTATTATCATTATTATTATTATCAATATTATTATCGTTTTTATTATTAGTAGTAGTAGTTGATGTATCATTATTGTTGTTGTTATTATTATTTTATTATTATTATTATTATTATTATCATTATTATTATTATTATTATTATTATTATTATTATTATTATTATTATTATTATCATTATTATTATTACTATTACAATTTAGTTATTATTATAATTATCACAATTGCATTTACCATTATTACTATTATCATTATCATCATTCTCAATATTAGAATTGTTATTATTATTTTCTTATTACTACCATTATCATCTGTATGGTTAGTATTAATAACATTGTCAATATTTTCACTATCATGATTTTTTCATTACCATCGTTACTTTTACTATTATCATTATTTTTCATGTTGTTATTGTTATCATCATTATTGTTATTATCATAATTATTATCATTCCTATTAATAT
>NC_051402.1:19519261-19521761 GCF_015228065.2 Penaeus monodon
TTCCATTAGGGAAGATGCGAACATATGTTTTCATTGCCATTTATACGCTCGTTTATGGCAATATTGCTGCTGTAATTAGCATAATGGTCACGCAAGCAATAATTACGGTAATCTGTAGGGTTTTGCATTACGTCGGTGGTAAAGAAACTAGAGGAATCATGGCAACATAAAACATATGATGTCAGGTGTCTTCTTTCTACTTTCTGTCTCCCGTCTCTCGTCTCTTCCCTCTCTATCTCTCTATCGCTCTCTCTCTCTCTCTCTCTCTCTTTCTCAAACTGTTTTCGAAATCGTTTTTACCTTCTCCTTTTTTTCTTCTTTTCCATTATTTACAATATTTTACTCCCATTTTCGCTTATATATCCTTGTCTTTATTCATCACCATTACTCTCGTTAAGGTATCTCCCATTCCTCCTATTCCATCAACCTATCCAAGTCCTCTTTGAGTCCCATTTCCCTATCCGCAATTTTAATTTTCCTTTCTCCTCTCACTCCTATTCTATCAACCTATCCATCTCCTATTTCTCTCCTATTCCTTGTCTTCTCTTCCTATTCCATCAACCCATCCAACTCCTATTTCGTTCCTATTCCCCTTTCTTCTTCCTCTTTCATTAACCTATCCAACTCCTCTTTCTCTCCTATTCGCTAACCTTCTCTCCAACTCCTCTTTCTCTCCTATTCCCCAATCTTCCTATTCCATCAACCTATCCAAGTCCTCTTACTTTCCTCTTCCCCTATCTACCTGCCGTTTCTATTCTCCCTTTCTCCTCTCTCCCCCGGGCGGCCGATCTACCTGTGTCTACGTCGGACTCCGTCATGGGGTTACCTGTTCGGCAGATAACCATCTACGGAATCTTTTTTTTGGTCGTCCTGTGGGTCCAGCGCTCTTGGCTTTACCTTGAACCCTGACTCTAAATCTTTCCCTCTCTATTTTGTCCTTTCTCTCTCACTCTCTATCTCTCCTCTCTCGCTCTTTCTCTCTGTTTCTGTATCTTTCTCTCCTCTCTCACTCTTTCTCTCTGTTTCTGTTTGTTTGTCTCTGTTTCTGTCTCCTTTCTTTCCTTACTCTCTCGCTCTTTCTCTCTCTGTTTCTGTCTGTGTGCATTTGTTTCACACTCTCTCCGTCTCTCGCCGAAATTCTCATTTCGTCTATTCCATTTTGTTATCTTATGCTTTCATACATACATACATATATATATATATATATATATATATATATATATATATATATATATATATATATATATATACATATACATATATATATATATATATATATATATATATATATATAAGCACATGCATATATACATACATTCGTATGTAAATGTTGTGTGTGTGTTTGTGTGTGTGTGTGTGTGTGTGTGTGTGTGTGTGTGTGTGTGTGTGTGTGTGTGTGTGTGTGTGTGTGTGTGTGTGTGGTTGTGCGTGGTGCGTGGTGCGTGTGGTGTGTGTGTGTGTGTCTGTGTGTGTGTGTGTGTGTGTGCGTGTGTGTGTGTGCGTGTGCGTGTGCGTACTTGTGTGTGCCTGTGCGTGTGTGTATGCATGTATGTATGTACACAAACACACACACACACACACGCTCCTCATCGCCCTCCTTTCTCCCTCCACCGTGCCTCCTTCTTTCGCTCTGAGGCCGGAACCACCTTTGACATGCAACTCCGAGTACTTCTTGTCACGTTGAAAAAGGGGGAAATGCAAGAGACATATCTGCAAACCCTAACTGCACTGTTGCAAGAGTAATATCTTCAAGGCTGGTAAAAGTAGTAATTTTAATGATGGTGACGTAATAGCGACGGTAGTGATGAAAGTGATGATGGTAATGATAATGGTAATGATCATTGCCATTCTCATCTCCATTGTTGTTGTCCTTGCAACAACAAACGCAAAATAATTGTTGATGATACGATGCGATGCGTAAGAAGGCATGAAGGCGAATTGGAGATATTGATTAATGATGAGAATATCAAGAAACAGAATAGAAAGAGGCGAAAGCATAAATAGATAGACAGAAAATCAGACAGACAGACGGATAGATAGATAGATAAATATACAGTGCACAGAAATAAAAAAAAAAATGGTTGTGCAGTGGGACAAAAAACAAAAAAAGAAAATAGGAATAGAAAGCATAAAAAAAAAAAAACAGAAAAAGAGAAGGAAGAAACAAAGAAACAAGAGAGGTACGGTGCAGAATGAAATAAGAGAATTTGACTAAAGGAAGGAATAGGGGAGGACGAAGATGGTAAAATGGGAGACTAAGAAAGAGGCCAAGAGACTGCACGAAGAATCAACAAAAGAGAATGAGAGACAGTGTGAATAAAGGAATAAGAGAGACTGAGAGACTGGGCGGAGAAAGAGAGAAAACAGAGAAACTAGACAAAGATGTGAACAGGAGTATAGACGAAGAAGGGAACAGTTGAAACCGAGAGACTGCACGACGAAGCATAAAGAAGGGAGGAAAAGAAACAGTGAGATGAAGATGGGAGGAGAGATTTCGAGA
>NC_051402.1:19531761-19534261 GCF_015228065.2 Penaeus monodon
CTTCCTTCTTTCCCCCTTCCCATCCTCTTTTTACCTTAAAGCTCCCTCCGATTCCCCTTTTCCATCTTCCTTTTCTCTTTCAGCCCCTTTTCTCCTCCCTTTCTCTCTCTCCCCTTTTTATCTCCCCTTTCCTTTCCCCCTCCGCTCGTGCCTTCCTTCTTAACCCTCCCCCCCTCCTCGTAAAGTCGTTTAAATAATAAATGGATATACGCTGACGGCCCAATTACTTCAATGCAGTGTCCTTGCCTCGAAGAAGATTGAATAATAATAATGAAAATCCCACAATACAAACTAGATTTATTGAAAATGAGACAACAGTTCCGAATTCCTCCTTGATTCCATCTTCAATAATAATGCGCGCGCACGTGTGCATATTTTGTACTGTAATATTCATATTGTCAAGTATCATTCTCTGTTACACCTAAATAAATTGACTTCAGATCCACAGTCACATGGAAAACGATTCCATCAGAATGCAGAGAACTGAATTCCGTAGCCAAATGGAACACATCCTTAGGCATAGGAACGTGCGAATAAAACAATAATAATAATAGTAATATTAATAACAATAATAATAATAATAATAATAATAGTACTAATAGTAAACCTAATGCTAATGACAATGATGACAGTGATACTGATAACGATTAATATACCTATAAAAATGGTAATAATGATAAAACTATAATGATAATGTTAACAATAAGAGAACAACATTATCATTATTATTACTATTATAATTATCCTCATTGTCATTATTGTTACTTTATCCATTATTATTACTAGTTTCATCATTATCATTATTATCATCATCGTCATTATTATTATTGTTATTATTATTTTTATCATTACAATTATTATTAGTATTATCATTATTATACAGCAACTAATACTATTATTAATAATATAATAATGCTGATGATAGCAAACAATGATGATTATAGTAATGCCAGTTCGATAGTGGTGATACCTATAACAATAACGTATTGAAAATATTTACCATAATAACAACGGCAAGTACAATGATAACGATAGTGCTGTTAATAACAATAATGCTATTAATTGATAATGAAAATGCTATTGATATTACTTTTATTAATATATGATAGAGATAAAATAATAACAATACAAAAAAAGATAATAATGATGATAACAGCAATAATACAGTAATGATAATGGCAATAATAATAATAATAATAACAATAATATCAATAATAATAATAATGGACGATAATGATGATAATAGTTAATAATAATAATAATAATAATAGTAATAATAATAATAATAATACTGCTACTACTACTACTAATACTAACGATAATAATTACGATAATAATGATATTAATAATGATAATAACAATAATTATGGTAATGATAACAATCATAATATTAATAACGATAACAATAATAGTAATGGTTATAATGGTAATGAGAATGACAGCTATAGCAATAACAATAACAATAAAAGCTAGTAATGATAATGATATCATCGTAGAAAAATTGTAACAAAAACAACAATAGCAATAGTGATAATGATACGGATTATTATCTGTTATTGTTATTATTGCTATTATAATCACTATTATCTATTATTACTATCATTATTATCATTATTATTCTCATTAACCATTGTCATTATCATTACTATTATTATCATCATTATTATGACGTTCATTATCATTATCATCTTTACTAATAATTGCTATCATAATCAATATTTCTTACTACTATTATTACTATCATTAGTGTCATTATTATTTTTCTATTACTATCATTATACTTATCACCATTATCATTGTTATCACTGTCGTTATCATTATCAGTATCAACTTAATATTATCATTTTGATCACTCATTATTATCATTACTGATTGCGTTAGTACTACTGCTGTTATCAGTATTATTATCATAATTACTAATAATTATGATTATTATAATAATTATTATTTTTATTGTTATCATTATTATTATCATCATTATTATAATCGTTATCATTATCATCTATATTCCTATTATCATTGTTATCACTTCGTTATTATGATTATCGATAATATCACCAAAAATATGAAACTGCTACAAATCAGTATGAACATATTGTTCTTTCTGTTTATAAAATTTCACGCATCACTTATTAATTAATTTCCACAATTTTGAGATACAATAACATGATATAAATTACACGAGACATTTTCAGCATCAACCCATCCAGCCATTCACAGCACAACACATAAACGCCAAGAATTTATCATGCAGCACATGCATTGCACTGAATTAACGGGGCTATTATACATGTACCTTAAAATAGTAACCAATTTATGGAGGAAGAATAACAAGCACACATTGATAATTATTAAGCGAATAAATATATATATGGGATGGGCACTGTACCTTGGTGATAGTGTGTTGAAGTTGGAGCACAAGAAATCTGACAGAAGAACCGACGTTGCTCTTTCACCCGGTCGAAGTGACGGCTACTGACACCCCAAGTCACCCGCTCGC
>NC_051402.1:19536761-19539261 GCF_015228065.2 Penaeus monodon
TATTATCCTTATTATTATTATTATCATTATCATTATACTATTATCAGGATCTTCATAATTACTGTTACTAATTATCATTCTGATCATTATTGTTACACTATCATTATTATTATTATTGTCATTTTAATTTTCTTTTAGATATTGACTGTAAATTGATGTTGAGAAAATCTTTTTAACACAGGGAAGATAAAAGATGTCGGCTTTGAAAGGAAGATGTCGTTAAATTGAAAAAGGAATTTTTTTGGTCATTATTTGGCATGCGATGAGTCTGTGACATCACACTGTTATTCTGTTTTTTTTTTTTTTTTTTTTTTTTTTTTTTTTCGTTTTTTTTTTTTTTTTTTGTTTGTTTTCTTTTTTTTTTGCGTATGACGTCATGATTTACTGCTTGTGATTTCTTGATTTGCTTTTTGGGGCGTTATTGATTTGTTCTCGTGACGTCATGCTTTGATTTTGTGACGTGATGATTTCTTTTTTTTTATGAAGTCGTGACTTGTCATTATTACCTTTAGTGATGTCGCGACTTGGTCTTTGGCGTTATGGTTACCTTTCATGGTGAATATTTTTTGTGAGACATCATAATTACCCCGTGTGGTGTCTGTGTTTCTTTGTGAGGAAATGATTACATATTGTGACGTCATAATTTACTTTTGTGATTCCATCTGACCTTTCATGATTCCATCTGTGACCCCATTATTTCCAATTAATGACGTCATTTATGCCTTTTCTTTAGACGACGGGGCTGATTGTCAAAATTATCATTAACACTAACATCATCATTATCATTATCATTATCATCATCTTTATCAATATCATTATCGTTATTATTATCATTACTGTTATCATCGTTATCATTATTATTAGTATTTTCATTATGATGATGGTGATTGTTCTTATTATTATTAGAAGTAGTTGTAGTATTGTTATCATTATTAGAATTAGTATTAGTTTTAGCATTATTGATATTGTTATTATCATTATTATTATTATTATCATTGTCATTTCATTATCATTATTATTATCATCATTATTACTATCATTATCATCATCTTTACTATGATTGTTATTTTTATTATTATTATCTTTATTACCATTATCATTATTGCTACTACTACTACGACGACGACGACTGCTAATGCTGCAACAGTTATCATTATCATTATTATCATTAGTATTATTATCATTATCAATAATATTATTACTATCATTGTCATTATCATTGTTGCTGTTATTTTTATTTTTCTTCTTATTATTATCATAATAATGATAATAATAATAATGATAATAGTAATTATAATTATTATTATCATTATTATCGTTATTATTATTATTATTATTATTATTATTATTATTATTATTATCATTGTTGTTATTGTTTTTATTGTTTTTATTATTATCATTATTATTATTATTATTATTATTATTATTATTATTATTATTATTATTATCATTATCATTATTATTATTATTATTATCATTATTATTATTATTATTATCATCATCATCATATCATTATCTTATTATTGTCAATATTACTATTGTTGTTGTTATTATTACTATTACCATTATTACTATTATTGTTATTACTATTATCATCATTATACCATTATAATAATGATAATGATGATGATAACAATAATAATAATAATAATAATAATAATAATAATAATAATGATAATAATATAGCTAATCACAATGATAACATTAACGTCAACGATGCTATTGCCATGAATAACACTGTAATAAGGAACAAACCAACAGCAATAACAATAATGATAAACAGTTTCTGTATGCCTTTCACGCACTGGACATACGCTCAGGCTTGTAACGATAATGAAGATGAATTACACTAGTAACAACAAATTTTATTAATATAAAGAAAGTCCTTTTAAACGCACATCAATTTAAAAACTGGATTTTCTTTTGTCTTAATTTTGCTTCTTCGTCACAATGGCAAAGCCTCTTGTAAACAGACGAAACAGAAACAGAAAACAGAAAACGCTATCATTATCACCCTTAAAAAAAAAAAAAAAAAAAAAAAAAAAACAAAAAAAAAAAAAAAAAAAAAAAACGTGATGCTGTATGCTAGATGCTGCTGCTTAGTGTGAGATAAAGAACCACGAGATAAGAATGAAGAATGAGATAGAAGACCTTTTAACCTTTACTCGAAGGACACGCTAAACCTGGTCCTAGGAGAGAGAAAGGGGGAAGGGAAAATGAGAGAAAGAGAAAGAGAGAGTGAGAGAGAGACGGGGGGGAGGGAAGGTGAGAGAGGAGAGAGAGGAGAGAGAGAGAAGAGGAGAGAGGGAGAAGAGAGAGAGCAGAGAGAGACAGACAGACAGAGAGAGAGAGAGAGAGAGAGAGAGAGAGGGGGGTGGGGGAAGCAGAAGTGAGAGAGAGAGAGAGACGAAGAGAGAGAGAGAGAGAGGGGGAAGAGAGTGAGAGAGAGAGAGAGAGGAGAGAGAGAGAGAGAGAGAGAGAGAGAGAGAGAGAGGCCATG
>NC_051402.1:19554261-19569261 GCF_015228065.2 Penaeus monodon
ACAATCTCAAGTATGGTTGATTGTCATGTGATAAGCTGTGAATGTGCATTGTCCAGAATGCCACAACGGACATTTCTTAATATGAAAAAGAGTAAAATGTGGAGGAAACAAAGCAGTGGAATGTGATGGCTGTCCAGTGTGATGATATTGCATAATATGGTGTAATATATGGATATAGATGATTATAATCTCTCACAATGTAAGGGTCGTAAAAAATGGAAGACAACACTAATAAGTAAAAAAAAAAAAAAATTAGTAAGAATGTATGGCCTCTGTGATTGAGACTTCACGAGTCATCATTCTGTGAAGGCTGCAGGATTACCAATAATAATGATGTAAAGGCACACAAAAAACGAGGCATAGTCTCGACCTATAGGTTCCATAGCTTGCCACTTTTCCCTGTATACTAGGAATAGTAGGGGTCCTAATCATTCATGCCACCAGAAAGGCTCTAACTTCCAAACACTAGAGCAGTGCCCCTGAGCATATGCATATTACTGGGCATATTACTAGATGTGGTCCTATTCTGGACAATCTCTAAATTTTTCATTAATATGTTAAGGACGACAAAATATATATCATAAACAAAAGTTTCCACACTAGGAGATCACCATTTGCTTTAGCTCCTAGGAGTCACTTCCACATATCCCTGCCAAAAGTACCAACCCTCATAGTCTGCCCTCCTCATTCCAGGCTTTTTGACACTCCACACCACAGACAGCCAAGATGAAGGAGCAGTATCGGGAGACAGATGTTGTCCGCAACATCCTGGACATCCAGTTTGGGGTGCTGTCGGCACAGGACATGCAGCAGTGCAGTCATGCACACATTGTGTCATCAGAGCTCTATAACCCGAATGCAAACGCCAGAGAACCTGCCTCTCATGGTGTCTTGGATAGAAGAATGGTATGGCAAGATTTCTTTTTCTTTATCATTATTATTTACCTCCTCCTCCTCCTCCTCCTCCTCCTCCTCCTCCTCCTCCTCCTCCTCCTCCTCCTCCTCCTCCTTCACTTCCTCCTCCTTCACCTCCTCCTCCCTCACCTCCTCCTCCTTCACCTCCTCCTTCTCATCCTCCTCCTTGTAATAACGATAATGTAATGAAAGGAAAACAAAATACTGATATTAAAAAAAGAAGAAAAAAACAATTATTCATATCCTTCAACCTCTCACAGGGTACTAGTCAAAAAGATGTGACATGTGAGACCTGCGGCAAGAATTTATCGGACTGCATTGGTCATTATGGCTACCTGGACCTTGCTCGACCAGTGTTCCACGTCGGCTACTTCAAGAATACAATCCATATCCTCCAAAATATTTGTAAAGTAAGTGTGTCATGACATGCTTATTTTGGCAAGCCTTGCTTTTTTGCAGGTTGAATGATTTTGCCTTGTTGGGTTGGAGAGGATGGGATTCAGAGTAAGATAAAAAGACGAATCTTGTAGTCTTGCTTGATCATTTAACTGCAGGTGTTTCAGATATCTCATAATTATAGTGCTCTTACTAAATATGTCTCTTTTTCTATTACTAGTATTTTGAATATCAGTAATGTTAGATATTGATGTTATTAAGATTTATTGTCCTATCAAGAATGTTTGTGTTATTCTGTCTTTACCAGTTTCATTTACATTTTTGTTCTATAACAGACATTCCCAATTGCAAAAGAAATCAGTATATGGAATAAGTAAAACATATTATTGCTTTTATGTTTAACATTGGAATTTTGTATACCTTTTTTTTCAGGTTATGTAATTATGTCACAGAAGAATATAGGATTTCTAATCATTGACACTTTTTAATGACATGTTAAATTCCATAATTAAAGATTCAGAACCATGGTAATTTATCTGAGCCATTATAAAACATTGTATAAGTATGTGTGTGCAAGTGTTTTAATAGTCAAATTTTTTTTTGGATATCCACAGTTCTGTGCACATGTACTTCTTAAACCGAAAGATAAACTTTCGCTCTGTGAGCAGTCAAAGAGATTAAGCTCATACCTGCAGAAGAAGGCTCTATACAAGCGTGTTAATGAACTTTGCAAGAAGATGAGCTTGTGTCCATACTGCAGTGCCAGAAATGGAACTGTGAAAAAACTACCACCTCTCAAGATTGTCCATGAGAGATTCAAAACAGTTAAGAAGGGGGATCCTCTGTTGACAGACTATTTTAGTAAGTAAGGTTCCTTGGAGAGGAATATGTTTTTAATATTAGGAAAGGGAATTCTGTTGATTTTGAATAGTCTAATAATCAAGTATACTTTCAATTTGGATAGAAAACTTCTATGCACAAAGTTATTGGAAGTCTCATTTGGGAGATATATCCAAATTGTTTATTTTTCAAAGAAAGCTTTTCTTTCCCTCTTCATTTTTTCACACTTTTATGTCTCCTCTATACAGCTCAGTTTGACACAGCATTAGAGTACAACAAAGAGTTAGAGGCACAGTTGGCCTCCAATGTTGTGGAGTTCCTGAATCCTAGTCAGGTCCTCGATCTGTTTGAGAGGGTTAGTGTCCTTGTAATCTGTTTGAATATTATTATATAGATTATATTTTGTACCTTTTTGATAAAGATTTATATTAATTTTTCTTATTTTTCATGTCTTTTGTGGACATCTCATATATTTTCTGTAGTCCTACAAAATAAAAATTGTTTTAAACCTTTATGGCTTTATATTAATATATTACTGTTATTTATGTATATCTTATTTTGTGCTCCAGATTCCTCTCTCAGACTTGCCACTCTTGTGCATGGACCAACAATTTTCGCATCCAAAGGATCTCATTCTTACACGACTGCTAGTCCCCCCAAACTGCATAAGGCCATCTGTGATCTCGGAACTGAAATCTGGAACGTGAGTTACTTGTGTGTATATCTGTGTGTGCATACAGTTTTCATTCCATGGTTTGATTGTGACATGCATCATTTTTAAAATGTTTAGCATTACGTTATATAAATTGAGTTTTGATTTGCATTTATAGTACATCTAATTGATATTTATTTGATGCGACATTTTCTAAAACATTCTCAAGGTATATATGTTTTTCTATTCATCCATGCTAATCAGATCATATATACGAAGTATGGGTTATTATTATTGAAATTTGAAAATAGTTTACATTGTCTAACTATTATGCTCCTTTATTTCATTAACCTGCTCACTGTGAGATGAGTTTATTAACATTCACATAGATGGCTCTACAAGCCTTGTAGATGGCTCTACAAATACTTATTCAGAAAGGAGTCAGTTACTAGTACTGCTATCTCAGCTGTTTACTCTTTTAGTTTATGGCTGATCACTTATGGAGCCATTTATGAGATATTTCACAAATGAAAACTAAAGTGAACATACATTTTCCTGGCGGCATAGGGTTAATTTGACAGAAAATAGGATGTTCAGAATTAGTTCTTTTCCAGGAATGAGGATGACATCACAGTCATGCTTACCGAGATCATTTTCCTGAACAATCTGATCAACAAGAGAAGCTCTGGGAAAGTGCAGAGCATCCAAGATTCGTGGGAACACCTGCAGCTTCACGTGGCATTCTTGATGAATTCGGAGATATCGGTGCCGCATGATCTCAACATGGTGAGGAACTGTTATAAGAATTTTCTGGTGTGGGGTGAGTTTAGGTATTTGCAAACAAATAGATCATTATTGATATTTATGTGTGGTGCTGGAGCAACATTCTCAGCTTGCATTCTTGCTACTCCAAGTTCAAAGTCCCCACTGTCAGGGGATTCCTAGCACACAGGCAGGAATTTAGAAGCACTGTAAGGAGACAGTTGCAATGTAAATAAAGTTATCACCATCACCGCCATCGCCATCGCCATCGCCATCGCCATCGCCATCGCCATCGCCATCGCCACACACACACACACACACACACACACACACACACACACACACACACACACACACACACACACACACACACACACACACACACACACACACACACACACACACACACACTATTTATTCACTCGGTTATTTGTCTATCTATTTATTTCAAAAATAATATTTCATTCTGCCTCAGGCGCGGAAATCAACGCGAGGGTTTGTCCAAAGGCTGAAGGGCAAGCAGGGCCGTTTCCGAGGGAACTTGTCCGGAAAACGTGTTGATTTCTCAAGCCGAACTGTCATCTCTCCGGATCCCAATCTCAGAATCAATGAGGTGAGTCACTGTGGAAAAGTGAGTTAAAATTAAACATATTAAGTAAAGGTGATTTGTGTAGCTGCATAAGATAGCAAGATTGAAGATTTGTTGTTGTTGCTTGAATGAAGAATTTGGTTATATAAGCCAAGTTTAAATTTTTGTATCCTTCTTATAAGTATGAATTTTTGCTTCGTCCTTATAAGTGTGAATTTTTGTTTCCTCTTCAGAAGTGTGTCAGTCTAGCAAATTAATATGTTATGTTTCCCTGTTCATCCATCATTTTTTTTTTATTCTTTTGTCTTGACTCCCATTATTCTTCCTTCGTCATCTCTTCATGTTCTCTGCATCTACCTGTTATCTTCCCATTCATCCTTCATCACCATCTTCTGATTCATCTTTCATCTCTCTCCATTTTTCCTTCATCATGTTCCTTTTCTTCATCTCTTCATTTTTCTTTTATCTTTGTTCTTCCTTTTCATCTTCTCTTCATTCTTCCGTCTCTGTCCAGTCTTCCTTCATCCCAGTCGTCCCTCTCCCAGGTGGGTGTACCAGTGGAAGTAGCGAAGCAGCTGTCTTACCCCGAAAAAGTGACGTCACACAACATCAACCTCATGCGTCAGCTGGTGCGCAATGGCCCAGATGTCCATCCTGGGGCTCTCTTTGTGGAGCCAAAGTCGACACCGGGCATCAAGAAATCAATGAGATACGTGCATAGGGAGCGGATGGCCAGTGAGCTGAAACAGGGGGACATTATTGAGAGGTTGGTCTTTCTTCCCTTTTTTTACATTTATGTTGTGGTTTTGATGTCTTTTGTAGTGTTAGTATTCTTAATGGTTATATTTTTGGGTATTGTGCTGTTTGAATTTTTGTTTCTAGTGTTTGTGTTTTTTTTCCGTTAGCATTAGAGTCTAACAGGTATTCTTGACACTTAAGCTGTTAGTGCTTTATTTAGAGAACAAGAATATCACCTTGTGGATTCCAATTTTACTATAAGAAAGCTCCTACAGGTTTTGCTTCAAGATTAAAATGCAAATCCCCCCCTCTCATGAATCTGTAATGATTAAATCCATTTCCACTAGTGCATGAATTCACTCACACAATCACACTTACACTCACACACTTACACTCACACACTTACACTCACACACTTACACTCACACACTTACACTCACACACTTACACTCACACACTTACACTCACACACTTACACTCAAACACTTACACTCACACTCACACTCACACTTATACTTACACTCACACTCACACTTACACTCACATGCTCACACTCACATTCACATTCACATTCACATTCACATTCACACACACACTAACATTAACACTAACACTAACACTAAAACTTAACACACATACTCACACACTCCTCCCCCAGAAGAACTTTAACCCAGCTTTCTTTCACAGACACTTGATGGATGGAGATATTGTCCTATACAACCGACAGCCTTCCTTGCACAAGATGAGCATCATGTCCCACAGAGTCAGAGTTCTCCCATGGAGGACCTTTAGGTTCAATGAGTGTGTCTGTACTCCTTATAATGCTGATTTTGATGGTGATGAGATGAATCTTCATGTGCCACAGACAGAGGAGGCGAGGGCAGAGGCATTGGTGCTCATGGGGGTTAGTACCCTGGGATGTTGTTATAGTGTTTTTTAAGAGAGGAATGATGAATTTGTATATATTCTTTTATATTGTATTAACAAGGTTAGTGTTAGATTTTAACTTGTTTTTGGTATTTTGATGTGAAAGCACTGTAGTAGAACAGAAATGAACTTTGATTGGATCATTATAGCTGTTAATGTTGGGCATACATGGAGTAAATTTTTTTTATTAATGTATTGGTAACATGATAGATAGTTTTCAATAAAATTATCTTCATTGTTCATAGAAAAAGAAATAGTGTGAGAAAAAGGAAGAGGAGAAAAGAATAAAACAAAAAAAAAGAAAAAGAAAAAATAAAGAGTATAAAAAAGGAAGAAGAAATATGGACAATAAACAATATCTCTCACTCCCCAGGTAACCTCCAACCTGGTGACCCCAAGACATGGAGCGCTCATCATTGGCGCAACCCAGGATTTCATCACAGGCTCCTACCTCCTCACACAGAAGGACCAGTTCTTTGACAAGGAACACACCTGTGCCCTTGTAGCCTCCATCTTGGCCGGGAAGGAGGCTGACTACAAAGTAGATCTACCACCTCCTGCTATTATGAAGGTATGGGATTGAGGAGGTGGAGGATGTTAAGAACTGATGAAGATTGATGGAAATTTTTTTTCACTTTTGGAGGTTTATTTGGTTTGCTGTTATGAGTAATGTAGGGTAAAACGTATTTAAAGTTATAGGGTATTATGTGATTTCTTGTGATTTAGCATTATAGTGGTTTTCATAAGTTTGTTTATTTTTGTTTTTGATTTTGGTTGTCAAGAATTTTTCACTTCTGAATGTATGTATATATGTAGTTATCTGAGACTATTTTTCAATACTAATTAACTACCCCATTAAAATTACTACTCAAAAATCTGTTGATAAAGATAGTAATGTTCATCATCACAATATACATTTATTACCTCTTTCTGATTTTTTTCCATTTGTCACCTCTTAATCTTGTACATTTTGTTACTTTCTTTTTAATAACCAACTTGATAATTATTGTACATAGTTTATTTTACCTGCCTTCCACTGTTCTTTCGTTTATGCCAGATTTACTCATTTTTTCTTGTCCTCTGCCTGCCATGTTCATCACTGCAGCCTCAAGAGCTGTGGACAGGCAAACAGATTTTCAGTCTGATCATCCGGCCTAACAAGTCATTTCCAGTGGCTTGCAATCTGATGGCCAAGCGCAAGGACTACACAAAAGGAGAGGAGCTATGTGCCAATGAAGCATGGGTGGTGATCCGTAACTCAGAGCTTCTTGCAGGGGCTCTTGACAAGTCCTTGCTGGGCTCAGGTTCCAAGAAAAATCTTTTCTACGTCATCCTCAAAGACTATGGCAAGGACCATGCAGCTGATGCTATGTGGAGGATGGCTAGGGTCTCCACACTGTTCCTGATGGACCGTGGGTTCTCCATCGGTATTGGAGATGTCATGCCAGGATCAGGGCTTCTCACCAGGAAGCAGGAACTCCTTGACGAAGGGTAGGAGAAGGACTGTAGGGTGATTTTTTCTTATGGTTAATATATCACTAGTTTCACTGAATAGGATTTGTCTTATTTGGATAATGAATATGAGTTTTAAGTGGACTGTCACTGTGATTTTTAATCAACTATTTTTTTTTTAAATATTAGAAAAAAAAGATGAGAGTAATTTGGCAACACTACCCTAGATTGTGGTAGAGTTTGATAGGGAAATAATCTAAAATGAAGGGTGTAACTCTCTCTCTGTCTAAAGAAGGAATATCAAAGAAAGGTCTAAGGATAGGCTAGAAGATGGAAGAAAGGCCAAAGGGAAGGAATAAGAAAGGCAGAGAAAATAAAGCAAATGAAAGACAAAGATAAGAGCAAGAAAAGACAAAGAAAAGAAAGGTTCTCTATGGTTGCCTTACACAACCAAACCGGTTGTGACCTTGGGGGAACCAGCCGTGTTATAACACATAGGTGGGGAGTGAGTGAGTGAGTGTGTGTGAGTGTGTGAGTGAGTGTGTGTGAGTGAGTGTGTGTGAGTGAGTGTGTGTGAGTGAGTGGGTGTGTGTGTTGTGAGTGTGTGAGTGAGTGTGTGAGTGTGTGATGTGTGTGAGAGTGTGAGTGTGTGAGTGTGTGAGTGTGTGGTGTGTGGAGTGTGTGAGTGTGTGAGTGTGTGTGTGTGTGTGTGTGTGTGTGTGTGTGTGTGTGTGTGTGTGTGTGTGTGTGTTGTAACTTTGTAAATACTTGTATAATTTTCTTCATTTTATGTTCCATTTTGTGTAGTAGAAAGTATACTATTTTTGGTATTGATGAATTTTTAATTTTTTGCATATATTTTAAATAATATTAAAAGAGCATTTTTTGTATATATTTTAAATAATATTAAAAGAGCATTGTTGGAACTAATAAAAGAAATATAAAAAATCATAGGTACAACTTGTAGATAATAAATGAAAGATGTCACTGAATTTTTTTCATTGACTTTTGTTGTCCAGTATGGGAGCAGTTAGATTAACAATAAGGTGTGCCTCAAACAAGAAAAATTATGAATTTATTTTTTATTTCAGTTATTTATTCACCAGATGAAATTAAACTAGAGATATAGTACCTCTATAAAAATAATACCACCAGAAGAAAAGTAAAATAATCTGTTAGTAAGGATTTGATGGTGATGGTCCCCTTAGTTTCTTTGTACACAAATTTCCTTCCTTTCATTTTTTTCATTTTATGATTATTTTTGGAAAAAGTGTTTAGTTGTGTATTTTAGAGTAGGATGTAGAGGAAATGGAAAATTAACATAGAGGATCTCTCCCAGTTTCAGAATTGCAGATGACATTTTTGACACAGGCCTCGAATGCATGGATTTAAGTCTTATATTCCATGTTACAGGTACAGGAAATGTGACGAATTCATCTCTCAGCTGAAGGAAGGCACGCTGCACTGCCAGCCAGGCTGCACTGCAGAGGAGACCTTAGAGCAGCTGATCCTTAAAGAGCTCAGTACTATTCGAGACAAAGCAGGCAAGGCTTGTGTCATGGAACTGCACAAAACCAATGCAGCACTCATCATGGCCATCTCTGGCTCCAAGGGTTCCTTCATCAACATCTCACAGATGATTGCATGTGTCGGACAGCAGGCCATAGGAGGCAAGAGAGTCCCCAACGGCTTTGAAGACCGTGCACTGCCACACTATGAGAGGTGGGTGTGCAGGACAGATTGGAAGGGCTTTTTTGGGGTGGGATTGAGAGGTATGTTCATGAAATGGATTTGATGCTGAAGGATAGCATGAAGGAGGTTTGTCTCAAGTACTGTTTACTGGGTTGGGCATCAGTTTGTCTTTGTTGTTTTTAATTATTTTAAGATAGTTTCTCCTGTAGTTCTTATAAAAGACAACCTTATTGTTATTACTGATTATTTCAGACACTCAAAGATCCCTGCAGCCAAGGGTTTCGTGAGCAACAGCTTCTTCTCTGGCATGACACCCACAGAATTCATCTTCCATACCATGGCTGGACGAGAGGGGCTTGTTGACACAGCTGTCAAGACCTCAGAGACCGGCTACATGCAACGTCGACTTGTCAAGTCTCTAGAAGACTTGTATGTAGCGTATGACATGACAGTGCGGAATTCAACACAGGATATTATTCAGGTGAGAGAAAATAATAACAGAGATTGTTTAAAGGAATCTTTTATGAATTTTGATAATATAGTTTATATTTTCTTAAAAAGAATCTTTCTTGCTTGAGACAGACTGGGAAAATTTCCAGTGAAAGGAAGAAAATGCTGAAGAAATGGTTTGACTTTGTTGGATTGTTGTTTGACTAATGAACATTTCTCTTAGTTGTTTTATAGATAATTTTATTATTTGATTAAGGAATGTTTGTTAAGTTGTAATGAGAAATCATCCATATGTATGAAGTCTAGAATATGTTGCTATTGAAAGTAGAAATTATTAACTTAAGCCTCATTTATTAACACTAGTAAAAAGTCCAGTGATGTAATATATTTCTAGCTATTATTATTTTTTATGGAAAAATATACATACAGAAAGAAAATATATTAAGAAGGAATCCCCACCCATTCCATCTGTCTTCCTTATTTTCACAAGAAACATATTCACATATTCTTGCTTGCCTCACCTCTTTTCAACCCCATCAGTTCAAATATGGAGGTGATGGTCTAGACCCCTCAGAAATGGAGGGAACAAAGGGCCCCATTGACCTGGAACGTGTCTTGAATCACGTACGTGCCACCCACCCCTATGCAAGTGAGGACCCCCTAGCTGGCAAGGAAGTGCTACAGCTTGGTGAGAAGTACCTAGAAGATGATGCCTTCAAAGAGCTTTCACCTGAGTTTAAAGAAGAGCTGAAGACCTTCCTGGAAAAGTACTCCAAAAGGGTGGATAAGGTGTGTGTGTTCTGTTGTATTTATTAAAAGAAAAAGGGGGAGGGACATTGTACCAGAGAGGGAGAGGGAGAGACTCCTTCATTATAATAGTCACTTTTTCCTCTGCTTTCTAGATACAATCACGGTTCGTCAAAGCCACCAGCAAGGGGAAAGCCCTGCCAGTAGAACGTCAGCTGGAGCGCCTAACTTTTACCCAGCTCATTGACTTTCTCAACTCGTGCCTCGATCGCTATCAGAGTGCTGTGATGGAGCCGGGCACTGCAGTGGGTGCTCTCTGTGCCCAGAGTATTGGAGAGCCCGGCACACAGATGACCCTGAAGACCTTCCATTTTGCTGGAGTGGCTGCGATGAACATCACCCTTGGTGTGCCAAGGTTTGTTTTGTGTGATGGAATTCTTGAGGTTTTAATTTTTCCATTTACTTTAATGTTCATTATTATTTATTTATTTGTGTATCTAATTGCTCAACCATTTGTAATTGAAGAGATATAGTAATCCGTATAATTCTTGTGGAGTTTTAAACCTGCTTATTTTAATTATTTATTTTTTATTGTATTTCCTTTTATTGTCATCTTTTGAGTGCATTTAAAATCTGAATTTAAATTTTCTTCATTAAAAAATCATCTTGCATCATACTCCTTATCAAATAAAAATCATTTTACCATTTCTGTTCCTACTACTCATATTTAAATCTTCCTCCCCAGAATCCTGGAGATCATCAATGCATCGCGAAGCATTTCGACACCCATCATCACAGCCAAGCTTAAGTGTGACACTGACCCGGAGAAGGCACGTCAGGTGAAAGGGCGCATTGAGAAGACCCTGCTGGGGGAGGTTTGTGAATATGTGGAGGAGGTGTTTCTGCCTGATGATTGCTTCTTGCTGCTCAAACTGGCCATGGACCGCATCAGGCTCCTCAAGCTTGAAGTGGATGCCTACTCCATTAAGTATGCCATCTGTACATCCAAGCTCAAGGTGGGTCTCCATGCTCTTTTGTCCATTCTCTGTTGTGGTGGGATTGGGGGTGGAACTCAAATTTCTTTGGGAACTTGCATTAACCCATTGCCGACGGGTGGCATGTACGTACATGCCATGGCATGGCGGGACCATCTGCCGGGGGCACGTGCGCACATGCCATAGAGTATGCATGGACATGCCATGAGTTTTTATTTGTTACAATCACTGCAAAAGATTATTTTTCTGCCAGTGAAAGTGTGATTAAGTCGGTTTTAACACTTTCTCATTTTTACCATGCAACAAACAAAAAAAATGCAACAAACCGACAATTTCAACTCCATGATGCCACACACTGCTTATTTTATTCGGACTATAGACCGAATAATGATCAACTATGGAGTCTATATAACAACAAAAATACCCTTCAGTCTCGATTTATCAGGAAGTTTGACAAGTAGAGACTGTAAAAAATAATGAAAATTGAAAATACAACATATCTTCGTAGTATTACGAAGAAACGGAATGGGATGCTGGTATTTGGGATGAGTGGTCGCGCATGCTCGGGCGACGATATAAGCCCCCGGCAGCGAGGCCCCGGCCACTATGAATGCTACCCGTCAATTATGGGTTAAGTAGGCAATAGGTGTATTACTATTTTTTTTCTCTCTTTTCTCTTCTCTTCTCATCTCTTTTCTCTTCTCTTCTCTTCTTTTCTTTTCTTTTCTTTTCTTTTCTTTTCTTTTCTTTTCTTTTCTTTTCTTTTCTTTTCTTTTCTTTTCTTTTCTTTTCTTTTCTTTCTTCTCTTCTCTTCTCTTCTCTTCTCTTCTCTTCTCTTCTCTTCACTTCTCTTCTCTTCTCTTCTCTTCTCTTCTCTTCTCTTCTCTTCTCTTCTCTTCTCTTCTCTAGTGACAAGTAAATAAAAAAACATTGTGTCCTGTTTCTATTAGCCTTAGTTGTCTTTGAGATTTTCTGTCATCTTATGTTAATGTTTGAAATAGGAAATATTAAGTTTTTAAAAGAAAATGATCTGCTTGTGGGCAATGATGGTTTTGATAACATCAAACATATAAAGTCTGAGTGGCAGATTTTGTTTGTATAAAGGCAGTATATCCTAATAACTTAAGTGCATAAAAAATGATAAGCCCATCAGCATCTGTATATATCAGATATTGGAATAATATTCATTGGGAATATTCTGTAGTGCAAGCACAAACAGCATTCTTGTGGAGATAAACCATTATCAGTATGAATTAGACTGCAGTGTTGGTACAGATGAAGGTTAAAATTGGTATAAAAAATTATAATCCCACATCTTATTTTTTAATCATCTCAGTTATCATTATTGTTTGTTAAAGAAGGTTTAACATGGAGCTAAACATTTTTTACCCAAAATTTTCCTAATTTTCAGTATTGAATAGCCTGATTTTTTCTACTGAATTAAACTGATAAACCTACAAAATCATAGATAGGGAATTACCCAAAATTGAAAAATACTTTCATAAGATTTTAAGATAATTATGCAGAATACGAAAATATTATTATTATTTTTTATGTAAGACTTTTGAAGCTTACAAAAAAGTAGATGATAAACATGCAGAAATACAACTATACTGAAAAAATTGTCACTTACTAATACCATCATGTCTGTTCCCATGAGAGGGTGATGGTGTATGATTGCCAAGTTTTCTGCAGATCAACTGAAGCCTTTCCATGGTAGACACCCACCCTTCCATCCTCAAGACATGATGCATTTGCCTCTGATTTGTTATTGTTGTTGTTCTCGTTATTATCATTATTGTTATTGTTATTATTATTATTTTGATGATGATGATGATGATGATGATGATGATGATGATGATGATGATGATGATGATGATGATGATGATGATGATTGTTATTGTTATTAGTATTATTGTTGTTGTTGATGTTGTCATTGTCATCATTATGATGATGATGATGATGATTTATTAATATTGTTAGTATTTTATTTTCCAAGTTCAAGTCCTGCATTGCCACTGGGTGGTAATCCTGGCCATTCTTTACACACAAAGGATATTTTCAAATCACCTTGTTTGTTATTTGTTATCATTGCTGTCATAAATATTACCAATCATCACTCATTAATCATCATCATTATCATCATCACCATTATCACCATCACCATTATCACCATCACCATTGTTACCAGCTTGAGCATCACCCTACAGAATATAGTGCAGTGAATTACACCTTCTTCTCCTCAGGTGAAAGAGATGGACGTGTGCGTAGAGTCAGACACCATCCTCACCGTCCGGCCTTCAAAGACCAAGGTGTCCTCCATGTACTACCAGTTGCAGCACCTCAAGCAGCACATCACCAAGGTCATCATCAAGGGCCTGCCGTCTGTCAATCGGGCTGTCATTAATCAGGTCAGTGGCGTTGTGTGGCATTCTCTGTCTTTCCTCTGTGAGAGAGATGGAAGTTCTGCTTTGTCATGTTCGAGGTGTTTTTATTTTGTTTGTGAGAAGCTGCTTATTCGTTGTTGTTGTTGTTGTTGTTGTTAGTTATTATTATTATTATTGTCATTATTATTATTGTCATTATTATTATTATTAATGTCATTGTTATTATTATTATTGAAATTATGATTATTGTCATTATTAGTTTTTTGTCATTATTATTATATCATTATAAATATTGTTAATGTCATTATTATTATTATTGTTATTATTATTATTATTGTCATTATTGTAATTATTGTTATTATTGTAATTATTGTTATTATTGTAATTCTTATTTTTATGATTATTATTGTAATTCTTATTATTATGATTATTATTGTATTACTATTATTGTTGTTGTTATTGTTGTTGTTATTGTTGTTGTTGTTGTTGTTGTTGTTGTTGTTATTATTATTATTACTATTATTATTATTATTATTATTATTATTATTATTATTATTAATAATAATAATAATAATAATAATAATTAATAATAATATATTATTATTATTATTATTATTATTATTATTATTTATTATTATTATTGTTTTATCATTATTATTATTATTGTATTATTATTGATTATTATTATTATTGTTATTATGTTATTATTTATTGTTATTGTTATTATTAGTGTTATTTATTTTATTATTATTGTTATTGTTATTGTTATTGTTATTATTATTATATTATATTATATTATTATTATTATTATTATTATTATTATTATTATTATTTATTATTATTTTTATTGATTATTATTATTGTTATTGTTATTGTTATTATTATTATTATTATTATTATTATTGATATTTTTATTGTTATTTTTATTATTATTGTTCGTCATCGTCATCTTCATCGTCATCATCATTATCATCATCATCAATGAATGCATGCATTTGTGTGTGTGTGTTTATGTGCTTAATTTGATTTTAACTTTGGATATTTGTTAACAGCTTCTAACCTTGTTATGTTGCAACCCATGTATACTTTTTATATCTTGCATTTTGGGTATTTTATTTTGATCGTGTTTGTTTACACATGACTGCCCTTGAGTTGGGCTGGTCTTGTGAGGTACCTCCTTCTCATCATGGATTTCCTTTCTAATGCAAACAGAACGACACCAGTGGGATTTCTCAGTATGAACTGCTTGTGGAAGGTGACAACTTGCAGGAGGTCATTGCAACATATGGTTGATGCAGTTGCTCAACAACTATGAACCTCACACTAGAATGAGCACAAGGTTGTTAGCATCTAGTTAGGTATTTGAACAACTTTTTGTTATCGTTCTAGGTTATTTTTTTATACGACTGTTTTTTGTTTAAGGTATGGTTTTTTGTGTTTTTAGTATTGAAGTTTATT
>NC_051402.1:19594261-19596761 GCF_015228065.2 Penaeus monodon
GTGTGTGTGTGTGTGTGTGTGTGTGTGTGTGTGTGTGTGTGTGTGTGTGTGTGTGTGATTTTGTGTTCTGCTAGACGAGAGCCACTGATAATACTGTAAATAAATGTTGATAATCTGCTATTTGGGCATATTAAAAATAATAATAACAAATTCCATTTCCCTCTTTTTCTCCTTTGTAATCCTACGCACTTACATAAGTCGACAATCATTATAAAATCATCACTTCCTCCCCAACACTGTATTCATTATTTCCATATAATGAACAAACGAAGGAAATGCAAATTGATTTTTTTTTTAATACATACTTATCGAACTACTAGTTGGGATATAGCTGATACTTAACGACAAAACTACGATCTTTAACAAAGTTCAGTGCGAATTTAGGGTAATAATATTAATCAAAATATATTACACTAGTTTTAGACCCGAATCGGGTTTACAATTAAAGAAAAAAGATCCGATAAAATACTGTCGTATAGTGTTCTCGGCTCCTCCAAAAGCATCGTTCACCCGACGTGTATAATTGGACGTCGGGCAACTGGCATTTCTCTTTATTCATTCTCTGATTATCGTTTGGTTTCCTTTTACCTTACTTCGGTCTTCTTGGTGTCTGTGTTTCCGTTGTAATCCCGTGCCTCTTTTACATTATTCTTTTCCTTGTTTTCTTCTCTTGATTTTTTAAAGTTTAATTTTATTATTATTATTATTATTATTATTATTTTTTATTATTATTATTTTTTATTATTATTATATAAAATATTAATATATTGATATATATATATATATATATATATATATATATATATATATATATATGTGGGGTGTGTGTGTGTGTGTGTTGTGTGTGTGTGTGTGTGTGTGTGTGTGTGTGTGTGTTTAAATATATTATATATATTTATATATTATATTAATATATATATATATATATATAACACATTATATATATATATATAAAATTTTATATTATATATATATATATAATATATTATATATGAATATATAATATATATATAAAATATATATATATAAAAATATATATATTAAAACATACATATCTACAAACATTCTATATGTATATATATTATATATATATATTATATATTATATATATATATATATATCAATACGGTATGCTCATGTTTGAGCAGCCGTGGACCTCTCCCCATCCTTCGCCACTAAACTCGATCTTACGCTTTTCTTTCCACTTATACCATCGAGCCCGCAATATCTTTGATATTGTCGCTCAGTCTTGTCTTCGGTTTTCCTCTTCCTCTGTTTTCCTATCACCATCCCTGTCAGCAAGTTTTTCCTCAAAATTTTTACTTCTCATTACATGATCAATAAACTTTAAATTTCCTCTTGTTCAGATGATATATATATATATTTTATATATATTTTATATATATATATATATATATACATATGTGAATTTTATATGTATATACATACATATGTATATAACATATATATATATATTATATCGGCAATCTGAGTCGAGGGGTTTGAGTCACCGACCGCCGCGTTGTTTTTCCCTTTGGCAAGGACTTCACCTCGATTGCCTGCCTAGCCACTGGGGGGGACCAAGTCAGCCCAAGTCAGTGCCGGGTAAATAGAGATGGTGACTCGGAAAAAAAAAAAAAAAAAAAAAAAAAAAAAAAAAAAAAAAAAAAAAAAACCACCGGGCGGAAGGCAATGGCAAACCACCGCTCTAAATTGCCAAGAAAATCATGGAAGCCCATGATCGTCAAGGCCGCGGTGGCCGAATGGTTAGAGCGTCGGACTCAAGACTGTCACGACGGCAATCTGAGTTTTGAGGGTTCGAGTCACCGACCGCCGCGTTGTTTCCTTGGGCAAGGAACTCACCTCGATTGCCTGCCTAGCCCTGGGGGGCCAAGCCAGCTCATCAGTGCTGGTCCCAAGCCCGGATAAAAAAGAGAGAATGATTACCTAAAAAGGTAACACCGGCACTCTCCGTGGAAAGGACTGGGGACCCTACCACGTACTCACTCCAAGAGCATCACAACGTGAAAACTGCAATTGGGGTATCATGCTGTGACCACCCGGGGGCTCAGACATGAACCTACCGTTAAATGATGATGAAAATATATATATATATATATATATATAAAATATAATATATATATATATATAAATAATATATATACAGTACATATCTATCATTATATATATATATATATATATATATATATATAAATATATATATTTATATGTATGTATATATGTATATGTACGTATGTATAAGTAGGCCGCGGTGGCCGAGTGGTTAGAGAGTCGGGCTCAAGACTGTCAGGCGCCAATCTGAGTTTTGAGGGTTCGAGTCACCAGCCGGCGTGTTGTTCCCTTGGGCAAGGAACCTCACCTCGATTGTCTGCCTAGCCGCTGGGTGGCCAAGCCAGCCCAAGTCAGTGCCGGGTAAATAGAGATGGTGACTCGATAAAAACACCGGGTGGAAGGCAATGGCAAAACCCCCGCTCTAAAT
>NC_051402.1:19600734-19603234 GCF_015228065.2 Penaeus monodon
TATGTTATTTCATACCCTTCTTTTTAAATAAACGGAGAAAAGAGGAAAAAAGAAAGAGAAAAGAGGAGGGAAAAGAAAAACGGGAAAAAGAAAAAATGAGGAAAAAAGATGGATGGAAAAAAGGAAGAGAAAAGGGGAAAAAAGGGGGGACAAAAAGGGGGGAAGAAAAAGGGGACAGGGAGAAAAAGGAAAAGGGGAAGATTAGATAGAAACCCTTTAAAAGGATTAGGTTTTTTTTAATTTTTTTAAAAGGATAGATAGGGAAAAAGGGATTAAGGGAGGGGGGAAGGAAAAGCGGGGTTTTTGGAGGGAAAAAAAAAAAAAAAAAAAAAAGGAAAAGAGGGGAGGCCACCAGAAAAGAAAAAAGGGGGAGGAAAAGGGGGGAGGATTAAGGAGGGGGGGGGAAACCAAAATTAAAAGGCCCCCGGGGGAAAGAAAGATTTTAAGGGAAAAAGGGCCCCCCAAAGGAAATTGGATGAGGGGGGGGGGGGAAAAAGAAAGAGGGGGAAAAGGGGAAGAGACCGAGAGAAAAAAGGGGAAGAGGAATTTAAAAATTTTTTAAGATAAATTAAAAATTTAAAAACAAAAATTTTTAAAATTTTAAAGGTTTTTTATATTTATTATTTTTTTCCCTCCTCTTCCCTTTTTTTTTTTCCCCCCTTTTTCCCGCCCTTCCCTTGGTTTCCCTTTCTCTTCTCTTCCCCCCCCCCCGGAAACCTTCCTTTCCCTTTTCACCCTCCCTTTCCCGCTTCTCCCTCGCCCCGTTTTTTTGGTTTTCCTGGCCGCCCCCTTTCCCCTTTTGGCCCCCCAAGCCCCCCTTTTCCCTTTTTAAAACCCCCCGGGGGTTTCCCTTTTCCCCTTCCGGTTCCCTTTTTCCCCCTCTCTTCCCCTTTTCCTTTGCTTCTATTTTTCTTCCTTTTCTTTTTCCCCCTCTTCCCCTTTCCCCTTTTTTTTTTTGAATTTTATTTTATTTAAAAATTTTTTTAAATTATTTTTTTTTTTACTTTTCCCCCAAATTCTTTGGGGTCAGCCAAGGGCCCCCCCCCATTTTTGGCCCCCCAGTTTCTTTTCTTTTTTTTAATTCCCAGGTTTTTTGGCCCCCTTCCCCCCTTGACCCCCCCCTCTCTTTTTTTTTTTTTTTTACCCCCCCCTTTACCCCCAATTTTTCCCCCCCCCTTTTTCCTTTCCCCCGCCCCCTTTTTTTAGGTTTCCCTGGCTTTTCCCATTATCATTTCCCCCGGGGGTGCCCCTTGCTTTTTTAAATCCCTTCTTTATTGCCCCCCCCCTTTTTCCCCCTTTTTTGGCCCTTTTCCCCTTTTCCACCCCCCCCGGGGGGTTTCCTAAGCCCCCTTCCTAAAGGGCTTTCCCCTACCCGGGCCCCCCCCCCGGGGGATTGGGGTTTGAGGGGGGAGTTTAATTTTAGTGTTAATTTTAAACCCCCCCCCTTGGGGGGGAAAAAAAAATTTTGTTTATTTTTCCTGTTTTCCCCCCTTATTTAATTTTTTATTGCCTTATAATTTTTTATTGTTTTATATTTTTTTTTTGGGGTTTTTTTATTTTTTTCCCACACCCCTTCTATCTCCCCCTCCCCCTCTTCTACTCTTTTCCTCTTTTACCCCTCTCCCTCTTCTTTTGTCTCCCCCCTCTCCTCTCTCCCCTCTACCCCTTCTCTCTCTCTCTTCTCTCCTTTTTCTCTTCTCTCTCTTCTCCCCTTCCCCTCTTTTTCTCTCTCCCTTTTCCCTCTCACTGGTCTCTCTCTCTCCCCTTCCTCTCTTCCCCTCTCCCCTTTTCTCTCTCTCCCCCTCCTTCCCTCTCCCCCTCCCCTTTTTTCTCTCTCCTCTCTTTCTCTCTCTTTTCCTCTGTTCTCTCTTTTTCTCTCTCTCTCTTTTTCCCCCTCTCTCCCCTCTCTTTCTTCTCTTTTATCTCTCTCTCCCCTCTCTCTCCTCTCCTCCCTCTCTCTCCTTCACTCTCCCCTATCTCTTCTCCTCTCCCCTCTCTCTTCTCTCCTCTCTCTCTCTCTCTCTCTCTCTTTTCTCTCTCACTCTTCCTCTCTCTTTCTGTCCCCTCTCCCCTCTTTTCTCCCCCTCTTCCTTCTCCCTCTCTCTCTCCCCTCTCCCCTCCCCTCTCCCCTTCTCTCTCCCCTCTCCTCTCTCTCCCCTCCCTCTTTTCTTTTCTCTCTCCCCTTTTTTTCTTTTTTCTCTCTCTGTCTCTATCTTCCCCCCCCTCTCTCTCTTCTCTCCCTTTCTCTCTCTCTCTCTCTCTCTCTCTCTGTATCTTGTATTTGTGTCTTTATTTTTTCTTCTTTTCCCCCTTTTTATCCTTTTTTTCTTCTACATTATTGGTATCTTCTTCCCACTTTATTATTCCTTTCTTGCTCTTTTCCTTTATTTGCGGTCTCCTCTTCCCTCTTTTTTAATTAGCCCCTTACATCCCCTCTTTTCCCCTCTTTATCCTCTTTCTTTTTCCTTTCCCCAAAAAACTCCCCCCTTTTTTCCTAAAA
>NC_051402.1:19615734-19620734 GCF_015228065.2 Penaeus monodon
GGAAATTATAAGAACGTTATAAAATATCGTGTATATGCATCTCCTTGTTCAAATACAAGATCAATGGGTACATTTTTGCATGACAATGGGAAATACTAGGTGACTGGTGATGTGTTAGAGCAATACTGTCACAACGAATAATGATAATTGACAAATAATAATAATAATTGATAAACAGGAAATAAAACATAGATAACCAACTAACTAAACAAAATAAATGGGGAAAAAATATTAAATCCTTCATATATAAAATTTCGGACAATCTTGATAGATATCGTAAAGGGAAAAAAGGAGTTTTTTATTGAACTCAAGTGGTATAAATTTTGCCATAAAAATTAGAAAAGTCTTCAAAACTAAATAATGCAATTATTTTACACTAAAAAGTTTACTTCGTAATTAAAATTTAGAGGTATACGCTTTAAGATATTTTCTCCCGTTTTTTAATCAAAACTATAGTTTTTATAACCTAAGACTTCTTAGAATATTTACCTATTTTAATAACAAAAAAAAAAAATGTTTTATTTTTGTTTTGCTTTCAAAACAGATTGAAAAAAATTATTTTTACTGATTAAATAAATTAAAAACGTTTTGCAGATGACTTTCAAACAACCCCGAATCCCTTTCCAAATTTTTTTTTCTAGCATTTAGGGTTCAAAATGAAAAAGTTGTTTTTATTTTATACACAAATAAGGCAAAAATTTTTAAGAGTTTTGTTTTCAAGGGCAAATCGAAGTTAAAACGTAATTGTTTTTTTGGAGAAAAGAGGATCCGTATATTTTTGGGGCGTTTTTTACATAGTAAGTTAAACCCTGATAAAAGAAACGTATTAACATTATGTGGTTAAATGTTCCCGGGAATTAGGCATTTTAAAAAAATCCAAACCTTTCCGAATCTTTCTTTTTTAATTTTTTCCCCCAAAAACCATGGAAAAAAAAAACGAAATCCCCCACCTTCACTAAGCAAAACATTATTTTCTTGCTAAAAACCCACAAGAAATAGTTTTCCCGGTGAGGTAATACCAGCCGCATGCAGTAGAAAAAAATATTTAACTGTTTTACGACCCCAGACTGCCCGGGGGATCCTTTTTTTCCGTGTTTGTCGGGTGAATATGTTTTTTTGGAAAATTGTTAAAGGACGATTTTTTTGGGCTGTTTGAAAGAAAATTTTTTCTTTTTTTATCTCAAGGTGTTTTTTACTTTTAGTTTTTTAATTTTTTTGGTTTTTTATGATTGAAAAAAAACGGGATAATATTAATGAAATAATAAAATAATAATAAATCAACAGCAACAAAAAAAAACAACAAAACAACAATAATAATAATGATAATTATTTTTTTTACATTAGCAGGAAGGAGCAGAATAGTAGTACACTATATATGATGATAACAATAATAATAATGATTATTATATTTTTATCATATCATTAGAATAGTAAAAGAAAAGTAGTAATTATTAAATAGTATGATGGTGACAATAACAATAATAACAAAGAAATAATGATGATGATAAAAAATAATAATAAAAATTATAATTAAAAATAATAATAATAATAATAACAATAATAATAATAATGATAATAATAATAATGATAATGATAATAATGATAATAATAATGATAATAATCAGCAGCATAATGGTATTGATAATAATAATCATAATAATAATAATAATCAGCAGCATAATGGTATTGATAATGATAACAATAAATAATAAAGTAATAAAAAAAAATAATGTTTTAATAATTAAACAGTAAACGTTTCTCGAATAAAAAATTTTCCAATTAAAATTATTTTTATTAACCTTTTTGGGGTTTTTTTTTAGTTTTTTTTTTTAATTTTTTTTATGGGTGGTGGAGCTTCGTTGTTGGGTTGTTTTGTGTTGGTGGATTTTTTTTTGGCCCGTTGTGTTTTCGTTTGGTGTGTGGTGGGGTTTTTTGGTGGGTTGTGTGTGTGTGGTTTGTGTGGGTGTGTGGTGTGTGGGGTGTGTGTGTGCGTGTGTTTGTTGTGTTGTGTGTGTGGTTTTGTGGTGTGTGTGTGTTTTGTGGTGGTGTTTGGTGTTGTTGGGGGGTGTGTGTGTGTTTGTGTTTGTTTTTTGTGTTTTTTTTTTTTAGTGTGTGGTGTGTTTGTTGTGGGGTTTTGGTGGTGTTTGTGTGTGTGTGGCGGGGGGGGGGGGGGGTTTTGTGTGTTTGGGGTGTGTTTTTGTGTATATAATAATAATACAATAATATATATTAATAATAATAATAATAATATATGATAATTATAATATAATGATAATATAATCATAATAATAATTATAATAATAATAATAATAATAGTAATATAATAATAATAAATAATTAAATAATGAATAATAATAAAATAAAATAATAGTAATAATAATAATAATAATAATAATAATAATGGATAATAATAATAATAATAATAATAATAATAATAATAATAATAATAATAATAGTAATAATAATAATAATGTTAGTAATGACCATAATATGATAATTATGATGATAATGACCATAATAACAGAAATATTAGCAGCAATAGTAGTAGTAACGAAATGTTACTGATAATGATAATATCTGTAATGAGTTTCTAATATCCCTTTTAATAATACGTACCAAATACATTTTTTTTTATCTCTCGTGATACAACACCCACAACTTTCGCCATAGCCTAGAAAAAATAATGGTCTGAGAGTGTGAGAGACATTTAGATATCACGCGACAAACCAAACACAATTTATCATGAATATGACGACAACTTGCTGGGTTCATTAGCATGGCCGCGGTATGCGGTCTGGACATTCATATTTATCATGGATAAACATCTATTTAAACCCTGTATATAGGGTAACGCTTAGTCATCTGCAATGTACTATGATGTTACGAAAGACGAGTAATTTTTGTATTGTGATATTATTATTATTATTTTTTTATCTAGTGATAAGGAAATATAGAACGTTATAAAATATCGTATTGCATCTCTTGTTCAAATACAGGGTAAATACATTTTTAAGTACATTTAGTTAGAGCAATACTACCACAGCGAGTAATGATAATTGATAAACAAATGATAATAATTGATAAACAGAAAATAAAACAGATAACAAACTAACTAAACAGAATAAATGGAAAAAAAATCCTGCATACATAAAATTTCAGTAACTATTCTTGATCAGATTATCAGTAAAATGAAATAACAAACGCGGTATAAATATTGCTACATTAAAAAATAGAAAAGATCTAACTAAATACATATATTTATATTGCACTGAAAGTTTGCTTCGCTAATTAAAATTTAGCAGATACTACGCTTTAAGATATTTTTATTCGTGTTTAATCAAACTATATGTATTATCAACCTAAGACTTCTTACGACATATTTACCCTATTTTACATAACGAAAAAAAAAAGTTTAGTATTTGTTTTGCTTTCAAAACAAGCATTGCAAAAGATTATTTTTTGCTGATTAAATTAAATTAAAACGTTTATTGCAGATGACGTTCAAACAACTCCGAATTCCCTTTCCGAATTTTTTTTCTAGCATTTATGGGTTCAAAATGAAACGTGTGTTTATTATATACACAAATACATGGCTGAATTGTAATTCGAATTATGTATGCAATGGGCAAATACGAATATAAAACGTAATTGTTTTTGCTGGAGAAGAGAGGATCCGTATATTGTGGTCGTTTTGTACATAGTAAGTTAAACCCTGAGTAAAATGAAACGTATTAACTATTCATGCTGGTTAAGTGCTTCCCTACGGTAATTATTGCATTTAAACTATCCAAACCTATTCACGAATCTTTCTTTTTCAAATTATCCCAAAATCCATGGAAAAAAAAACGAAATCCCTTACCTTCACTAAATGCAAAACATTATTTTCTTGCGTCAAAACCTACAATGAAATACGTTCTCCTGTGTGAGGTAATACCAGCCTGTCATGCAGTCAGAAAACTGTATTTTAACTGTATTTTCACGACCACAGACTGCCAGGGGGATCCTTGTTCCGTGTTTGTCGTGTGAATATGTTTTCTTGGAAAATTGTTATGGACGATTTTGTTGGTCTGTTTGAAAGAAATTATTTCTTTTTTTATCTCATAGTGTTGCTTTTGACTTTCAGTTTCTTCATTTATTTGTGTTTATATGATGAAAATACGGTCATAATATTAATGATAATAATAATAATAATAATAACATCAACAGCAACAAAAACAACAACAACAAGAAACAACAATAATAATAATGATAATAATAATGATAATTATTATTATTACTATTAGCAGTAGAAGGAGCAGTAATAGTAGTATCACTATATATGATGATAACAATAATAATAATGATTATTATTATTATTATCACTATCATTAGCAATAGTAAAAGTAAAAGTAGTAATATCATTATAATAGTGATGATGGTGGCAATAATAATAATAATAACAATGATAATAATGATGACGATAATAATAATAATAATAATAATAATAATAATAATAATAATAATAATAATAATAATAATAATAATAATAATAATAATGATAATAATAATAATAATAGTAATAATAATAATAATGATAATAATGATAATAATAATGATAATAATCAGCAGCATAATGGTATTGATAATGATAACAATAATAATAAAGATAATGATAACAATAATGTTCATAATAATTATAACAGTAAACTGTTACTCGAATAAAACCTTGTTGCCAGATTAAACTGTCGACCTTGCTTATCGATTAAGGCCTTTGCGTTGTATTTATAGTTTGTTTTTGGTTTAGGATTTTTTATGTGTGGTGGAGCTTCGTTGTGTGTTTGTTTTGTGCATGTGTGGATGTGTATTTGGCCTAGCGTATGTGTGTGTGTGTGTGTGTGTGTGTGTGTGTTGTGTGGTGTGGTGTGTGTGTGTTGTGTGTGGTGTGTGTGTGTGTGTGTATGTGTGTTGCGTGTGTTGGGGTGTGTGTGTGTGTGTGTGTGTGTTGTGTGTGTGTGGTGTGG
>NC_051402.1:19630734-19635734 GCF_015228065.2 Penaeus monodon
GTTTTCAAAGTATATTCGCGTTTTCTTTCTTCTCTACTTCGAGTGGAATTTGTATTAGAGATGGAAAGTGTTTCGTTTACTTTTGAAAGATATTGTGGCGTATTTAGTGAAATGTGTATTCATATATATTTTTTGGTTTTGGATTATATATAAGAAATAGGGCTTTGAAATTTTGATCAGGAGAAAAATGATCTTTCAAATTTCGGGAAAAGTTAGAATATAGAATTTGACAACTTTAGATTTAGATTCTTAAAATTCTGGAAATAGGAAATTTTGAATATGATATTTCTGAATATGACATACCTCTTCATTGTTATTACCGTAATATTTTTTCAACATTTCCTTTCTGAGGATGGTTGGATTAACAGAGATATTATCATAACAATATTAATGATATTACTGGTATGTATGGGTATATGTGCTAATATATACATATCTATATACATATATAGAAATATGCATATATATATATGTATATATATATATATATATATATTATATATATATATATATATATATTTTTATATATATATAATTATATATATATATATATATATATACACACACACACATAATATATATATATATATATATATATATATATATATATATATATATATATATATATATATATATATATATATATATATTTTATATATATATATATATATATATATATATACATATATAACACAACACACATCAACACATCACATAACACATATATATATATATATATATATATATATATATATATATATATATATATATATATATATATATATATATATATATATATGAATGTATATACTATATATAAATAAATATATGCCTATATATGAGGCCGCGGTTGCCGAGTGGTTAGAGCATCGGACTCAAGACTGTCAGGACGGCAATCTGAGTTCGAGGGTTCGTGTGTATATATATATATATATATATATATATATATATATATATATATATATATATATATATATATATATATATATATATGTATGTATGTATGTATGTATATATAAATGTATGCATTTATAGATAAGTTCATGTATAGAATATATATAGATTAACGAATAAATAAATAAAAAACACACACACGCACATATATGTATACACATATACATACATACACACACACACACACACACACACAATATAAAAAATATATATATATATATATATATAATATATATATATATATATATATATATATATATATGTATATAATATGTATATACATACATATATATATATAATATATATATATATATATATATACATATATATATATATACATATATATATATATATACACATATATATATGTATATATACACACTTTCACACAATTTACACATGATAAGTTTTATAGTAGACTAAATTTCTGTCACCATTTCTCGTGGGATCAAACGGGAGATTTCAGTCTAACAGTAAATAGTGATCTTTCAGTAGCTGACGTAATATCTGCAGCGCGTTATAACATCTCTCTCTCTCTCTCTCTATCCCCCCCCCCCCTCTCTCTCTCTCTCTCTCTCTCTCTCTCTCTCTCTCTCTCTCTCTCTCTCTCTCTCTCTCTCTCTCTCTCTCTCTCCCCTCCCCCTTCTCTCCCTCTGGCTCACTCTCTGTTTATAAAAGCAAGGTAAGCCAAGTAATTTCCATGCATTAAAATTCTCGTATAATTCCTTGCTCACAAAAGCGTAATGAACCGAAAACTAGGTTTAGCGATTGCATTCGATACCGAAATGACGTTCAATTACGGAAGAAAACGAGAACGAACGATAATTGCGTATTTTTTAAGGCAGTTGTTTCCAGCGCTTTAAGCCCCTCCTCCTTGGTTTACTTCTTTCATGTTTATATAATGCTATTTAACCTTTTTTATTTCATTATCTGAACTACCATTTAGATATGTTGTTTGTTTATAATACATCTTATATGTTTACCTCTGTACATAGCAGAAGCGATTGTAGGCACACACAGCTATTGAAAATGTTTGCATTCATCTTATTCTGTTGACTCACCTTAATCCCGCTCTCTACAGGTCCTATTCTGTTCTCTCGAGATCACGTAGAGCTAACATGTAGCTAGTTTCCTTGAGAGAGAGAGAGAGAGAGAGAGAGAGAGAGAGAGAGAGAGAGAGAGAGAGAGAGAGAGAGAGAGAGAGAGAGAGAGAGAGAGAGAGAGAGAGAGAGAGAGAGACAGAGAGATGAGGATAAGTATATATGTATATATATACACATATAAATGCATATATATACATACTGTACATATACATGTATGTATACACACATATCTATGTCTAAATATGTATATATGCACACACACACACACACACACACACACACACACACACACACACACACACACACACACACACACACACACACACACACACACACACACACACACACATAACAAGTGTAGAATAAACGTAGACTAGATCTGAATAAGACAGGGTAGATACACGACAAGCTAATTGATTGTATTTTTTGTGGAGGGAACGGAGATTGAGTAATAGACGTTAAAAATGTATAAGAGAGAATTAGAGGAACAGAAAGGAGTAGGAGAAGAAGGAAGATGAAGGGGGGGGGGGGGAGGGTACAAAAGAGGGGTCCATATGTAAACGTAAAAAATACAAAGGGAGGCAGAACTGGAAAAAATGAAGAGAGAAGTGGACGGGGGAGGAAGAAAAAGAAATGATAAAAGATGAGACAGAGCAGCTAAATAAGGAAACACACACACACACACACACTCTCTCTCTCTCTCTCTCTCTCTCTCATTCCCCCTTCCCCCCCCTCCCCACCTCTTCCACACATTCCCCTCCCCACCCCACCTCTCCCACACATTCCCTTCCTCCCCCACCCCTCACAATCACACACAATAACCGTAATAAAATCTGCAAGAGCGATGTCTCAACCCCGCTCTGTCCTCCACCGCCTCCCGAGGAAAACCTGCTCTCACCCCATAACGAGGAAAATTTCCCACACAAATCCTCCTTTCTGTACCTCCTTTCCGCGTACTCCGCCCGTCGTTTTATCACCTTGGGAAAAGATGTTAAAGCGATCGTTGTCGGAAATGGGGGTTAAACTTTCGGGTGGTTAGGCCGGGTTTTGTTCGCTTGTTGTGGGTCCTCTTCCGTTTTCTTGTGGCTGTTATTAGTGTCTTTTTTTCGTCCTATTATTTATTTAATTTATTATTTTTTTTGAATATGGTGGTCTTCCTCTGTCTTTTTCTTCTCATATCTTCTTTTTCTTCCTCTCCTCACCCTTTTCCTCCTTTTCTTTCTTCTTTTCCGTTTCTCTATCTTCCTCCTTCTTCTTCTTCCTTTTCCTCCTTCCTCCTCCTCTTCCCCCAACTCCCATTTCTCCTTCTCGTTTCCGTATTCTCCTCCTCTTCTTCTTCCCTCCCCCTATTCCTCCTCTTTCTTCCTTTTCCTCCTCCTCCTTCTCCTCCTTCCTCCTCCTCTTTTTTCCCTGTTCTTCCCAACCCTTTCTCTTCAGGAATCCTTCATCCGATAAACAGACCAACCCGTGAACTTGAAGAACGGCCTTTACTTATTATTTTCCACCAACCCTCAAAAAAAAAAAAAAAAAAAAAAAAATACATATACAAATATACAAAATCATAACTTTCATCGAGGTTGCAATTCGCCCCCCCCCTCCAAGTTTGCACATCTTGTAGGACCTCACGCTCTTACATATCACCGCTGTCAAGAACCCTGTCGTTATTATCATCATTTTTTCGACTTCTTTTGATATCAACGTCAAAAAAAAAAAAAAAAAAAAATCAAAGGAAATGGTCAGAATATGGTACTTTCGTGGTCATCTAACGACCACTCGCCAACCACTAACAATCTGTCACGCGCTTCTTTGCGTTTGAAGGAATGACAGGAAATGATGTGGTTAGTCTGCATGCTTGTTAGGTACGTGCTGTGTAGTTTTAAATTGATATAAAATGGATTGTCTTCTGATTAAAAAAAAAGAAAAAAACGATTTGAGTGTTTGTTTTCTGTTGGTTGTTTATTGATGTGTAATTGATATTATCGTTATTATAATTTTCATGTCCGTTTTGGTATATTATTCTCTTATTACTGTCATTATTATTATTATTATTATTATTATTATTATTATTATTATTATCATTATCATCATCATCATCATCATCATCATCATCATCATCATCATCATCATCATCATCATCATCATCATCATCATCATCATCATCATCATCATCATCATCATCATCATCATCATCATCATCATTGCCATTATTATTGTTATTATTGTTATCATTATTATTATTATTGTTATTATTCTTACTATTGCAATTATCATAAATATATATGATTATTATCACAATCACTACCATCATATCCTTACAGTTATCATCATTATCATTGTCAGTGATTTCATAATTGCTCTCACTATTGATGTTAGTACTGTGTTTATTCCATCATTGCTATTAACATTATCATTATTTCTTCCTTTTTTCTTCATGTCAATTATTAATCAATATTACAATTATTATAATTAACGTTAACATGATCGATAGTAATGTTACTTTTATTGTAATTACATCTTTATCACTATCATTATCACAAATACACATTTTTATATTACGTTTCACAAACAACATAACAAGAAAGGAGACAAAAAACAACAAAACAAACAAACATAACATTTAGTAAAGACAGACACATGTTAATCAATGAAATGTAATAAACAGAGAAAGAAAGAAAGAAAGAGAAAAACGTTTCCTTGTTGTCTTTGTTCCGGTACAGTGCGAGAGGAAGGGGGGGGGTTAGGGGGTAGGGGAGGGGCTGTCATGGCTGCAACTTTGATAAACAGTTTTGCTTTTATTTGCAGAGCTGATCTTCGTAAGTGATCGTTTCTTTCCACTGCGTTTGTAGTTTACACACACACACAACACACACACACACACACACACACACACACACACACACACACACACACACACACACACACACACACACACACACACACACA
>NC_051402.1:19638234-19640734 GCF_015228065.2 Penaeus monodon
TATTTTTGTCTTTTTAATAACACGGACAGGGTGGTTCTCAATAGGACTGGTGGTTATTTCTTTGCCTGTTTTTGAGAAGTTGTGGTTGATATTCATTCCTTGTTCTCGGAATGTCATTGATGTATCTTTTGTTCTTTATTTTTGCTAAATTTATTACACTTTTTATTGTCTTTTATTCTTTTATTTGTTTGTCTGTTCGCTTATATGTTTACATATCTGTTCACCTGTTGTTATTTTATTCTCCGTCTCTTTTTCTCTCTCTTACTTCCTTTCTTTCCCTTTCTCTCTTCTTTTCCTTTCCCCTTGGACCCTCTCCTCTTCACTCGATCACCTTCAAACCGCCCGCCTCCCACTTCCAGCCGCAGCCCTGTTCACGATGGGCGTGGGTGCCCAGAATGGCCTTCCCGGCTACAGCTACGGCGCCCCCAAAGACCCTTTGGCCCCGGCTGGCCCCAGTGGCTTCGGCGTAGAAACGGAGACAGCGGACCCCATATCGGTGAGCGAGTACACGCGCTGCCTTGTGTGGCCGCGTCTTTTGTGTGTGTTTGGAAGGGTAAAGTGTCGTCGGGTGTGTTTACGGGAGATGGTTTTACTGAATGCCTTGCTTAGGAGATTTTTACAGGTTTGAAATGCTTGTTTTCTATTTCCTTTTGTTAGTTAAATAACCTTTACCCGAACAGTCGCTCGCCGCCAACATCCCCGGCGGAGGCGTCCCTGGCGAGGACTACCCCATCCTGGCCTCCGTCCCCGACACCGGCTTCTCCTGCGAGGAACAGCAGTTCCCAGGCTACTATGCTGACACCGCCCCCGAGGCCGGCTGCCAAGTGTTCCACATCTGCCAGTTCGACGGCCGCCGGGACGCCTTCCTGTGCCCCAACGGCACCCTCTTCAACCAGCAGTACTTCGTGTGCGACTGGTGGTTCAACGTGGACTGCGCCGCGTCCCAGCAGTTCTTCGGCCTCAACGCCGACATCGGGAAGGTCCCCGAAGACAGCACGACCGAACCTTCGGACAGCTATGGCGTGCCCCAGACCGAGCAGCAGTATCAGCAGCCACAGAACCAGTACCAGCAGCCACAGGGTCAGCAGAATCAGCCACCAGCACCTCCTCCTAGCCAGCTCTATGGCGCGCCAAACCGCCGCGGCTAAACCTATATATATGAATTTCATATAATTGTCTCTATCTTTTAAAAATGATACATAAGTTCTGCCTGTGAACTTAATAGAAAGCAGTAGAGCCATGTTTATTTATACGTAATGCTTGCACTGTGAAAGCACGAAACATTGCCATATGTATCCTAATTTATATATATTATATTATTTAAAGTTTAATCAAGCGGCAAATGCAAAGTCATCACAAATAAAATGTTTTGTAATCACTCTTGTTTTGATTCCTTACAAGGCCAAAGCCACAACGAAGAAAATGCCAGTAAACAAGGATCCTCCTTGAATAAACAACATTTGCAGCATCCGGTATGCACGCGCTACATATAAATCGATATCCACATTTGTCTGTGCATTCAGGTTTCTCTCTCTCTCTCTTTCTCTCTCTCCCTCTCTACATAGATATATATGTATATATGTATGTTTGTATGTGTGCATGTATGTAAGTATATAATACATTCACATATATGTATATATGTATGTAAGTATATACATACATTCACACACACACACACACACACACACACACACACACACACACACACACACACACATATATATATATATATATATATATATATATATATATATATATATGTATATATATATATATATATATATATATATATATATATATATATATATATATATATATGTGTGTGGGGTGTGTGTGTGTGTGTGTGTGTGTGTGTGTGTGTGTGTGTGTGTGTGTGTGTGTGTGTGTGTACGTGTGTATGTACATATATGTATATATATCCACACAACACACACACACACACACACACACACACATACACACACACACATGTATATACACATATATATGTGTGTGTGTATCTATCTATTATCTCTCTATCAATATATATATATATATATATATATATATATATATATATATATATATATATATATATATATATATATATAAAATCAACTACAAGTTATTCTTTTCTATTTCTCTCATTCGATCTCTCCCTTCCCCATGCTTCTCTCCCTTTATATCTCCCTCCTTCCCTCATAAAGTCTGCGCAAAATACAACAACAGCAACAAAAACGAACAGCAGATCCAAGCCACAATATCTGAACCTTGTCTGTGGAGAAGGTGACGTCACTTTGTGCAGCCTGAATGGATAAATAGCAAAGTAGATAGGTAAATAAATAGATAGGAAATACATACAGATTGATAAACAGATATATAGTTAGATAGGTCGATAGATAAATATAATTTTATCATATACATATATATATATATATATATATATATATATATATATATATATATATATATATGTATATATATATATATATATATATATATATATATATATATATATATT
>NC_051402.1:19645734-19673234 GCF_015228065.2 Penaeus monodon
ACCCCGTAACACCCCCTAACAACCCCCCCCACACACATACACCCCCAACACAACCCCCCCCCACACACACACATACACCCCCTAACACCCCCCCCACACACACACACACACACATACATCCCCAACACAAACACCCCCTCCCCACACACACACAAACTTACAAAGGCGAAAATGCCGACCGACGGTACCGCCCCCCGCCTGGCGCTCGCCCCTTCAAGATGAGCTCTGCCAGGCAACCGATTACCGCCGACAGACTTCTTGGCAGGAGGGAACGGCGGCCGAAGCGTGAAGCGGAGATCAGTGTCGAAAGCTCGTGTTAGACAGGGATGGAAGATTCAAATTAAGGCTGAAATGGAGAGTGATACGTGTGGATGAGTGTGTAGTTCTAGAATATGCGTGAATATATATATATTTTTTCTTTCTATCTGTCTGTCTATATATGTTTCTGTCATATGATCTGTTTGCCTATCTATCTTTCTATATATCTTTTTATTCATCTAGCTATCTATATATCTCTCCATCTATCTATCAGTCTATCTTTCGATATATCAAGGTATGTATCTATCTATTCTATCTGTCCATCTATTCTTGATCTATATGTCTGTCTATCTATTTAACGATCTACCTATCAGTCTATCTTTCTATTTATCAATCTATCTATCGATCTATTTATTACTCCATCTATCTATATGTCTATCCGTATATACATATTTAACGATGTATCTCTCTATGTCAATCTATATATCTGTATATCAAGTCATATATCTGTCTATCTATCTATCTATCTGTCAATTTATCTGCCCATCTATATATCTATCATTCTGCATACATCTGGCCATACATCTATCTTTCTGTCCATCAATTTATCTATCTACCTCTCAACACACGGAAATTTTTAGTTTAATAGAAATATACAATATATACAGTAAACGAGTGGCTGTGCGCGATTATAATTGGGCATCTATGGTCGTTTGTGTCTGTATTAGAGAGAAAACTTAATTTCCAAAGTATATAAATAAGTATATATAAAAAAAATCGTCGTTATGGTACACTTGAGCCAAAAGAACAGAGAGAAGCGTAAAATGCAATAAAATAAAATAACAGATTAAAAAGTAGATAAAACAGAGAGTAACAAGAGAGGTGGCCGAATGGTTAGAGCATCGGACTCAAGACTGTCACGACGGCAATCTGAGTTCGAGGGTTCGAGTCACCGGCCGGCGCGTTGTTCCCTTGGGCAAGGAACTTTACCTCGATTGCCTATCTAGCCACTGGGTGGCCAAGCCAGCCCAAGTCAGTGCTGGTCCCAAGCCCGGATAAATAGAGAGAATGATTACCTAAAAAGGTACCACCGGCACTCTCCGTGGAAAGGACCTGGGGACCCTACCACGTACTCACTCCAAGAGCATCACAACATGAAAACTACAATTAACATGCTGTGACCACGGTGGCTCAAACATGAACCTACCGTTAAAAAACAAACAAACAAACAGGAGAGGGAGATGATAGTTCTGCATTTTAGATTGCAAATTAGGAAGAAGAAAATAAAATAATTGTGTACATTAGCTTTTTTTTATTCTTTTAATTATAAAAAAAAAATCTACTGATGTGAAATATTATTATTTGATTACATCTTTGTGTGTGTATTATTTAATTAACTATTTCCAAGTTTTTTAGAATTACTAGTTTTTTTTTACGCTAAACAGTATTTAATTTTCCTTTTCCTTTTAGGTTTCAGTTAATAATAATTCGATGTATTTACTTATCGTTATTTATAATTTTGTTTTCGTATTTTGGCGTTTTTATGGCCAAGGAAATTCACGATTTCATTCCTCTCTCTGTCCCTTTTCTTCTCCTTCTCTGTCTTCTACCTCCTTTTTATCGTTTTTTTTCGTTATCGTTTATTTTTACATTCATTATCTTTTTCTCCACTTCACCCTTATTCTTCTCATCATCATTCTTTTTCTCTTTTTTCTCCTTTCTCATTTTCATCCTCCTCTTCCTCTTTCCTCCATTTCTTCTACTAATCTTTCTTCCTGTTTACTTTAAGCTCACAATTCTCTTTCCTTTTTTACTCTTTCTCTTTCTGTCTTCTTCTTTCCCATCTTTTGTAGTTTGATGTTATGACAAACTATAATTTATATTTATCTATCAAGCTGCTCATACATCTATCTATTAATTTGTCTACATCTGTGTATGTGAATATGTATGTATGTATACAAGTGTCTTTATATATATATGTGTGTATATGTGTGTATGTATGTATTGTTGTGTGTATGTATGTATGTATGTATGTATGTATGTATGTATGTATGTATGCCTGCATGTATGTATGAATGTATGTGTATGCGTATGTATGTATGTATGTATAACTGAATAGATGGATGTGCCTATATGAATGTACAAATGTATGCATTTATGTAGGTATATATGTACGCATATAAATATATGGACATAGGAACGTATCTCTATCTACATCTATTCATCTATCTCTCCATTCATTCATACACAGACACACACACAAAAAAAGACACACACACATGCAAAAAACAACAACAACACCAACAACGTAACTTCACCTAAAAGCAACCTCCAGCTCACCTTCTTCCCGCCGGGTTCGCCTCCACCCGCGCTCCGTCCGCTGCGACCCTGATGAACCGCACCTAAGTCTTACGTAATTGTCTCCTCTTTTATTCGAAAAGTATTCTCAAGGCAGCTGTTGGTAAATGTGCGAATGTTGGTTAAACTCGCTCTAACTTCAGGGGCTCTAGATTCTCGAACTTTCGTTGGAGATAACTTGTATAATTGTAAAAAAAAAAAAAAAATTATAAAGATTGTCTATAATTACGAAGTCGGGATGGGCATGTCTTGGAATTTTCGCGCGCTTTGGTCACGTAATGACGTTGAAAAAAAAAGATGCAGTCGCCCATAATGGACGTTTAAAATATCTACGTGTTTTTTTTTTGTGTTTTATTATTATGATTTTCATTATTCACGGTCGTTAATGGATACTGTTTTCCGTCATTATATTAACCGACGGGGATATTCTCAGCGTCCCATTTCATAGCATACGTAATGGTATGGTCACGACCATACACACACAAACACACACATAAGCTTGGCCATAACGATTTTATGCAGTCGTGAAGTACCCCATTCATATATCAGACACGACTGCAATTTTCGCAGATAACAGATTAGGAAGTATCTGGAATGGGGGACTAACATATTCTATAATTTTCGTATGGGAGACAGGCCTGTAATCAGTCCATTCGGCGGACTTTTCACGAGCGAAAAGCAAAGATGAACTAATGACGATTACGTTTTTTTCTTTCCTTTCGTTCATCATTAAATATTTACCCAATCATTTTATGTTCTCATATCATCGAATCGTACAGAAGAAAACTACGGAAGGTAGTGAAGAAGAAATTATGCCAAATGAAAATCTAATCCGATGGAAAAAGTAAGCAACAATAATGATTAAAAAATGACGTTTGAACTCAACCTCAGAATCGGGACGAAACAAACTGACACAGCTCGGTCGTGCGCGGAACGGAGAGCATCCTCATCTCAGGGTATCTGGACCAACCTTGGCTCAGACAGAGAAAGGGTCATCGTGGCACTATAAAACGTCGTCGACACCATCCCAGGGCACAGTGCAATCTTGCTCATCTTCCCTTCCGACTTCTTCTCTCTTAAGAAACAGCTGTTGTCAAAATGGCCAAGTCGCTGCTGCTTCTATCGCTTGGTAAGCTTTTGGTGTTCTGTCGCTGGGCAAGGAGAATCGGCGAAATAAGACACCTTGCATTCTTACAAGTTTAGAAGTGCACAATTCTTGCTTACTGTTTATTTTCATCACCTTGTTTCATTCCGTTTATTAGAATGGATTAGTTTTTAGTCAGTCGATTAGAGAGTTATATATAATGTATATTCTTTTACAGCCCTTGGAGTTGTCTGCGCGGATGTAGGATACAACCTGCCCGCTCCTCCCGCCCCAGGATACTCATACGGCGCCCCCGATCTCAGGGCCGACGCCTCCACTCTCGACCAGCAGGAACAAGACCCCATCGCCGCCCTGGCCGCCAACATCCCCGGCGGAGGCGTCCCTGGCGAGGACTACCCCATCCTGGCCTCCGTCCCCGACACCGGCTTCTCCTGCGAGGAACAACAGTTCCCAGGCTACTATGCTGACACCGCCCCCGAGGCCGGCTGCCAAGTGTTCTACATCTGCCAGTTCGACGGCCGCCAGGACGCCTTCCTGTGCCCCAACGGCACCATCTTCAACCAGCAGTACTTCGTGTGCGACTGGTGGTTCAACGTGGACTGCGCCGCGTCCGAACAGTTCCGAAGTCTCAACGCTGACATCGGCAAGATCCCCGAAGACGCCGCTGCCTCCGTCCGCAACGACGTCGTGGCACCCAACCAGCTGTATGGCACTCCCGAGGCACGCCAGGCACCACCCCCCCCACCAACTCCTTCACAGTCCTACGGCAGACCAAACAGGTTCTAAACGCAAATCGGAAACAAGGACAGGCAACAGATCCAAGCGAATGCTTTTTCTATTTATTATTATTTACGTCTCCCACTTTCTCTCTCTTCCGTTGTATATAAGCTTCCCTTCCATTTCTTTCTGCTATCCGAAAAATGTGATATCGAGCTTGAATTTGAAAGATACTCCAAAATTATATTATATTTAAAGCGCACATATCTGGTTTCATTTCACTCGGTTAAGCTTGCATAACATTTAGTCCATATAGTGCAACGTCATCGACGGACACATAGATGGATCGATGTATAAATGAACAGATCGATAGACAGGCAGGTAGATAAAAGATTCACGTACTGTAACAAAACTGTATAAAAAAATATCTACATTTTCGAACACCGAATTACTTGTACTTTGAGGGCGCTTTGAGCAAGAAAAAATTCTTCTCTACAAACAGTGTTTCAAAATCCAACCACTCTCTCCGCGCCGTGAAAAAGGCGAAAAAGAATGATAAAAAACAAACAAACAAACAGAAGTAAAAATCGTAATCTAAGTAAAAAAAAAAAAGGTTACCTCTGGAATATTCAATAAACAACATATTTTATTTATTTATTATTATTATTTTTTTACAAGGCAGAACCAAAAGAATTTTGATGTTTTTTTCTCTCTTTTTTGTATTTTGGAACCGAAGATATTCATGTATATGGAAATGAGAACTCAATCTGTAACAGGAAGCTTATAAACTTGCAGGGAGTCATGTTCGAATAAAGGGTATAAGGAAGAGAAAGAAAAAGGAGGAGAAAAATATGAAATGAAGAAGGGGGAGGAAGAGGAAGAGGAAAAGGTGAAGGAGGAAGGAAGAAATGAAAACAGGAGGAAAAGGATGAGAACGATGAGAATGAGGATGAAAATGAGGAGAAAAAGGAGGAGCAGAAAAAGAAGAAAGAGAAAAAAAATAATAAGAAGAGAAGGAGAAGGGAGAGGAGATTAGAGGAAAGAGGAGGAAGGGGAGTAGGAGGAAAAAAAACAATAATTAGTAATAATGATAATGATAACAGTAGTGATAATGATAGTAATAATGATAGCGATAATAATGTTGATGATAATGATAACAATAGCGATGGTGATAACAGTAATAACAACAACAATAATAATATGGCGCAAAAGACGACATAAAAGAAGGTGGGAGAGATAACGATGAGGATGATATAAAGAAATTGCTGAAAAGGAAGAAGAGAAGGAAAAAGAAGGGAAAAAAGAAGGGAAGAGGAAATGAATGGACAGAGAAATATGAGGATAAAGAGGAGGAAGAGGGGTGCAGGGGGAAGGGGAGGAGGATTCAGAGAAGGAGGAAGAGGAAGGGGAGGAGGAGGAGGAAGAGGATGAGGAACAAAGGGAAGGGAAAGAGGAGGAAGAGGATGAGGAGCAAGCAGAAGAGGAGGAGGAAGAGGAGGAAAGGGAAAAGGAGTAGGAACAAGGGGAAGGGGAGAGGAAGAAGAAGAAGAGGAGGAGGAGGAGAAAGAAGATGATGATGAGATGATACTGTATGCAACTGCCTTGTTACCGATTTCTAGACAAGTTAAACGGCACCTAGGTCGTGAATAACCCTAATAGTACGAACACAACTAATAAAAAAAAAACGTTTAACCGCCTAAGATATTACACCGAAAATTCAACAAAATAAAATCGTTATGACTCCTAAGAGATAACGTGGTTAGACGTTCGCAGCGAAAATCTAACAAATAACGCTTCATTTAAAACAAGCAGACAGATTTGGGTACAATATGAAAAAAAAAAAAAATCGTGTGAATGAGTTATGATAATTGCTCAAGAAAAGGGTTGAATTAAAACAACTTGTTAGCGCTTGGAATTAATTAGGTAAAAAGAGAGAAAAAAAAGAAAAGTCAAGGATGAAGTTTGATCTGCTACTTAATTATTCAATTACTAATCATTGTGATATCATGAATATACAGCGCTACTGTATATAGAATACTGAACTCCTTAGAGGTAAAAAAAACATGTTAAAGAAATAACCTTTATGAATATATGAATACAGAAACATAAATCAGAGTATGGATATTATGCATATATAATGATTCCTCGTTTTAACAACATAGATATAAAGATATAGTCTACCATGTTCTATTTTACTAAACGCGAGAATATACAGTATTGCTGAGAACATCATACGTATGATTAATGTTCTAATATAATAATATGAACACTGGAAACGTTTTCATTAATGCTAAAATTAAGACTGGAATTCATAACATATGAAAAATTATCGGGGTTCGACAATCTTTTCAAGTTCAGTTATAAAAAAGAGAAGACACGAGTACATCAAATATACTTTTAGGCGTTTCACTCCTGCTGAATACTGATGACCGCATCCCACTGAGAACACATCGGATGGCGGGCGTTCTCCCTGAGCTCTCCCTCCGTTCGAATCGAGGCGCTCAGGACAGCCTTGGTTCCGCCAGAGAAAGGTCCTCCGGGGCGCTATATAGCCGTGGCGATGCCTTCCCTTGGCACAGTGCAACCTTTGGCACCTCGACGTCCCTTCCTCGCCTTCGTTCCGACCGCCATGATGCCCCGGTTCTCGCTGATGCTGGTGTTTGGTGAGTTGGGAGGGAGATGCGCAGAAGGATGTTGGCCGGCGCTTCGGGGATGCTGTCTCTATGCTGTTGGCTGACTTTCTGCGGTTTAGATTAGGTGTTTTGTTACATTTTAGTCTTTGTCTCTCTGCTGTCGACTGTTTTTTTTTCATTCCCTTAATAAATATAGTATAATAATCTTACAGCCCTTGTGGGAGCCATCCACGCTGACAAGTTGTTCAGCCCGCCCGCTCCTCCCGCCCCAGGATACTCGTACGGCGCCCCCGATCTCAGGGCCGACGCCTCCACTCTCGACCAACAGGAACAGGACCCCATCGCCGCCCTGGCCGCCAACATCCCCGGTGGAGGTGTCCCTGGCGAGGACTACCCCATCCTGGCCTCCGTCCCCGACACCGGCTTCTCCTGCGAGGAACAGCAGTTCCCAGGCTACTATGCTGACACCGCCCCCGAGGCCGGCTGCCAAGTGTTCCACATCTGCCAGTTCGACGGCCGCCAGGACGCCTTCCTATGCCCCAACGGCACCATCTTCAACCAGCAGTACTTCGTGTGCGACTGGTGGTTCAACGTGGACTGCGCCGCGTCCGAACAGTTCCGAAGTCTCAACGCTGACATCGGCAAGATCCCCGAAGACGCCGCTGCCTCCGTCCGCAACGACGTCGTGGCACCCAACCAGCTGTATGGCACTCCCGAGGCACGCCAGGCACCTCCTCCAACTCCTTCCCAGTCTTATGGCAGTCCCAATAGGTTCTAGGTGATCATTCTTATATGCTGACAAATTTCCCTGCTTTTCCGCAATGTCTTTGTGAATCCACGCTCATTTTTGTTGCTGTAAATATTGATTCAAATCTTTTTCCGCAGTCTTAACAACTGCACTCGAATGAATGCTAATTGCTTATTTCTGTATTAAGCAATATAAAGTTAAATTAATTTATAAATAAATCATCCAGCCTCAGCCATTTTAACTTAATCTGCAGCAACCTAAAATAATTTATTTTCTATATGTACACACACACACACACACACACACACAACACACATACACACACACACACCACACACACACACACACACACACACACACACACATATATATATATATATATATATATATATATATATATATATATATATAGACTCATAGACACGCATTTATATGATATATGTACATTCACACACACACACACATATGATATATATATCAACAAAGCCCTCATGAGCTGAACGAGCGACCAATCACAAGGAAACATAACGCGCAGACTAGAGGGACTTAAGTATAACAGCACCAGAGATTACCACAGCCACATCTAGCCGACATCGTAAGCTATAATGAATATGCACCATAAAAATCGCTAAAGCTGCCTGTTTGAACGAGGCTGAACAAATGGAGCTGATTTCCGAGTCATGACTTCGTGTTCACTGAAAAAGGGTGAATGTGTTCATTTCGGCTAAAAGATTTTGTAAGAACATCCAAAGAATAGAATGGACAAGCCGTCTTATGTCTGGTACATACATCACACACATGTACATGCACGCACGCACGCACACACGCACACACATACATACATTCAACATATAATATATATATATATATATATATATATATATATATATATATATATATATATATGAACATTAGATTATATATAAATACACAACTACATATACCCACGTGCACACACACAAACACACACAAGCAAACGCATGTACATATACACGTGCACACACACAAACACACACACACACACAAGCAAACGCACGCACATATACACGTGCACACACACACACACAAACAAACACACACATATAGTATATATATATGTATGTATATACACACACACACACACACACACACACACACACACACACACACATATATATATATATATATATATATATATATATATATATATATATATATATATATATATCTTCTTTTAACGGTAGGTTCATGTCCTGAGCCGCCGTGGTCACAGCATGATACTTAATTGTAGTTTTCATGTTGTGATGCTCTTGGAGTGAGTACGTGGTAGGGTCCCGTTCCTTTCCACGGAGAGTGCCGGTGTTACCTTTTTTTATTTTTTTATTTTATTTTTTTTTTTTTTAGGTAATCATTCTCTCTATTTATCCGGGCTTGGGACCAGCAATGACTTGGGCTGGCTTGGCCACCCAGTGGCTAGGTAGGCAATCGAGGTGAAGTTCCTTGCCCAAGGGAACAACGCGCCGGCCGGTGACTCGAACCCTCGAACTCAGATTTGCCGTCGTGACAGTGTTGAGTTCGACGCTCTAACCATTCGGCCACCGCGGCCTTATATATATATATATATATATATATATATATATATATATATATATATATATATATATATATTATACATTATATCTATATCTATCTATCTATACATATATATGTATACATATACATATATATACATATATATGCATATGTACATACACACACACACACACACACACACACACACACACACACACACACACACACACACACACACACACACACACACACACACACACACACACACACAACATATATATATATATATATATATATATATATATATATATATATATATATATATAGATATATAGATATATATATTATATTATATATATACATACATATATATATATATAAATATATACACATATATATACACATGTGTGCATTCATGAGCATGCACATCACCCGCGCGCACACGTGGGCAAACACACGGATTTGCATATATAGGATAAATCAACTCTAAGACGTTAGTAGATGAGTCAATCATAGATTGGCTAAAAGCCACCAACAATGACTATCTCATCAACTACTCCCCAGGGGAAGGATCATGGGTCAGCCACCCCAGTATAAGGACCCAGTCAACCACAGGATGTCAAGTCGGAAAATGTAAGAAAAATACATATGATTATATATATATATATATATATATATATATATAAATATATATAATATAATATATATATATAATATATATATAATATATCATGTATATATATATGATGATATATATAATTATATATATATTATATATATATTATATATATATTATATTATATATAATATATATATATATTATATATATATATATATATTATATAAAATATATATATATATATATATATCTGGGGTCCTCCATCACTGATAACAGTAAGTAAGCGGATAAGAAAGGCAAGTGCGACCCTTACCCACCTCACTTCACGTCTGGGAGAACTCCTAACTCTCCGTGGAGACAAAGGTGGCTGTGTACAGTGCCTGCATTCTCAATACTCAATAAAATGCCCAATACAGAGGTCCTATTTCGTGCTGGTCTTCCAAGCATGTTCCTAAGGCAGCGGTGGCTGCGTTGGCTGGGTCACGTGAGTTGCATGGACGATGGTCATATTCCAAATGACATCCTATATGGCGAACTGGCGACAGGAACAAGGGAGCTTGATGTCAACCTCCTATTCCACTTTGAGACGGATGGAAAGAGAGAGAGAAAACAGCTGCTTCAGGAAATCCGAGAACAGGGCAGGGTCATGAAGCCAGAGAGCAAAGACGTCGTCGAAATACCTTAGCCTAATCGCCGGACGAAGGAAGATAGAAGGGAGAATTTCAGACTTGAAGAATTCCATGAACAGGTTTGCCAAGACCGGAGAGAGGGGAGAGCCCATGGCAACACCGAACGTCTGAGAGTAGAAGTTGCCCTCAAAGGAAAAGGAATTAGACTCCACACACAGACGAATCAGCTGGATGAACACGCCGGTGGGCAGAGGGAGACAAGGATTCTCTGCGGGGAGCCTTCTCTGAAGGAAAGCAAGGACGTCATCAAGCGAGACCTTGGTGAACAGGGAGTCGACATGCAAACTCATCACAGTCGCCGGCGGGACATAAAGGACACGGGAGATGAAGTCCTGAGAGTGGCGGAGGTGAGCAGGAGAGAAGGTGCCAAGAAGGGGAGTGCGAGACTTCGCCAGCCAGGCCGCAAGAGGGTGCGTCACAGATCCCCGGGAGGAGATGATGGGGCGCAGAGGCACGGCCGGCTTATAGGTTTAGGTAGCCCACAGAGATGAGGGAGGCGAGGGTCGATGACTTTGAATCTCTGGCAGAGATTCGCCTCCGGAAAACAGGCTGCTAACCTTGCCAGAAGGCAAAATGGTGACATCTTCCCTGCGCAGGCTTTGAAGGGCCTCACGGTAACCCCTGGGAATGGAAGGGTTAGGATGAAGGAGAGATTCGAGGGCCGGGATGAAAGCACCACGAGAGACATCAGGCAGGGAGTTCCTATGAGAAGAGGTGAAACGGTCAAAAGATGAAAAATTGTCGATGGAAGTAAGAAGGTGAGGGCGGAGAGCAAAGGAAAGACCGAAGCCAAGGAGTTGTTGGTTAAGGGTCAGGGACAAGGAAGATAGGATGGTGACGGCGTCGGTGAGGGAGAAGCGGGACCAATGACTGCGGGCGGTGAGGCTGGGGAGTTTCTGGGGGAGAGATCGGCCATGGGAGGTGGAGAGGGACCGGGAAGAATCATGAGCAACGTCGGCTATGAGCTGGGCGACATGTCTGGGGAGCTGCTCCTTCAGGAAGTCCGGACGTTCTCATGAACGATAGAAGGCATGCTCGTCATCCCTACTACCGGCGCGGATACGTTCAAGGAGGAGAGAACGTGGATAGTCCGGAAAGGGAGATCCTTCCTCTGAGTGTTTCAGTACATTAGCGATCTGGGAAGGGAGCACCTGCTCCTCGAGGCAGCCTCGGAGGAAACGAAGTTGTTTTTTTCCGTCGGGCCGTGGCGATGACAGATCCTCGTAAGCACGAAAAGTAGGTACCATGTCAGGGAAGGAGACAAACAGGAACGAGAGAAGATTTCTTTTAATCGTGGGGCCCATGATGATTAAAGAGGATTCCACCAGTCTGCGGGCGTGGACATCAGCGGAAGGAGAGACAATTCGCGCCGCTGACCAACCCATCTGATGGCCTATACTATCTATCTCTGTATATTATATATATGTGTGTGTGTGTGTGTGCGTGCATATATATACACAGTTATGTATACGTACACACACACACACACACACACACACACACACACACACACACAACACACACACACACACACACACACACACACACACACACACACACACACACACACACACACACACACACACACACACACACACACACACACACACACACACTCACACACACACTCACACACGCACACACACACATGTATATATATATATATATATATATATATATATATATATATATATATATATATATATGTATATATATATATATATATATATATATATATATATATATATATATATATATACATACACAATATACAAACAAACATACATATACCTATATACACATATATACATACATTCATGCACAATATCGAACACCTTTTCCGAAATCACTGCCTTGGGGAATCTTGCATCAGCGACCCAACAGCAGTATCATCTTAATTCGAATGTTCAAACCAGTGAATCAGAAGAGGTTTCGTTTCCGCCAGACCTGAACACGGGATTCGTTTCATAACAGGTAAAAAAATTATCGAATATAAGAACAATCCAGAAAGCGATTAATTTGCAGAAAAAAAAACGAAAGAATTTTGCGAGTAATATTCAGTCGCGAATTAATATTCTTCCCGTTCTTTTACATGGGCATCCAGTGCGTTACTCTTATGATATTATCATTTAACGACTGCACTGACTCACTTTATTCATCATAATCACTGGCTTTGTCTTTGGATCAGTATTAGAATAAGTGCAATGTTGTGTTTATTATCTTAATCATTCTTGTCATTGCTGTTGTTACCATAACCTAGGCCTAATATTAAGGTTATCTTTGTGCCATTACTTGCAATATTGATATGGTTATCATGTTATTGTTATTATCTTTGTTATTATCCTCCACGCCCTTCCTCGTTATTATTATCGTTATATCATTCTTCTACTTCATCTTATTATTTCTAATATTATAATTATCCTTATTATCATTATTATTCTTATTATCAGTATATTAGATATCGTTATCAGCATAACTATTATGATTATCAGTTTTTTATTATTATTATTATTATTATTATTATTATTATGATCATTATTATTACTACTACTACAACTGCCATTATTACAATTATCACCATTATCATTAATATCATTCTCATTCTCATTGTAATTATCATCATCATCATCATTAGTATCATCATTGTTATTATTACTATTATTTCTGTTATTATCATTATCATTGTTATTATCGTTACTTTAATTGTTACGTGTCATACTACTTATTGATTTGTCATTTCCATGATCATCATTGCTTTTTTCATATCCAGTCTTTGCGAATGAACAAACTCCCTCCCATACACGCAAACAAACACATTTAAAGCGTATTCAAACACAATTCATATTCAGAATTTATATCAGAGTTTTTATAAAGGCCGGGACCTCATGCATATTCAGGCAAGCACGCACCGAGGGACAGAGAGGGGCATGCGCAATCACAAGCAAAAGCGCAGCAAGAGCTTCTTCCCAGATCTGTTCCTCCTCCTTCGCTCACTCGCTCAGACGAAACATTCTGGAAGGCGAGATGGCAGCGTATCCTAGGTCGCCTCCGTGCTCTCTCCTTGGGTCATCTGGGTCAGCCTTGGTCCTGCGGGAGAAAGGTGTCCGAGGCGCTATAAAGACACGCCGGCGCCTCCATGGGCACAGTGCCACCCCGGGCTTCCGTTCCTCTCTGCTCGACGCAACGCTGCCGCTCGCCATGTCTGTGCTGCTGCTAGCCTTAGGTAAGGGAGGTCGTTGCTGGGCTTCGTCCGGGGAGCGGAGGGGCGCAGGGAAGGGCGCTTCTCGTGAACTTCCTTCTCACGGATCCCTCGTGATTATTTCAGCATTTTTGATTACTTTTTTGTAAACATACTTACAGTAAACTATCCCTTTCAGCTCTTCTGGGAGCCGTCCACGCTGACAAGATGTTCAGCCCGCCCGCTCCTCCCGCCCCAGGATACTCGTACGGCGCCCCCGATCTCAGGGCCGACGCCTCCACTCTCGACCAGCAGGAACAGGATCCCATCGCCGCCCTGGCCGCCAACATCCCCGGCAGAGGCGTCCCTGGCGAGGACTACCCCATCCTGGCCTCCGTCCCCGACACCGGCTTCTCCTGCGAGGAACAGGAATTCCCAGGCTACTACGCTGACACCGCCCCCGAGGCCGGCTGCCAAGTGTTCTACATCTGCCAGTTCGACGGCCGCCAGGACGCCTTCCTGTGCCCCAACGGCACCCTCTTCAACCAGCAGTACTTCGTGTGCGACTGGTGGTTCAATGTGGACTGCGCCGCGTCCGTGCAGTTCCGAAGTCTCAACGCTGACATCGGCAAGATCCCCGAAGACGCCGCTGCCTCCGTCCGCAACGACGTCGTGGCACCGAATCAGCTGTATGGCACTCCCAATGAGCGCCAGGCACCTCCTCCAACTCCTTCTCAGTCTTATGGAAGTCCAAACGGGTTCTAGATTGTGGCGCGAACAAGGAACAAACACCTATTTATGTTTTTTATCGTTTCTGTCTTCACATGCCCTATAATATGATGTTAGAGCTCTGTAAATAAATGTTCCATCAGCAAAGAGCATTTTATTCAAGTGAATGGACTATCATATTCCAGCATACGTTTAATTTTTTCATCCGAGTTTTTTTCAATGTTATTTTTGCATATCAATTATTGATTGTGTGATACTTGAAAAATATGTATGCTGATTCTGAAAGCCTTTCACTGCTACAGATACAGCCTTTGGTCAGATGCTAAACAGAAAATATACATGTTATTCTTGTTCAATATTCATAACGAATTCTACAATAATCTACTAGTCTTAACCTTCCCGATCTGCAAGAAGGTTATTTATCAATTTTCCATGTATCAAAAGTAGATTAAAAGCCATCATGTATTCGAGAATATTGATTGAATGGTTTCGTCCTATATTTTCTATATTTACTTTGTTAGTTATTCTTATCAGTATAGTCTTTTACATTGGATAGCTTATTTCTTTTTTATGTTTTTACTTTTAATGACAGATAGTAAAAAAATAAAAAAATCAAAGAACTTATTTCTTTGATTGTTTATTTACTTTTTAAAATTTTAATCTTCAAATTATTTGTTTGTTAGCAATTAAGCAGCGCCGTTCAGTGCAGCGGCATCGGTGTGTCTCTTGGAACAAACTAAGGTAATGCAGATTTCAGGGTCGTCACATGAATAAACAGATTCTATGTTATGCAGATCTAATTCCAGGGTATACGTTTCACTCTCGGCTTGTGTGCGTCCAGCGCGCTAGGGAGAACTGCGTATTGTGAATGCTTTGAATTGTATTAATGCGTTGTGAAAGAAAGGAGTCCTAGAGCATACAAAAGAGGGCAATCATAGCATTTGATATAGCAGCACAGATGATATCAGTATGCTAATTCGTGAAAGGAAGTAGATTAAGAAGATTGAGAAGCAGAAAAAGAAATAGCAGAGAGAGAAAGAGAGAGAGAGAGAGAGAGAGAGAGAGAGAGAGAGAAAGAGGGAGAAAGAGGGAGAAAGAGAGAGAGAAAAAGAGAGACAGAGAAAGATATATATATATATATATATATATATATATATATATATATATATATATATAAGGAGAGAGATAGACAGATAGATAGATATATAGATAGATAGATAGATAGATAGATAGATAGATAGAGAGAGAGAGAGAGAGAGAGAGAGAGAGAGAGAGACGGACAGAGAAAGAGAGAGGGAGACGGACAAACAAATAAAAAAGAAACGGAGAGCAGAAAAAGCATACAAGAAAACCGAATTTTAACAAAATCACGGAGAACGTTTATCTCCACCGCCTCTCCTCCCCAAAAGGGTCGTTTACTGAAAATATTAGCAAATCACCTCATCAAGGGATTCCCAGTGCTTGGCCTGTTGTATTAGATAGAGAATTAAGATAAGATAATAGAGATAAGGAAAAGGAAACTCTAGACATATACTTTGAAGATTTTACATGTACATTAGTACAATTACAGCATTCTGGATGGCTTATGTTACTCTTTAACCGGTAGAACATTTCTTGATCGACTTTCGTACTTAAATTAAAGAAAAGAAAGAAAGAATGAAAGAAGAAGAAAAAGGGGATTAGGGTACATCTATCACTTCTGTTTCGTGTTCTTCCTGATGTTCTTTTCTCTTTCGTTCTTGGATCTCTCCCCCTCCCCCTTTTCCTCTGTCTGTCTTTATTTATCTTTATATCTATTTCAATTTCTATTTCTGTTTCCATTTCCATCTCTCTATATGTCTGTCTACCTGTCTGTCTGTCTCTCTCTTTCCCTATCTATCGAACCCTCTCTCTTCTCTCGATGGATCTGTCTACCTGTCTACCTCATCTATCATTCGTCCAGTGCTCTGTTATTTCAATAAATAAAAAAGTCGTTTACCACAAGGTTTTCTAAAGCAACGCCACAGAAAAAACAAACGAGAGACAGAGAAAGTTTTCTCGGCGGGAACATGTAAATAAGTCCTTTTTTTACATTTTAATTGTTGTTCTAATTAGGCATGCTTGCTTTCGCTTCTTTCGTGCAAAAATATAGCTCTGTAAACTTGGCGTGTGTAAGTGTGTCTATGAGGGGGAGGGGGTATATGCGCGTGTTATGTGCAATTTGTAGTGTGTGTGTGTGTGTGTGTGTGTGTGTGTGTGTGTGTGTGTGTGTGTGTGTGTGTGTGTGTGTGTGTGTGTGTGTGTGTGTGTGTGTGTGTGCGGGGGTGGGTGGGGGTCATGTGCGCGCGTGTGTCTGAAGGAAAGGTAAGAGATAAAGAAGGGTGAAAAGGCAAAACCAAAAACGGACACAACAGGGAAAGACCAGCATTTTTGTGCATGTTATCCATACTCATTTTCCTCACCTTCTGATTCTCAATTTGCTTACTCTACTTTTCCTTCCCCTTCTCCTCTTCTGTCTCCTTTCCCTCCCCTCCTCCGCCCTCGTCTAATCCTTCACTTATTCTCTCTCCGTTCCCTCCTGTTTTTATCCTCCTCCCCCATCTTCTTTGATTTTCTTCTCCTCCCCAACTCCCTCTTCCTCCTCTTCTCTTATTCCTACTGTCGTCTTCACAGATATAACTACCCATCCTCTTTCTCTCCATCCACCTTCTGCGTGTCCCCTTTCTCATTTTCCCTCTTCTTATCTTCGCCTTTCTCTCTTTCCCTCCCCTCTCAATTTGGTTATTCTTCGTTGTATATTTTTGCTTCTTTATCTCGTTATACGTTGCCTTCCTTTTTAACTATATAATTTTTTCCGGGCATAGAGGATGTTCATGGAAAAAAAAAATATATATATATATGGAAAATATATATAAATAGATAGACAAATGTATAGATAGAGGTGCAGACGTAGACGTAAATTTGAATATATACAAATATATTCCTATATCAACAAGAGGAAATACGTATACACAACACTATTTGCTCTATAAACTGTGATGTCAAAGAAGCTAAGAGACTGGATAAAGCATTAGTTTAAAGAAGAAAGTGGCATATGTATCTCCAGGAAGTAATGTAAATAAGAATATGTCTGTGTATATTGTTTAAACTATAATATTCGTCGACAGAGGTAGCAGTTATGTACTACAAGGCTCATTCTAAATGACTAAATTATTAATAAACAAGTGAATAAATATATAGATAAATAAGACTATTTACAACGCTTCTGTATTCCTTTGTTTTCGTTTTTTGACCTTTCAGTTCCACAACAGTTTCATTGCCACCTTAGGCTAACAGGAACGAACTACTACTAGCAATCATGAATTAAAACTGATTACCAAAGTCCTCATTTCCCTACAATAACAAACACATAATCAACGCAAAATTCAGTCGTCAAAGATCGCATGTTTTAATCAAGGGAAAGAGATTTTAACGGGTCTTAGCTACTTAACACGCGGGTCTTCCCTTAACAAGGTCTTTACCCCTCACGCGATGGTTAAGGTTTAGCCAAAGGGAAAAGGCTGTGGTTGGGATTATGGTAATAGAGTACCTTATCGGCCAGAGCTGTCAGAGACCATTCAGGTGGGGAGAGAGGGAGATGTGGGGGGGGTCTTTATGTTTGTTGGGGGGAGGGGGGGGTAAGGGAAGGGGTTGGGTGTGAATATGACGTGTAAAATAGGTCTTCTTGAAACGCTGAGAAAATGTGATTTTTTTTTTGTGTGTGTGTGCATGCGTGCGTGCGTGTGAATAAATCCTTATACCTGCTTCTGATTTAGATTTTATTCAAAAGCCACTTACCTTTTAAAATGTATGACAATACTTACATATAACATGAATAGATTTGTACGAAATTATGTGCTAAGAAACATACATTATTCAGTTGGATTTGTTAGCAATATCAACATCTCCAAATGCCTTATAGTTCTTAATACTAATAGCTTCATTCGTCTATTCTCTTCCTCTTCTTTCCTCTTTTAGTCGCCATCAGAGCGCACAAAGGTTTCCGTTAATAAACAGCGAAGTTTAAGCAGCATGCCTTGGGTGTTGAATCACTCACCAGAAGTGTTTCTCCTGTGAAGCGAAAACAGGTTCCTTGTTATTGAACCTCCCGGTGCCCTGCGAGAGCGGGGCAGCTCCGAAGGGTCGTCGGGAGTGGCGTCTTCGGGGGTACCTGTGCCAGCCTTGGTTCCTCAGGGAAGGTAACTTCGTGGCACTTTATAACTGTGTCGACGCCTTCCGTTGGCACAATACAACATTCAGTCTTCTTCAAGCCATAATGATGGTCAAAGTTCTGGTCTTGGCTTTAGGTGAGATAGTTGACATTCTTTTATACTTTTGCCATCATGCAATCGTAATATGCACACACACACATGGTACTTTCAATATATGTGAACATTTTCTCTATTCTTTTTTCAGCCCTTGTGGGAGCCGTCCACGCTGACAAGATGTTCAGCCCACCCGCTCCTCCCGCCCCAGGATACTCGTATGGCGCCCCGGACCTCAGGGCCGACGCCTCCACTCTCGACCAGCAGGAACAGGACCCCATCGCCGCCCTGGCCGCCAACATCCCCGGCGGAGGCGTCCCTGGCGAGGACTACCCCATCCTGGCCTCCGTCTCCGACACCGGCTTCTCCTGCGAGGAACAGCAGTTCCCAGGCTACTACGCTGACACCGCCCCCGAGGCCGGCTGCCAAGTGTTCCACATCTGCCAGTTCGACGGGCGCCAGGACGCCTTCCTGTGCCCCAACGGCACCCTCTTCAACCAGCAGTACTTCGTGTGCGATTGGTGGTTCAACGTGGACTGCGCCGCGTCCGAACAGTTCCGAAGTCTCAACGCTGACATCTATGGCGCTCCTGAGGCACCTCTTACAGTCCCTTCCCAACTTTACAACAGTCCCAACAGATTCTAAATCCAGTGTTCTGAATACGTATTCCCCAAGAGACGTAAATAGCCTATTTATTCTTCTGTAATTCTCGCAATACCCTACTGTTTCCTTTTACTTGTCTATATCTCATCATTCTTTATTATAACAATGAAAGTGTCACCATGTAATATTCATTTGCTCAAAGACACAACCACTAGCCCAAATATAGAAAACTAAGATATGGAGAACTGAGACACACAAGTTAATGTATTTCCTTTTATAGTCTTGGAAAAATAACAACAGTTCAAGAAATAAAAATAAGATTAACGAAAAATAATATAAAGAAAGATATATCATATCACACACTATTGTTATTCACTCAGTTTATATTGCAGTGTCTGAGATAATTGCAAATCATATTACAGCTTTAGAATACTAATAATGTGTGCTTAGTGACTGGGAAAGAAGAAGAGAAATTAAAACAATGGCAGTGTGAACAATCACGTTAACAATAACAAGCACAGGTATGATTGTGATTATAATGATGATAGTGATGATGGTGATGATGACTGGGATCATGATAATGAGGATGATGATAATGATAATGATGCATGATGAAAGTAGTACTGCTAATGATAGTGATTATAATGATGGAGGTGGTGATAAAGATAATGATAATGATAATAATTGTAATGATAATGATAATAATGGTAATGATAATAACTGATAATGATAAAGATAATAGTAACAAAAAAAGAAGAAAAAAAAACAGGATAATGATTTCAACGCCTTGCAATAATAAAAGTTATAATGATTAAAATCTATAATATAGCATATTAACCAACATGTAGCCATCATCATTATTACCTTTAGTTTCTGCATTAGTTTAATAATATTATCATCATCACTACAATATTATCTAATTATTGTTGTTTCGCCAGCACTAATGGATGTAATAGTATTAGTAGCATCATTAATTTCATTTTCGTCATGATAACCACCATCATTTTACTCATACTTAATATCATTATCATCACCATCAACTAGATTTATCATTGTCGTTAGTATTATCTTAAAGTATGGCGTTGTTACGAGCATGATATATTTTACAATTCCCATTTTATTACCACAGTTTGTAATACTACTACCACTCTCATTATCACAACAATAATAGTAAGTATTAAAGTAAAATCATTAACCCTCATAGCATGAAAAAGAAGAATTGTAATATCAAGGGTAAAAAAAAAATATTGTTAATTAGCACAATCGCAATAACTGCATTATAAAAAAGAAACCACCCAAAACATTATAATGCAGACAACAATAATGGTGATAATATAAAACAATAATCAAGTATAAAAGCGGACATACGATACTACTGAAACAACAGCAGCAACAATTGTAAATTTGAAACAAACGAGACGAGAGAAGCGCACATACACAGGAGTGAAAATGGATGTTCCCTGCTTGCTTTATACATATGCCGGCAGGGGGTACTCGTGTATTCAGTAGGGGGCTCTGTAATTATTGTTCTTCGGGTTACGCAAACGGCAAAAACAGCATTCCGACTGAGCTGGTTTACATTTATATTGCTCTTTTGTTAGTTGTTAGTTAGTTTGTTTGTTTGTCTGGTTGGGTGTTTGTGACGCTTCAATCGAAAGAATTAGGATGAAAATGGATACCTTTTGAAATTGGAAAGTCGTGTTTTCCGATTTTTTTTCTTCTACTTTTTTATTCTTTCTTCTTAATTATCTTTTATAATCATAAATCAGAAATGCTATGGCGGTGATGATAATCAGCACATAAATCTGACTGATGCCTAGAATAAATAAAGATGGCATTTTTGCTAATTAGGTTAGAACTACTTACGGTACTTATCCCTGACACCTTAATTAATATTTATTTTTATTACATCTTAACTAAGATTAACTCAGCATCCAAGTAGGAAATGCGATTTACAATTAAATGTCTACATAATTAAGCATCTTTTACGTATTAGATTATTGGATAATCATCGTTTAGATAACAACTATTCAAGGGCCAGTTTAGCAGTTCGGTATTGCTTCGATTAGCAGCCAATGACTTATTGAGTGATTATGCCAATGATTAAGAATTGCATACTAAAAGTTATACATGTGTTGATGAGCTCTCAATTGAAATAATAATAATGATAATAATAATAATAATAATAATAATAATAATAATAATAATAATAATAATAATAATAATAATAATAATAATAATAATTTACAGTTCTCTAATAACAACAATAATAATAATCATAATAATAAAATAAGTACATAATAAGAAAACCGTTTACGACACAGACCATCCCCGAAGGGTAACCTCACCATGAAATGTCAAGCAAGATATTATCATCGAGTGTTGCACCATTTAATGCAACTTGACACAATGCAACGCGACGGAACAAAAAGATCCGTGAACATTGAGCAACCGCCTCTATGTCTTGCTATTCAGTCCCAGTCAGTTATCAAACAAGGATTAATTCAAGTTCTATCAATGGTATAGGTTTCAAGGCCTTTTAAAAGGGTCGTCATGAAAAGGGACGAGGAAGAATAGAAAAAGAGAATGTTGGACACAGAGGAAAATGGGATTATCTTGCGCAAAGGTTTTGTTCTAGGGCGGATAAAGGGAAAGAGAATGAAAGAGAACATGAAGGAAAAGAAGAAAAAATAAGGTGAAGACGAAGAGGAGGCAGTAGATTAAGAAGAAAAAGAAAGAAATCATTAAGAAGATTAAGAAGAAAAAGAAAAGAAATAAGAAGATTAAGAAACAAGCATACAAAGAAAGAAAAAAACAAAGAAAACAGAGAAGCAAAGAAACAACAAACAAAAAAAAACTAAAAACAGCAAAAAAAAAAAAAAAAAAAATGTCGACTCAACGCACAAAAGGTCGAAACCATCCCTTGAGAGAAAAAGCTGAATCATGGAGTAGATTTCGACTGCTCTGATGCCATTATGCATTCTGTTCACCTCAAGATTCAGGTGCACTTGGCCAGGTGATTTAGGTTGGCCAAACATCTCCCTGTGTCACCTCTCTTTTTTCACTCCTTCGTTATTTGTTCTCTTTCTTCCTTTCGTATTCGTTGCCCTTATTTGGAAGTTTGTTTTTTGAGGTGTGAGATGGAATCAAGTGAAACAGGGAAGAGAGAATGGAGGAAGAAGAAAAAGGAAATATGCAAAAAGGTGGATGCAGATAGAGATAAGGAGAGGGAATAGAGAGGGAGAAAGGGAGGGAAAGAGAGACAAACAGAATTACAGATCGATTGAGAGGTGAGGGAGAAAGAGTGATCCTGAGTGACACCAAAATATTAAGAATATAATACCATCTTATCTCGATCTCTCCGCTGTCACTCGTCCCTTTGGTTCCTCTCTCTCTCTCTCTCTCTCTCTCTCCCTCGCTCCCTCCACCCCTCTCTCTCCTTCTCTTTCTTTTTCTCTCTCTCTCTCTCACTCTCTCTCTCTCTTCTCTCTCTCTCTCTCTCCACTCTCTCTCTCTCTCTCCACTCTCTTCTCTCTCTCTCCACTCCTCTCTCTCTCTCTTCATTCTTCTTCTTCCACTCTCCTCCTCTCCCACCTCCTTTCTCTCTCTTTCTCTCTTATCTCTCTCTTTTCTACTCTCTTATTATGTATATCTCACTATATCATCTAACTCATCCACCTCCCATTTTTTTTCATATCAAATATATATCTACTTCATATCCCATATATACCTTATATATATTATTAAATCTATCTCCCTCTCCTTGTCTCTCTTGCTATATATATCTACCTATCCATATTATATTTGTACATACATCATCCAATTCACCCTCATGTGTTTCGAGATTTGTACTTCATTCATCCAACTTATGTATCATAGCTTAGTATATGAGTAAAAATATCTATCTATCCATATCTTATCTGTTAGTGATTTTATATAATGTATGACAACTATAATACAATATCTTAACTATATATATATATGATAATACATGACGTATAAAAATTCATAATATAATACTCGAGTTTTACGTACTGCTCTGTACACGTATGATATAACATCATTATCTTGTATTTGTAATTCTGAGTTTGTCTCTAGTGTCGAGACATGTATCATTCACTACTGTGTATGGTAAACGTCTCGATTTTTTGCTTGTCGATACTGATACCATAACTGATGAACTTTAGAATTGAATGGCATAAACTGAAAATTTCGGCGATCAGGCATCAGTGACACGTATAGTGAGGTATGCCATCGCGTGGGGATCTTGCCGATGTCAGCATTGAGACTTCGGAACTGTTCGGACGCGGCGCAGTCCACGTTGAACCACCAGTCGCACACGAAGTACTGCTGGTTGAAGAGGGTGCCGTTGGGGCACAGGAAGGCATCCTGGCGGCCGTCGAACTGGCAGATGTGGAACACTTGGCAGCCGGCCTCGGGGGCGGTGTCAGCGTAGTAGCCTGGGAATTCCTGTTCCTCGCAGGAGAATCCGGTGTCGGGGACGGAGGCCAGGATGGGGTAGTCCTCGCCAGGGACGCCTCCGCCGGGGATGTTGGCGGCCAGGGCGGCGATGGGGTCCCGTTCCTGCTGGTCGAGAGTGGAGGCGTCGGCCCTGAGATCGGGGGCGCCGTACGAGTATCCTGGGGCGGGAGGAGCGGGCGGGCTGAACATCTTGTCAGCGTAGGTGGCTCCCACAAGGGCTAAAATTATTAAACATATATAATAAAATGAAATAAAAATGCACAAAATATAGAATTTGTCTTCATATCATTATTGAAAAAGAACATGAGTAGAGAAGAGTATTAATGAAGCCAAACGTAAACCAACTCGCCTAAAGCCAAGACCAGAACTTTGACCATCATTATGGCTTGAAGAAGACTGAACGTTGTACTGTGCCAACGGAAGGCGTTGGCACAGTTATATAGCACCACGAAGGCCCTTTCCCTGAGGAACCAAGGCTGGCACAGCTATCCCCGAAGACGCCACTCCCGATGGTCCTTCGAGCTGTCTCGCTCTCGCAGGGCACCGGGAGGTTCAATAACAAGGCGCCTCTGTTTTCGCTTCACAGGAGAAACACTTCTGGTGAGTGATTCAACACCCACCGCTCGCTACGCAAACTCCGTTGTGTATTAACGGAAACTTTTGTTTAATTAACAGTGTTTAATGTGACTCTAAAAGGAAAAGAAGGTTAAAGTTGCAGTCAGTATAAGGAAATGTTTTGTTAGATGAGTCTGTTCTTTTCTGAATGCTATCTTAGTACATATTTAATTTTTGTTTGTTTGTTTGTTTGTTTTTAGAATGTTTTTATCAGTGTTGGAATACATGCAAATATGTATATGTATATGCATATATATGTATATATGCACATATTTATGTATATATATGTGTGTGCGCGTGCGTGTGCGTGCGTGCGTGCGTACATGCGATGACGCAGTATATTGTCATGTATAAGTAGTTGCTATAAAATCGTATGGTATTCTTGAACAATGATATCCATGAAGTCACCATAAAAACGGATTTTTTTTGTTTCCCTACTCATGTAGAGTAAAGCACATCCTTGAGATTAAACCAGCTGATTTCTACCCACAGCCCCCTCAGCCTACGCACGCCTCCCCTCCTCGCCCTTCCCCTGAAGAGGCTCTGACACTTCTTACTGATAAGCTGTTCCTTTACCCTGAGGGCCAGACCGCAGCAGCCCATCTCCTTAGCTAGACTTGTGAGGGATTTAGACCTTGTTAAAGAAGTAAGACTCGGTAATACCCTTTACTCTGAAGAAAATGAACTACTTTGACCGGAACATGTTACATATGTTGTCCTGTTTATTGTCTCGAATTTTTTTTCGAAGTGGAATCCGGCGTTATTAATTGTTTCATTTAATAATCAGCGATATTAGTTTGCTAAGCGCCGCCGTGGTACAGATCGGTTCGAATCCTCCCCGCGGCCCGAGCTTAGGAGGGACATCCACTCGGGGCAGCTTATTACCAAATCCGAAAAAAAAATCCTTCAAGATAAAAAATCATCCATGGCCTCCTAGCAAGGGGGTTTGTGGCTCAAAAGCGAATCGGCTTCGGTGTGACGGCGCTGCTGCCTTTGCTTTGGAACTTTTGGAACTGGAGGGGAGACAAGAAAAAAAGACGAAAGTGTTGAATTATCTCTCTCTCCATTCCATCTTTTCTCTCCACTACTCCTCTCTCTCTCTCCATTCTTTCTTTCTTTCTCCCTCTCTGTCTACTACCTCCCCCTCCCCCTCTCTATCTGTCTGTCTCCGCTCCCCCCCTCTCTCTGATTCTCTCCCTTTCTCTGATTCTTTCTCTCTGATCTCTCTGATCTCTCTCTCTTTGATCTCTCTCTCTCTCTCTCTTTCTCTTTCTCTTTCTCTCTCATCCTCTCTCTTTCTCTGATTCTCTCTCTCTCTCTCTCTCCCTTTCGCCCCCCCCCCTCTTCTGTCTGTCTCCGCCCTCTCTCTCTCTCTCTCATCCCTCTCTCTCTTTCTCTGATTCTCTCTCTCTCTTACTCTATCTATCTATCTCTCTATCTGTCTGTTTATCTATCTATCTATCTATCTATCTATCTATCTATCTATCTGTCTATCTATCTATCTATGTATCTATCCATCCATCCATCCATATATCTACCTATCTCTCTCTCTCTCTCTCTCTTTCTTTTTTTCTCTCTCTTTCTCTCTGATTCTCTCGCTTTCTCAGATTCTCTCTCTCTCTCTCTCTCTCTCTCTCTTTCTGCCCCCCCTCCCTCTCTATCTGTCTGTCTCCGCCCTCTCTCTCTCTCCCTCTCTCTCTCTTTCTCTGATTCTCTCTCTCTCTCGCTCTATCTATATTCTATCTATCTATCCATCCATCCATCCATCTATCCATCCATATATCTACCTATCTTTCTCTCTCTCTCTCTCTCTCTCTTTCTGCCTCCACCCCTCTCTCTATCAGTCTTTCTATATATCTTTCTATCTATCTTTTTTCTCTCTCTGTCTAAAGAAAGATCCTTTTCCAGATATACCAAACTGTGTATGTCCGTTTGCGCATGTTTGTGTGCAAATGGTAACGTAAATGCATTTAGACATTCGTGTATATTTTACTTTTTGGATGTAAAAGTATTTTCTTATTCTTATTCTGACAGATACCTTATGCAGTCTTGTTGGTACTTTACACAACTTACAGCCTGGGGAGTAAACAGAGAAAAATATATGAGGTGAATACTGTGTGTGCAGTTCTAGTTGATTGTGGGTATTTCCACGGTGTGCATGTTTATCACCGCTTGATTCTCTGTCCATCTGGTTATCTGTCTATCTGCCTGTCTGGCTGTCTATAGCTATTTATCTGTTTTAGGAGGAAAGGAAGGAGGGAAAAGGAAACAGAGTGAGAGAGAGAGAGAGGGGGGGGGAGGGGAAGAGATAGTCGTACAGAAAAAAAGTCTACATAAAATATCTTAGTTAAGTGTACATCTCGTAAAAAATGTGTTTGCTTCCCTTTCTCTTTTACGGTGCAATATTACCCCTGGCTCTCTTTTATATGTTTATCTATCCTTCATTCCTACCCTGTCATTATATTTCTTGTGAAATAAACACACGCATACAAACAGGTAAATGCACGTAACATGCACATTTATTAGTGTTTGTTTGCATATATTTTTCATAGGTATTTTTGCGCGAGAGAAGAACACATAAATCTGTCCAGTTAACGAAGTAATTAATTTCACTCGAAAAGGGGCTTTATTTACCTGCTTAGACTGAGAAAACTTATTGCTTCCTTATGTGTAGTTCCTGTGGCTATGCTGTAGTGACAACCAACGTCTTATTTGTTGGACTAATACGATACTGGCCTAAAAAGGAGACTGTCTAAATTGCTAAGATAGATGGGTAGATTGATAAGGAGAATGAGAGAAAGAGAAAGAGAGAGAGAGGGAAGGAGATAGAGCCGACGGTAATTCTCTTCGTTCTAGGTTTAGTACCACGTATCATGAATAAACAATTATTTTGCAGATAGTAGCTTTATTTACAGAACATAAATTTATCACA
>NC_051402.1:19678234-19680734 GCF_015228065.2 Penaeus monodon
TTTTTTTTTTGCCTTTCGTTTAACTTGCGTTACGCTTGTGGAAAGTTTGACTATTTTCGATCATTTGATTTTTCCTTATTCGTAAAAATAAAACAGAACAAGGACACACCGGTACTTATTCACACGCGTCCGGTTAACGACCAGGCCTTCCACTTAGCCGGCCTTCATCTCACGCCCCGCCAGTGTTGCCAGAAGTTACCAACCTTCAGAAGAGTAGGGGAAGGGGAGGCAGGTCGCCCGCCACGGCTTACGGCGCCCAGTGACAGGAACCGCTTGGTCGTGAGGCGGGAGCTCGGGATCCCTCTTTCAGCCGAGTCAGCCTCTCCCTCCGAGTCGTCATAAGTTGGCATTAGAGGAAAGGAGTCTGCTGATAGACTCATTGGTTGAGTGGGACCCCCCTCCCCCATCCCATCACATTGTCCTTCAGCCAAGCTGAAAACTGAAAAGTGAAAAGTTGCAGGACAGGTCCCTGTCCTGCAACTTCACCGAAGGAAAGCGAGAACCTGATGGCACTCGAACGTCAAAGACCATGGAACATTGGCACTACCTGCATTATTACCTAGAAGCGCCGAAGTTGTTCGCCACAGAATGTACATGGCGGATTAGCGGCAGCAGTGACCATAAGCTGACCAGCGTTGCAAGCACCGTGGCGAGCCGGATGCCATTGTATTACTCTTTCTGCAGGAGAGCGATTACACGCGCTTCCTAAGATGTGGCCCACCCCCTTACGGCCTCCGGGCTGCTGAGATTATATTTCTTGCTCACATCGTGGTGGCTGGAGGGCCTGTTGACAGCCCGGCCACCGCGGTAAGCTTTCAGTGATAATGAATCAGCTGAGACAGCTCTAAATAGCTGAATCAGGCCAGGTCACATATATGGAATACCCGAGCGAAGCAAATCTTCGCAAATTCCACTGAACTACTTACTCCAACCATAACTAAAGCTGACTCGAAAAGGAGCCCTGGGCCTTTCATGATAATTTGGTACCAATGTAGTGCCTGCGCCGCCCTTTTCGCTCTTTCCCAAGGTAGCGACATTTAAATTAATGAAATAATACTTATAGATATCTATGTGTATTTTTCTAGGTGCCACGCACACATACACGTGTACACACACACATATATATATACATAACACAAACATATATCAATGCGCAACATTACGCAACAAAATCCTGATTATTCATAGCAATAGTTTTTTATTCAGAAAGAGAAGCTCTATTGCTTCCCAGCATGAAAGCACATAAATATGTATTATCGTATAATGATCAAGACATGAAAAACTGAACAAGATATTTACAATAATTGTACATATTGGCTTCTTGAGGTACTCGAGACACTTACATAGCAGGGAATTTTGTCATTTTGTCCGTAAAATAATTTAGAATATATTTGGTCTTCCGTAAAACTGCGACGGAGCAGAAAGAGGTGTATGACGAATGACGGGAGTGCCATAGAGCTCTTTGGGTGCCACGACGTCGTTGCGGACGGAGGCAGCGGCGTCTTCGGGGATCTTGCCGATGTCAGCGTTGAGACTTCGGAACTGTTCGGACGCGGCACAGTCCACGTTGAACCACCAGTCGCACACGAAGTACTGCTGGTTGAAGATGGTGCCGTTGGGGCACAGGAAGGCGTCCTGGCGGCCGTCGAACTGGCAGATGTGGAACACTTGGCAGCCGGCCTCGGGGGCGGTGTCAGCATAGTAGCCTGGGAACTGCTGTTCCTCGCAGGAGAAGCCAGTGTCGGGGACGGAGGCCAGGATGGGGTAGTCCTCGCCAGGGACGCCTCCACCGGGGATGTTGGCGGCCAGGGCGGCGATGGGATCCTTTCCTGCTGGTTGAGAGTGGAGGCGTCGGCCCTGAGGTCCGGGGCGCCGTACGAGTATCCTGGGGCTGGAGGAGCCATGTCTGCGCGGATGGTTCCCAGGAGAGCTAAAAAGAATAGTACGATAAGATAACGAAACACGAATACTATAATTAATCATCAGAATATCTAACTTTCTTACCCACGTCCGTGACTGTCTTACAGCTTACACCGAAATACCCACCTTTAACATTCATTAAAAAGGCAACACAGCTTTACCCATGCCCACCAGGAACACGCGCTTGGCCATTATTAGCAGTGAGTGCAATCCACAGAGACCTAACCAAACCAAAAATGGAGCAAGGAGGAACCCCCACGACGGGGATTATGCCAAAGCAAGAGCCCACCCGGCTTTATGGTGCTTGGAAAATGCCTTTCTCCGGCCAAATCAAGGTGAGACGAAGGCATGTAAGTGTACTAAGGATGTTGCTGTCATGTTCTGCTTCCGATTGCTTCGTACAAGAGAGGTGAACGAAAATATGAGTTGGGGCGTAAAAATATTCATTCGATTACCTGTTTATGAATTTGTATATGGAACATGCATATATATATATATATATATATATATATATATATATATATATATATATATATATATTTATATATATATATATATATATATATATATATATATATAT
>NC_051402.1:19713234-19715734 GCF_015228065.2 Penaeus monodon
GGGGGGGGGGGGGGCGCGATGACACCCAGTGCTCCCCTCGGGCAGTCTGGTCTCGTGCCGCAAGCCCTGGGCCGAGCGCGTGCGAATTTAGCTGTGATATGTTGGCGCGAGAGGGAAGGGAGGAGGGGAAGGGGAGAGGGAAGGGGAGGAGGGAAGGGGAGAGGGAAGGGGAGAGGGAAGGGGAGAGGGAAGAGGAGAGGAAGGGGAGGAGGGAAGGGGAGAGGGGAAGGGAGAGGGAAGGGGAGGAGGGAAGGGGAGAGGGAAGGGGAGAGGGAAGGGGAGAGGGAAGGGGAGAGGGAAGGGGAGGAGGGAAGGGAAGGAGGGAAGGGGAGGAGGGAAGGGGAGGAGGGAAGGGGAGGAGGGAAGGGAGAGAGAGGGGAGAGGGAAGGGGAGAGGGAAGGGGAGGGAAAGGGAGGGGAAGTGGAGGGAAGGGAGAGGGAAGGGGAGAGGGAAGGGGAGAGGGAAGGGGAGAGGGAAGGGGAAGGGAAGGGGAGAGGGAAGGGGAGAGGGAAGGGGAGAGAGAAGGGGAGAGGGAAGGGGAGGAAGGGAAGAGGGAAGGGACAGGGAAGGGAGGAGGGAGAGGGAAGGGGAGAGGAAGGGGAGAGGGAAGAGGAGGAAGGAAGGGGAGGGAAGGGAAGGAGGGAAGGGGGAGAGGGGGGGAGGGGGAAGGGGGAAGAAAAGGATGGAAGAGGAGGGAATGAAGGGGGAGGGAGGGAAGGAGGGGGGAGGCAAAGGGAGGGACGGAGGGAAGGAAGGGCAGATCTCGGTCGCTTGGCATGTGAATATAGTTGTGATATGTTGGTGAGTGAGGAAGGGGAGAGAAAGGGAGGGAAGGGATGGAGGAAAGGACGGAAGAGGAGGGGAAAAGGGAGGGAGGAAAGGAGGGAGGAAAGGAGGGAAGGGAAGGAGGGAAGGGAAGGAGGGAAGGGAAGGAGGGAAGGGAAGGAGGGAAGGAGGGAAGGGAAGGAGGGAAGGATGGGGGAGGCATAGGGAGGGACGGAGGGAGGGAAAGTCAGATCTCTGGCATGTGAATATAGCTATGATATGTTGGTGTGAGAGTGAGTGAGGGAGGGAAGGGGAGGGAAGGGGAGGAGGGAGGTGAGGTCAAGCCTCGGTCGATTGGCATGTGAGGAAAGGGAGCGAGGGAAGGGAGGGAAGGGAAGGGAAGGAGAGGAGGGAGGGAAGGATGGTCATAGGGAAAGGAAGGAAAGGGAGGGAAGGGAGGGAGGGGAGGGAAGGGAAGGGAGTGCGGGAGGGAAAGAGGGAAGGAGGAAAGGGGTTTGAGGAAAGGGAGCGAGGGAGGGGAGGGAGGGAGGGGAGGGAGGGAGGGAAGGATGGATGGAGGGAAGGTGGAAAGAGTAGGAAGGAAGGAGGGGAAAGAGGGCGAAAGAAGGGAGAGAAGAGAAACAGGGAGAGAGGCAAGGAAGGAAGGGAGACAGAGAAGGAGGAAAATAGGGTGGGACGGAGGAAGATGGAAAGAGGCGAAGGGAAGAAGAGAGGAAGGAAAAGAAAGAGGGAGTAAGGGAGGAAACGAAAGAATGAAAGGAGGAGGGAAAGATAAGGAGGGAGAGGAAGGGAACAAGGGATGAAACAACGAAGGGTGAGGGAAGGAAAGACGGGAAAGAGGAGAGGAAAGGAAGGAATGAAAGAAGGGAGAGGAAAGTAGGGAAAGTAAAGGAAGGAGGGAGGAGTAGAATGACGATGGAGGAGGGAGAGAAGGAAGGAAGGAAGGGAGGAAGGAAGGTCAAAAGGGAGGAAGGAAGGGGGAAGGGGGGGAAGAATGGAGGTAGGGAGAGTGAAGGAGGGAGAGGAGAAAGGATGTAGTGAAGGGAGTCAGGGAGGGAGAAAGGTAGGGAGAGGGAAAAAAAGAGAGGGAGGGGGGTAAAGAGAGTGATTAAGCAAGGGATGGAGAGAGGGAGAGAGGGAGATGGAGAGGGAGATTTAGAGGAAGAGGGAGAGAGGAAGACAGGGAGAGTAACGTCTTTTTTTTTTTTAGTTATAACCATTTCCTTTTTTCCATTTTATTTTTGTATCAATTCCTTATTTTTATCTCTCTGCCATTCTTCATCTTTCTAAACCTTTTTTTTCTACCGTGTCCCAATCTGTTCACTTTTCTCACCCTTTACATTTCCCCTTTTCTTCATTCCTCTTTCTTAACCTCTCTCTTTGTCCTTCTTTCGTTTCCTCTTCTCCTATCTTTCTCTTCTTCTCTCTCTCCCTCTCACTTATTCCTACATTTTTAACCTTCTTCCCTCTCCCCCTCTATTTTCTCTTGTTCTGTTCCCCTTCCTTCTCCCTCTCTCACTTCCATTTCCTTTCCTATTCCCTTTTTCATCAACCCTTCTTCCCCCTCTCTTCCCTTTCCCCCTATACCCCCTCCCTCTCCCCTATCCCATCCCTCCATCCTCTTTTCCTCCCCTTCCCTGCTTCCAAATTCTTCTCCCCTTCCCTCCTCCCTTTTCCCCTTCCCCCCCTTACCCCCTCATCAGTCATTCCCTAA
>NC_051402.1:19728234-19733234 GCF_015228065.2 Penaeus monodon
GCGAGTGGGCGGAGAGAGAGAGAGAGCGAGAGAGAGAGAGAGAGAGAGAGAGAGAGAGAGAGAGAGAGAGAGAGAGAGAGAGAGAGAGAGAGAGAGAGAGAGAGAGAGAGAGAGAGAGAGAGAGAGAGAGAGAGAGAGAGAGAGAGAGAGGTGAATCTGTCGGCGGGTGGGCCTATATTACCGTCGAGAGGCCTAAGGCGTTTGGCTGAAGGAAAAGTTAAAGGAAGAACAATGGTCTGGATATATATATTTTTTCTCGTTGTCTCTTTGGCACGAAATAACGCCCCCCTCCCCCCCCTCCAAAAAAAAAAGAGGGGTGAGGTAGGAGATGAGAGGGAGGAGAAGAGGCGGAGGGAGGAAGGAGTAATAAAAGAAAAAGGGGAATAGGGGGTAAACGGAGATGAAGAAGCTAAGATGAAAATGGAGGAAATAAAAATATATAAAGAGAAGGCGATGGGAGAAGGGGAAGAGGAGGAGAAGAAACGCGAAAATAGTAAAGTACAGATAGGGTTAAAATACAGGAAGAAGAAATCTAGGGAAATGAGATAATAAATGACGAAGGGAAGAGAAGAAGAAGGGATATAAGAATAATGAATAATAAGTATGGCTAGAGATAATTGAATGGGGGAAGAAGACAGGCCGCCACGAGTGCAAGGTTGATTTACACTTAATCCATGTTAATTACCTTAAACTTGCTGAATGTTATTCTGTTATCATTATTAAATAAGCTTCATAATTTTTCTTCTCTCTTTTTGTTATATATATATATATATATATATATATATATATATATATATATATATATATATATATATATAAAATTCTAATTCTTCTATATACTTTTTTATATAAAAACAAAAATATTTAATGATCAAATCAATACTAAGAGATGAAATAGATACGAAACAAAGAAACTTACTTCGATCTGCTAGCGAAGGAGAAAACACTTGAAAATAAATATTCTCTTCATGACTGGCATAGGTCCTAGGTCCCCTCCCCCTGTGTAAATACAAAAATATAAAAAGAATGACCTCTGCCACAGGATCCCAGGTCTAAAGGAATGCAGTGATACTAACAGATTCTAGCAAGCACCCACTATAGGACACATTGTATCGACTTATTGTCAAAGCAAGCAGAGCAAGACTAGCAGATAATGCAGTAATGGCTTATTTACCTGTGGCTGGGTAGCCACTCTAAGGTTTTGTTTTCTTGAGATTTTAGCCAAAATTTATGTTATCAGAAAGGTGTTATTCTTTAATTCGGCATTTACAGCTTGTTGAGATTATTTTGAGTCTATATATGTTAAAGTCCTATACTGTTCGTTGTGTAACGCATAAACTATATATATATATATATATATATATATATATATATATATATATATATATATATATATATATATATATATATATATATATATATATATTTTTTTTTTTTTTTTTTTTTTTTTTTTTTTTTTTTTTTTGTCTATAGAGTCGAGCATATATCAGCTAGTCGCCAGTTATTATCTATGTCTACGGCAGCAGCGACTGAAAGTCTTGAAATTTTTGTTAACTGATCCATCTGTATAGAATACGAGACACTGGGCACTTGGTACTCACAGTCTTAGCAGCTTGTTTATATCTTCAGCTGTACATAGTATTTCTATTTATCCTTTGGAATTCTAATGCTCTACAGGGAAAGCGCTCCATGACTGTATTGGTGAATACAGTAGCCCTACCCTTTAGTCAATATTAATATGTCAACATTGCAGCTGTCAAATGAATTCGCAACTGCTTTGTGCCATGTCTGTTCGTAATTAAAGATGTTTTTATTCTTTGTTTAAAAGTGAAATTAATTGTTTAGGAAAGTGCCTCAGCCACGTAACACGAGGTGAAATGCTATAATTTTAGGTTGCCATAAATTATCCAATCTGGTCCACATTGGGACTGCCAAAATTGTCCTCATCATTTTGTTTTGTGTGGTTGCTAATCCAGCACGTTGTTTAGATATTAAGGATAGTAAGGTGAGTGCACTATAATCATCAGTGGTACAATTGCATGTGCGTAGAAAGTTTTGAAAACATGATATCCTGTTCCTATCTTGTAGCAGAATGGAAGGTGAAATGCAGGGAAGTCGAGGCAGGGGACGCCCACAGACGAAATGGATGGATGATCTCAAAGACTGGAGTGGAGAAGGAAGTACAACACTGAACAGAATGACGATGGACCGGGAGAGATGGAGACAAGCTATTTACTCATGGGTGCACCCACGGCCGCCTCGGCTAAGGAGCTGATGATGATGATGATCTTGTATTCAGCTAACCTTTGCAACATATTTATTCTAGATATTATCTAAGTTTGTAGGAGAACTCATAGAGCTCGACAGAATCATTCCTAAATATTTGTATTTCGAGACCTATTTAGATTTTGTTGGATAGTGAGGAAGAGTGTAGGATGTGAATTTAGAATTTCAGAAATCATCTCTAAACCCAGTTCATGATATTTACGGCTAATGTAATCTAACGCATCTTTTACATGATTGTATATAGTGTAAGGTATATATCATCTGCATATGTATATAGTTTGACTTGGTTTCTAAATGGTAGGCCTGCTAATTCAACGAGTTGAATAGACATGGGCTCAAAATGTCACCTTGTGGAGAACCTTTCTCTAACTGATGAGCGTACGGCATGTGCGCTTGGAAAAGGACTTGGAAATGTATGTCATTGAAGGTAGGCTTGTGTCCATCCTAATAATTTTCCTTTTATTCCTCTCTTTATTTATCAGTTTAAGATGACCTGGTGATCTGCTAACTCAAATACCTTTTCTAAGTCCAGAAAAAAAATACATCTTGCTCTGTCAGTGTGAGTCTCTTCCTATAGGCGAGTAGTGTTTTACTCAGTGGGAGTTTTAAATAACAGCCTCTTTTGTATAATCCGTTCCATTGTCTTGGATAAGCAGCTCATGAAAGAGGTTGGTGTATAGGAGTCTCTATCTGCTTTAGGAACAGGACGAATGATGGCAAGTTTCCAAGATCTTGAAATTCTACCTTCTTTCCATGATTTGTTTTTAGTTGTAAATCTCTGCAAACCTGGCTCTTCCATTTTCCTAATCATCTCATATGTGATCCTAACTTTCCCAGGGACAATATTACTAGTGTGTTTAAAACTTTTTACTTGGCTCTTTATGGTATAGTAGTGTCTGTTATGTCATCTCTATTACTGGCTTCTTCTATACTCTCTGCTATTTGTCTATTTCGGTTGCTCTGTGTATTCATTATATTCTGAGGGAAGCTTCTAGAAGAGCGTGTAGTGAATAACTCGTTTAGTATATATTCCTTAGCATAGGGTTAAGGGTGAATTGCTTGTCTTTCAGTGTGTTTCTAGTTGCTTTGTATTTGTTAGAACATATTTTTATGTGTCTTTATGTTTATTTACCTAACTTAATCTTCAGGTAAATACTGAAAGTATTTTATCCCATCCTTTATTCCTTGTACCCTTTCATTATAAAACCGATGGTTATTATATTGTCCATTAGTAGCTTTCGGAGGAGGTATTGATTGATTAGCTACACTGATTATGCCAGAGCTCAGTTCACATTCAAAAGTATTTAGCTCTGTGGAAGGTGTTCAGGTTCTGGCACGTGTTCATAATTTGACGTGTTCATAATTTCATAATTTCCCTTCTAAATTACAATCTCTGTAATGAGATGATTTCAGTGTTTATTTCTATTGTGACTGCATAGTAATCAGTGCGTAATGTGGATGGTGACTCTAACTGGTCAGTTCACTAAGTCCTCGTTATATGGTGAGTCCCCGCACTCATCCTTGTATATATATTGCCATATTTCTGTTGAGTAGCATTCAGTCTGGTGATGTTGGTAAGACATTTATAATATTCTCCTTTTGCATCTAAGACAGGCTACGAGATGATGATGATAATAATAATTATGATGATATTAATGATTATGATAATGAGGAGGAGGAGGATAAGAATAATGATGTTAGAACTACTAGTACTACTACTAATGATATTAGAATGATAATAATATTAATAATGGTGATAATGATAATAATAATAGTGATAATGCAAATGATAATTATAATAATAATAAAAGTAGTAGTAATAATATTAATAAAATAAATCATTCTTATTCTTATTGTACTAATGATACTAATGATAAAAACACTGAAAAAGCAAGGATGCTAAAGATAAAAACGATAAATACAACAGAAATGATGATAATGATTGTGATAATGATGATGATTATGATAATGAGGATGATAGTAATGATGACGATGATTATAATGATGATGATAATGATGATGGTAATGGTGATTGTGATAATAATGATAATAACGATGATAATGATGATGCTGATAAAAATGATGATGATGATGATGATGATGATGATGATGATGATGATGATGATGATGATGATGATGATGATAATAATAATAATAATGATGATTGATGATGAGGATGATGAGGATGATGATGATATTATTATCATCATTAGTAGTAGTAGTAGTATTATCATAACATAACAATAACTAATGATAATGATAAAGATTATGCAAAAAATATAAACAATTATGATAATCATAAAAAAAATCGGACAGGGGGATAATAGTAAGGAAGAAAGTTGTATGTTTCTTTTTGTCCTCGCAAATACACCTGTTCGCCCAAACAGCCACAACTCCCAAACCAGACGTAGAAAGACCCAGGCAGAGGAACACAAACAAACTCTCAATCGCAACGGTTTCCCTCACCTCGCCCTTGATCAAGCCAGCGCATGGAGAGTCACGAACGGCAAATTGAAACAAAGAAGATTCGCAAAGCACTTCTTTTGTCTGCCTCTATCACTCTTCCTGCTTCCCTTTCGTTCGTGTGTTGAGGCTTGCAGGTCCCGTGTTGACTCTAGGCAAAGGGAGCGGACTTGGTCTTAATGAGTAATATGTATAGAACTGTCAATAAAGGCTGGATTAGATAAACATGATCGGGCTCGAGGCAAACATGT
>NC_051402.1:19738234-19740734 GCF_015228065.2 Penaeus monodon
AACAGGGAAAGGGAAAGGATAACGGAGGAAAACGCATGAAGGAGACGAAAGAGGGAAAAGAAAAGAATGAGATGGATGAGAAGAAGGAGGAGGAGGGAAGAAGGAGAGAGAGGAAGGAGAGGACGATGAACGAGGAGGAATGGAGGAGAAACACAAGGGAAAGAAAGGGAGAGGAAGGGAGACGAATAAGAATGAGATGAAAGGGAGATAGGAAAATAATAGTAGCAGGAAGAAGGAGAACAAGAATGTGGCGATGAAAGGGAAGAGAAGGAGGTGGACAGGAGAGGCTAAAAAAAAGAAAAAAAAGAAAAAAAAAAGTCAGATTAAAGGAGGGAGAAAGAGGACGAGAGAAAAAAAAATGAAGATAATGACAATGATGAAGAAAAAAAAACGAAATAAAACCACAGAAGTAAAATAATCGAAATGAAATAAAAAGACAATGTAAAAATGGAAGAGCAAAATAGGAAAACAGAATTAGACAAGAATAGACAATAATGAAATAATAACAAGAGAGAGAGAAGAGAAGAATGTAAGGAAGTCACAAAAAAATATAGGATAATCATCACACTGGGAATGACTGTTAATTTGCATAAGGAAGAGAGGGAGGTGGGAGGAAGATGAAATAAAAAGAGGGGAAACAAGAGATAAGAAGGGAGGAGGAGAAGGGTAGAAGGGGGGAAGAGGAGGAAAGTATGGAGACAAAGGAGGAGGAGAAGGAAGCAGAAGAGGGGGAGGGAAAAGAGGAAGATTAGGAGGAGGAGGAGGGGAAGGGATAGCAGGAAAAAGAAAGGGAGCAGGAGAAGGCGGAGGAGGAAGAAGAGGAAGAAGCGTAGGAGAAGGAGAAGGAGGAGGAGGAGGAGGAGGAGGAGGAGGAGGAGGAGGAGGAGGAGGAGGAGGAGGAAGAGGAGGAAGAGAGAGGAGAAGGAGAGGGAGAGGAGGAGGAGACAGAGGCGGAGGTGACGAAGGAAGAGAAAAAGGAAGAGGGGTGGAAGACAAAACAAAAATAACTTAAGCACGAGAGGAAAAGGGAGGTAGGAGGCAGACACAGCGACGAAGACAAATATAAGGAAAAGAACGAAAAGAAGAGAGAGAAAATTAAAAGAAAACAAAACACAAATAAATGAAGATAAGGGAGGAGAAATAGAGTTAAAGGTAAGTGGAGATACTAACTTCTTCGCGGAATACGGATTGTCTCTAGCTCTCTCAGGCAGAAAATAAAAGCCACTTAATTCCACAAGCCGGAATGGAAAGCGAAAGAGAGAGAGAGAGAGAGAAAGGGATTAAACAGGAGAGTAATTATGATTAAGAAAACAAACAAACGGGAAAAAAATTAAGTCCATGAGATATCCCAAAGGAGAATAAGGGAGGTGACAAAAGCAGGAAAGAAGATGGGGGAGAGGAAAAGGGTGTTTTCCGTATTTAATAACAAGGACAATAAAGACACAAATGTAAGTGCAAAGTCACCCCGTCTATCCCGCCGTTATGATATATGCCAAGGACGTGAAAAAAGGAGGAGGGGACAGTCAACGTGGATGCATATATAAGGTTGTGACGGACACATCCAGCGTCACACGTCTCTTACGCCTCTACCTTGTCATGGCGTCGTTCCGTGCACTCCTTGTGTTGGGTGAGGATTTGTTTACGTTTGTTTATGTGTGTGTGTGTTAGTTCATTCGTGTTTGTTTTTTTCTGTTGTTAATTTCAGTTTGTGTTTTATCTGGTAATTATCCGTGAGTAATTTATTTCCTTTACAATACCTCTCTATATCTGACTCATTTCCTATCAGATGATATGAAGAATGACTGATGTAAATTATTCTCAACTGTCACAGGCTTGGCAGTTCAGCTGTGCCCCTCCCAAGCCCACGACTCCTTAGAAGTATATTATGAACTGCAACCTCCCAAGCATGAATATCAACCTCCCAAAAACTACGACGCCCAGGAACCTTCTGCAACATACGACTTTCAGGAAGTGTTTAAGAAAGACGACTATCAGGAACATGCCAAGGGATACGACTACCAGGAACCTCACAAGAAAGACGACTATCAGGAACCTGCCAAGGGGTACGACTACCAGGATCCTCACCGGAAAGACGATTATCAGGAAGCTGCCAAGGGGTACGACTACCAGAAACCTCACAAGAAAGACGACTATCAAGAACCTCTCAAGAAGGATGGATATCAGGAACCTCTGCTAGTCTCTTATCAAGAACCTCCCAAGACATACCAAGAGGAAACTACGAAGATATCTTACCAAGAACCTTCTGAGACATATAAGGAACCACCCCAACCCTCCTACGAAGAACCGTCCAAGGCGTATGATTATCTGGAACCTTCCAAGGCATTCAGCTACCAAGAACCTTCTAAGAAGGCCGATTACCAGGAACCTGTAATAGTCACCTACCAAGAGCCTCCGAAGACCTCGAACAAGGGACCCTCCAAAAAGGACGGATACCAAGGCCCTGTGAAGACTTCCTCAGAGGAATCTTCCCAGGAGTACA
>NC_051402.1:19755734-19758234 GCF_015228065.2 Penaeus monodon
GAAATCTTCCTATTTTGCAGCTGTTTCCTGCACTATCATTTTACCATATGCCTTCTTCTGACAAATACACCATACTTCACTACCTGCCAGTTCTTCTTGATTGGAATCAATGTGTCTTGTTACAATTTCAGGGAGCACATGGTTGAAGAAAACAAGCTCTGATGCTGATACCAAATTACTGAAGCTGAAGCTCTTACCGAAGAAACCTCTTTGTCTGTGTTTACTTACATCTGCACAAACCACAAAGTCACAGTACTGTACTTGAAGAACATTCATTTGAAATTGTACAATGAAGCAAGCAATGGAGGCAATAATTTTACAGTTTCATCTTCTGATGCGATATCAGTGTCTTCACTGTCAAGCTTTGGAATAATTGAGAACAGGCAAGCATCTGGACAGATTTCCTTTACACTGCGCAATTGTCACCAGAGGGAAGAGGATCAGATCTGCTTGGGTTGTAGGTCTTGCGAGTACTTTTAGGAGTACCCTTAAACAAATCCATCTTCTCTTCAGTGGTATTTGGTTCCACCTAAAAATACAATCAGGTATTTTCATACCTTGGTATCATTTGTGTTCATAATTATTTGATTTGTATACAGTTAATTGGCATTGAGCATCTATGTTGGTTTCAGCCACCCTGAAATATCCCGCCATTTGTATTTTAATCTTGTATAAAAACAAGATGCATGCCCTTACCTTCTTTCTAAACGTTCGATTCCATTTACAGGCTTCACTTGTGGATGATAGTGATGTTAATCCAAGCCTTACACCAATCTTAACCTTGAAAAGTGCAGCGGCAATGTGACTGCAAGTTTTACCAAGCTTAAAAAGGAAACTTACCATGCACATTATGACTGAGATTAGATACTAGAAAATCTCAAGACACTTCTAGAAAGATGTACATAAGTACATAAGTCTTACCCTGCCAGACATGTACAGTGAGCACAATATATGGATCCAGTTTTATTCTCAATGCAAATCCAGGGTTGACGAAATGTTCCAGAAATTGTCTGTGAAGGCATTGCTTTGGACTTCAAAAAACAGTAAGGTACATATAAATATCTTCAAAAAGTTATGTCAGGCCAGCCACTTAGGCTTTCAGATCAACCATTTAGCAAATACGAATCTGGTAAACTCCTGGTACCCTTTGAAAACTTCAGCTTCTCGTCATGACGCTTTCTAGCGACAGAATTAAGAGATTTGTAGTAGAAGGACACAGTTTTCTCAGCAGATTCAGCGGCCATTGTTGGTCTTTTGCCCACCAGCGCGATGCGCATGCGCGAAAAAATTATTGTGTTTTTGATTTAATGATTGCTCATATATATACATATATATATATATATATGTATATATATATATATATATATATATATATATATATATATATATATTTATATATATAAATATATATATATGTAAGACAATATGCAAAAAAATGAGAATAACAAAGACGTTAATCCGTATCCAAAGAAAATGAAGTAATGCAACGATAAACGGATGCTGTAGCCCCAAGAGTACTGGGTTAGAATCCCTGTCATGAAGAAAGGCACGGAGAACGCGACGATAACAATATCGCCGAAGTAACTGGTGACTCAAACGAATTTTTTGTCGCGTGGGAGCGTCAGGTTGGGCGCCGGAAACGTGATCGTAATACTTGTCTGGTAGATCTATGCTGTGTGTCTGCATGTGCGGTCTCTAACTTACATATGTGAATATTTGCATTTCTATTACATATATATATATATATATATATATATATATATATATATATATATATATATTTTTATATGTGTGTGTGTGTGTGTGTGTGTGTGTGTGTGTGTGTGTGTGTGTGTGTGTGTGTGTGTGTTTATGCGTGTGTGTGTGTGTGTGTGTGTGTGTGTGTGCATATGCATGTATATATGTACTTATATGTATATATATATATATATATATATATATATATATATATATATATATATATATATATGTGTGTGTGTGTGTGTGTGTGTGTGTGTGTGTGTGTGTGTGTGTGTGTGTGTGTGTGTGTGTGTGTGTGTGTGTGTGTGTGTGTGTGTGTGCATATGCATGTATATATGTACTTATATGTATGTATATAAAAATATAATAAATTTGAAAATAAATATAAATATAAATATAAATATATACGTATATGCATATAAAATAATTATAAATCACATATACATATATATATATAATACAATATATATATATATATATATATATATATATATATATATATATATGTACACACGCACACACACACACACACACTCACCGCGCTAGAACACACAATCTCGCAAAGGTACAGCTCTGCTCGCTGTCTTAAACTGGCCACGGCGGTGCTGCAACCCAGGTCATGACCTTGGCTGCGTCGAGTAAAAGGTCAGCCGAGAAGTATAAAGCTCGCCGGCACTGTCAGCTGGCATCACTCGTGGCTGGTTCTCGTCTGGCTCTCCTCCGCTTTCGCTCTCTCGCTCTCCCTCCGTGATGGCGATGT
>NC_051402.1:19763234-19765734 GCF_015228065.2 Penaeus monodon
ATAAATAAAAAAAGAAACACACACACGTACAAACACACGCACACACACATACATACACACATAAATAAATGCATACATATATCTGTGTATCAAACTTTCTATCTATTTATATGTGCATATGTGTGTATAGATATGAATATACTTTATATAGCTAGCTAGCTATATATTGATAGACATATGTACAGATACATATATATGTTTATATATGATATATATATATATATATATATATATATATAATATATATGTATATATACATATAGTTGCACATATATGTATATATATAAATGAAAAAGGAAAAGAGAAAAGAAAAGAAACACACACACATACATATGTGTATATAAATGTATATACACATATATATGTGTATATACATATGCATACATAAATATATACATATATATCTATATATCTAACTTTCTGTCTATCTATTTATTATTGTTATCATTATTATTATTATTATTATTATTATTATCATTATCATTATTATTATTATCATTATCATTATATTTATCATATATGTGTATAGATATGAATATACTGTATATAGCTAGCTAGTTAGATATTAACATATCCGTGTTCCCTCCTAAATGAATAAATAAATGTAGTAAAAATATCATTCCTTTAAACTGATTTCGAATAACCATATTTTTACATGTATTTGTACAGTATTTGTGCAGTATTAAAGAGTAATCGATTTTAAATGAATTTTCAAAAGTGTGAAGGCACGTGGCGGGAGTAAATAATAATAATAATAATCAAAATAAATAATCAAAATGAAATAAAGAAAGGTGATAAACAGTCTAGCAAATCAAAAATTCATCTCCCTATATGTATATATGCATGTTTGTTTATATATCTATATTATATATGTATAAATATACATGTATATATATAAATGTATATATATATATATATATATATATATATATATATATATATATATATATATATATATATATATATGTAATTGTATATATATACATACATATGTATATATACACACGCGCACTCACACACACATACACGCACACACACATACACACATACACGCACACACACACCTACACGTACACACACACACACACTCACACACACATATATGTATGTATGTATATATGTATTCACATATATATGTATATATATGTATGTATGCAGTAGGTGTATGTATCTGCATTTATATCTACCTGTATATATGTCGTTATATGTATATATTGTATTTACATATATTTGTATTTATATGTATATATATTCATATTTTTTTATATATATATATACAATACATATCATATGATACATTAACGTATGATACAAACACACACACACATGTATGTGCGTATATACACACGCACACATATACATTAAAAAAAAAAAAAAAAAAAAAAAAAAAAAAAAAAAAATATATATATATATATATATATATATATATATATATATATATATATATATATATATGTAGTGTACATAAAATATATTGTCTCTGCGAACGTGCCAGGTGTATCCTGCACACGTGAACGTGAGTAGAAAAATGTAAAACTCGCAGGGCCATGAATGAGCGAGTAGAACTGAGTGACGTCAGTAAGTAACCTTGGCCGTGAAAGTGAGAGGCGAGGGTGGGGGGCAGAGGGGCAGGTTTACAAGGTCGTAAAATTAGTATATATGCCGAGATACCCACTATCCGCTACACTCACTTGTCGGTCTGCACTCAGGCAGCTTCCCTCAGTTTCATCTACAATGGCTAAAATTCTACTTTCCATCGTTGTAGGTTAGTGATGCTAGAGAAGGAATAATTTTTTCTTTATTTTTATTTTGCACAAATGGTTCACATATTTCGTTTTGATACACTTTTTGTACTAATGATTCGACTCTTCTCATTAACAGCCATGCTAGGAGTGGCCCACGCCCAAGTGGGTTACAATGTCCCAGCTCCCAATGGGCCCGGATACTCATACGGCGCCCCAGACCTCCAGGCCGACGCCTCCAGCTTCAACGTCGCCGCAGCCGAGGACCCCATCGCCGCCCTGGCCGCCAACATCCCCGGCGGAGGCGTCCCTGGCGAGGACTACCCCATCCTGGCCTCCGTCCCCGACACCGGCTTCTCCTGCGAGGAACAGGAATTCCCAGGCTACTACGCTGACACCGCCCCCGAGGCCGGCTGCCAAGTGTTCCACATCTGCCAGTTCGACGGCCGCCAGGACGCCTTCCTGTGCCCCAACGGCACCATCTTCAACCAGCAGTACTTCGTGTGCGACTGGTGGTTCAACGTGGACTGCGCCGCGTCCGAACAGTTCGTCGGCCTCAACGCCGACATCGGGAAGGTCCCCGACAACGCGGCCGCCGCCTCCGACGTCTCCCTCGCCACCTCCTACGGCGCTCCTCAGGCTCAGGCCTCGGCCCAGGTCCCCGTGCAGGCTCCCAACCAGTTCTACGGCGCTCCCAATGGCTTCTAGAATACACAACAAAATTCCAAAGGTCTCAGATCAATGTTTTAATGTCTTAT
>NC_051402.1:19780857-19783357 GCF_015228065.2 Penaeus monodon
AATATATCTAATATAAGGACATTAACAATTCTCTTGTTTCTTCACCATCAGAACACCCCTAACGTAATGAATACCAAGAATGGATATCGCAGAATCACGCTATTTCGTGTTATTTCTTGATGATTATAAGGATGGTTATGATTATTATTCCAGTTATTTGTTATTACGATGAAAAGAATGATGATAACTTTTTACATAGGTAACGCACTACCGATTTTTGTATATATATACATTTATATGCATATGTAAATTTATACATATATACATATGTATGTATATACATATATCTATATAAATGCACACACACACACAAACACACGCACACACACACAATACATACACACATAAATAAATGCATACATATATCTGTGTATCAAACTTTCTATCTATTTATATGTGCATATGTGGTATAGATATGAATATACTTTATATAGCTAGCTAGCTATATATTGATAGACATATGTACAGATACATATATATGTTTATATATGATGTATATATATATATATATATATTATATATATATATATATATATATATATAGACATATATATGTATATATACATATAGTTGCACATATATGTATATATATAAATGAAAAAGGAAAAGAGAAAAGAAAAGAAACACACACACATACATATGTGTATATAAATGTATATACACATAATATGTGTATATACATATGCATACATAATATATACATATATATCTATATATCTAACTTTCTGTCTATCTATTATTATGTGTTATCATTTATTATTATTACTGTTATCATTATGTTTATCATTATCATTATTATTATTATCATTATCATTATATTTATCATATATGTGTATAGATATGAATTACTGTATATAGCTAGCTAGTTAGATATTAACATATCCGTGTTCCCTCCTAAATGAATAAATAAATGCAGTAAAAATATCATTCCTTTAAACTGATTTCGAATAACCATATTTTTACATGTATTTGTACAGTATTTGTGCAGTATTAAAGAGTAATCGATTTTAAATGAATTTTCAAAAGTGTGAAGGCACGTGGCGGGAGTAAATAATAATAATAATAATCAAAATAAATAATCAAAATGAAATAAAGAAAGGTGATAAACAGTCTAGCAAATCAAAAATTCATCTCCCTATATTATATGCATGTTTGTTTATATATCTATATATATATGTATAAATATACATGTATATATATAAATGTATATCTATATATATATATATATATTAATATATATATATATATATATATATATATATACATGCACATATATATATATATATATATATATATATATATATATATATATATATATATATATGTAATTGTATATATATACATACATATGTATATATACACACGCGCACTCACACACACATACACGCACACACACATACACACATACACGCACACACACACCTACACGTACACACACACACACACACACACACACATATATGTATGTATGTATATATGTATTCACATATATATGTATATATATGTATGTATGCAGTAGGTGTATGTATCTGCATTTATATCTACCTGTATATATGTCTAGTTATATGTATATATTGTATTTACATATATTTGTATTTATATGTATATATATTCATATATTTATATTTATACACACACATATCATCATCATTTAACGGTAGATACACACACACACACATGTATGTGCGTATATACACACGCACACATATACATTAAAAAAAAAAAAAAAAAAAAAAAAAAAAAAAAAAAATATATATTATATATATATATATATATATATATATTATATATATATATATATATATATGTAGTGTACATAAAATATATTGTCTCTGCGAACGTGCCAGGTGTATCCTGCACACGTGAACGTGAGTAGAAAAATGTAAACTCGCAGGGCCATGAATGAGCGAGTAGAACTGAGTGACGTCAGTAAGTAACCTTGGCCGTGAAAGTGAGAGGCGAGGGTGGGGGGCAGAGGGGCAGGTTTACAAGGTCGTAAAATTAGTATATATGCCGAGATACCCACTATCCGCTACACTCACTTGTCGGTCTGCACTCAGGCAGCTTCCCTCAGTTTCATCTACAATGGCTAAAATTCTACTTTCCATCGTTGTAGGTTAGTGATGCTAGAGAAGGAATAATTTTTTCTTTATTTTTATTTTTGCCACAAATGGTTCACATATTCGTTTTGATACACTTTTTGTACTAATGATTCGACTCTTCTCATTAACAGCCATGCTAGGAGTGGCCCACGCCCAAGTGGGTTACAATGTCCCAGCTCCAATGGGCCCGGATACTCATACGGCGCCCCAGACCTCCAGGCCGACGCTCCAGCTTCAACGTCGCCGCAGCCGAGGACCCCATCGCCGCCCTGGCCGCCAACATCCCCGGCGGAGGCGTCCCTGGCGAGGACTACCCCATCCTGGCCTCCGTCCCCGACACCGCTTCTCCTGCGAGGAACAGGAATTCCCAGGCTACTACGCTGACACCGCCCCGAGGC
>NC_051402.1:19793094-19798094 GCF_015228065.2 Penaeus monodon
TTCTTTGATTTTTTCTTCCTTTCTTTTTTTCTCTGTTCTTATTGCCTTCACTTCATTCATCTTCTCTTAATTATCCTTTGCCTCTTCCTGTATCCCTTCCATTCATTTTCCTACTTCTCGTCATTTGAAGTATGGATATATTTACTCTTTCTTTCTCACTCGTGTGTCTCTCTCTGTCTCTGTCTCTGTCTCTCTCTCTCTCTCTCTCTCTCTCTCTCTCTCTCTCTCTCTCTCTCTCTCTCTCTCTCTCTCTCTCTCTCTCTCTCTCTCTCTCTCTCTCTCTCTCTCTCTCTTTCTCTCTCTCTCTCTCTCTCGCTCGCTCGCTCATTCATTCCCATGTTCTTGTTCACCCATCCGTTCATTATCCCGTTCATCACTGGTTTACTCCCTCATTCATTTATTCATTATTTATCTTCCATTCATTCATTCTTTTTTCATTCACATTCATTCTTTTCTCTCTCATATTTCTTCTCCTTTTTCCGATGAAAATCAATATGTAATAAACTTTTTCTCCATGAATCATTTATCACTGTCTTGCCCAAGGTAACTGCTATCGGGTAGAACAGAATGGAGAAAATATATTACATATGCAGTCAGTTAATTAGTGATCATAATTGATTGTTAATATAATAAGATTAATTTAATGGAAATGGAAACGGAATAATTAAATAGAAATGGCTTGGTGACGAAGAGGGACACCAAAGCTATTTTCAATAGTACGTTTTAACAACCTATCATTATAAGTGTAAGAGACGTCACTGCCTTGACCATTAAGAAAAATATCACTAAGAGAAAAAGAAAGAAAAGAAATTCAAGTGTTCGCAGCACTTGCTTGCGTTAGTAGTTTGAGAAAGTTTTTTTTATAGTAGAATCCGTTTTCGTCGGCAGCGATTCCCAGGGGCAGGAATGACTCATTGATTACTCCTTAGTGAAAGAGATTGAGTATATGCACACACACACACACACACACACACACACACACACACACACACACACACACACAACACACACACACACACACACCACACCACACACACACACACACACACACACACACACACACACACACAATAACGACATTCATTATACTATTATAATAACAATAATAATAATATACTCACATACATCTATTTCGCCTCGTATGTTCTGGCAGAATAGAATGCGGGCCAAAATATCTGGATCTCATACTGATAATTTCTTACTTTGACCAATACTGCCCAAAAATGGTAAACTGCAGTACCTTCAAATACGTGAAAGCGAGAGAAACGACAATAAAGCTTTTATCATTACACCTCAATATAGTGTCATTCCGTATAATAGTACTTGATACAAACTAGTACTTAATTCTAGGCTAAGTAAAATGGTATTGAAGTTATTGCGAAATTATTCCAATTATGGCAATTAAGTAGGGTCTGCAGTTTTTGTTTTCACTACATGAAACAGTGAAAACTCAATGCCCTCGAACTAGACGGTAATCATGTTCCGCAGCCTGGTGTTCACGTCAAGCTTCCAACACTGATGTGCTAACTGGGTATTTTTGCATGGCCGAACATCATGGTCGGTCATTTGAACCACAGCCACCTTTCCTTCATTTGATTTCTGTATAACGTCACAGAAATCAGGAAAATCGTACACATTTCCACCAGACCGTCTTATCATCACAGATTCCACTCCAAGGTGGAACGAGTCTGCTAGCATAAACGTTCGAAGAATATGCCTGTCATGACCTAAGAGATTATAATACTCTTCATCAATAGCACCATAGAAGGAAACAAACGCCAGTTCTTGTTTTGGGCCGCGTAGTTATCCAGCCACATGATGAAATGCTTCATGTCACGTCCCTCTTGGGTAGCGTAGGCACACACGATGTTATTTTTTGCCATCCTCTTAGCAATGCTGTTGTGCTATACAACAGAGATCGTGTTACCAAAAGTGTTCACAACAGAATGATATTTGAGCACCCATGTGGACACGGCCTAAGATTGCAGTAACTGTACACATTGCCTAGCTGATACATGCTGCAGTAAGTGGGTCCACCATTTAGATCACAACTCAAGACTGCAGTAAATGGTTGACTGTATTATCTTGCTTAAAATATGCAGGTACTGCATTTTGGCATACCCTATATATTCACAGAAATCCTTAAGTATTGGCTCTGAGTCATCATGTGTGTAATAGACGACATATCTCAGTTTTGTAGAAATTTGCAGAGAATGCACTCTACCCTCTTAGGGGAGAATATATATATATATATATATATATATATATATATATATATATATATATATATATATATATATATACATTATATATATATAGGTGTGTGTGTGTGTGTGTGTGTGTGTGTGTGTGTGTGTGTGTGTGTGTGTGTGTGTGTGTGTGTGTTGAATATGTGTGTATATATATATATATATATATATATATATATATATATATATATATATATATATATATATATATACATATATATACATACATATACACATACAGGTGATCTTCAATAGAGAGTCTTCCACATTTATACTGTAAATCATCTTTGAATATATAGGGAAACCAAGAAAACAACAAACTATTTGTCAATCCAGAAAAAAAAAAATTATCATGTCATCTTTTTCAATTGAGCTAAATGTCATTCTGTGACTCTGGTGCTTAGACGCTTCGAGCTTTTTGCTTTGAAATGGTGGACTTGAGATTTTCTTTGCAAAATTAATAACTCTGCCTTTAATGCTGCATATCTCCTTTAACTGCTGCAGTTCTCTTCAAGCTTCATCTGTTTGAGTAGATTTATTTACAAGAAATTCAGCCTCCTCAGCATCCAAGATAGAGAAAGAAGTCTTTGCTGTCTCAGAAGAAACTCTGTTGGTTGAAGGTTCTACTTTGGTTAATCGTCTCTCCTGGTCCCTTTTGTATCTTGTCAATTTTTGATGCGACTTATAGTCATCAATTTTCTTAAAGTTAAAAACTGAGGGTACATAGACAGGGTGAGGTGGATCCAAAGGCTTTTTACCTGAAATGAATGTTTAAGAAACTGTGGGCTCATTATTTTTTTATAATCAAGGGACTTTTGCTATTAGCAGCTTTAGCTTTCCCAGGTCAATCAAATATGTTTTAATGCTATACAGTAAAAAGAAGCTTTTGGTGGTAAAATGACCACAAAAATTTAACAAGCTACCTACCAACCCCTGACTCTTTTTTTTTATTGTAAACTCCAAGGCAAATACAAAGGCAAATTGAACTACACATACAGTCCTACACTACCTATGCGTGTTACGACCATAATTACAAAATATTTTCGTCTCCAAAATTATTAAGAACAATAATAATGATAATAGCCAAAATATGATGACAATAAAAACAATGATACTAATAAAAATGGTAATGATAATAATAATGATAGTGATAATTAAAATAAAGAGTTATAATTACAAAACTAGTAGCAAACATAAGAACAACTATAATATCTCTATTATCTATTATGTCTTCCTTTGTACACAACACTCTCTATCTTACCATTTTGCTTTTGAATTTCTATCTATGCATTTGTTCTACTTCTTCCGTTACACCCTTAATTTATTTTCACTCTTTTTATCCATCTTTCTTTTAATATTCTACTCGATGTGTCCAAGGTCTGAAGCTGTCTGGCAGTTGCATCTGGATTCATGCAATGTCTCACTGTCATTAATCTCTGAACCGGTGCCTTTGTTGATATCACCAACGAGATCAATTGCACGAAAGAATTCGCTAATGAAAATTGATTTGTTTTTATGAGTCTATCATCACTTATTCTATAACGTTTATTTACTCGTATATTTATTTTTTTTAGGTTTATTTATCTTTGTCAGTTCACCAATTCACTTGTCTTTTTGTTGTCAATCTGCATTTACTTCTTATATGCATATGCATACACAAAAGAAGCACGCACGAGCACTCATACGCAGACGTAGAAACGCACGCACTCAGACACACACATGCACACGCACCTACGTACAAACAAACACACACACACACATGCGCGCGCACATACGTACACACACGTACGTACGAACACACACAAGCGCACGCATGCACGCACGCACACACACACACACACACACATTTTGCCCGTTATGAACCAACGTCATAGCGCTATAATATTTAAAATCATAAAAATCGAAATGCTTGAAGCTTTAATCATCGCATCATCTTTTTTTGAACTTGTAAGTCAATCTTTATCCGATATTTATTTCACCCTATTCTTAACATCATCACGTACGCGTAGTAATAAAGTTCGTTTTTTGATGATCAAGGAAACGGACAGGTTCGACATGCTGCTGGCAACTTCATTCATAATCATGGTGGTGAAGAAGAGAAACGAACACAAATACTAATGCCATAACTACCATTGTTATTCCTCCTGGTTGTACTAGTTAAATAACATCACAGTATCATTACTACTGTTACTAATATTATTAATACTGGTATCGCATACTCTTACACTTATTTTTTTTTTTACACTACTGTACAGTGGTAATAGCATTATACCCATACATACATATTCTTTATTAGAATAACCTCCTTAGCCTTTTAATTTTTACATATACGATATCTAATAATTTATTCTAGATCACGCATGTGACATATTACCCTACGATTCAGATAATTATCTTTTTATCGGGAATATTAAACATTGTGCCTGGTATAAAGTCGAAGAACTAAACAAATGAACAAACAAAATAACATCCGAAAAGGAGAAGGCTCAGGATAGAAACGTTGCGGCCTTTTAAATAGGCTGTATGGCAATTTTGTTATGATTTTTTTAAAATTACATTTTTCTTTTTTTCTTTCTCTGACATGACCTAATAAACCACATGTAGAAAGACGGCTTTGGTACCACATTCTTGCTGGCGTTACGATAACTAATGATGAAAAAGTACGTGATGTATGTTTAAGACTCTTGAATAGTTTGCTTTTCTTCTCTTCCTTCATATTTTTAACGTTGTTACTTTGATGAAACGAAGGCT
>NC_051402.1:19828094-19830594 GCF_015228065.2 Penaeus monodon
GTGAGACAAAAAAATATTTATAAATGATTGACGTTTGTATATCTGGAAGATGAATGGTCTCTTTGTCTCTTTAAAATTTTGACTATTTGTATTCACGTGTTTACTGGTAACCGAGTCCTGAATCGTGGGTTTGTATGAGTGTCTTTTACACCCATTTGAATACATTTTTCTATGTAGGTCTCGCCGCGTTCCTTTACTATAAACATTTTTATCAGGTAATGCCTTTTGTATTAGATGTAATTTCGCCCTGTATCAAAGTATCAACAACGTGGGCTTCGCACGTATATGCTGACACAGACATACACACACGCACCAGCTCGAAAATGAAATCATGCATACATATACATACATTCATTTCTGCCTTTACAAAATTTCCAAATATGCAAATTTTACAATTAGCACAAGTGAAATATGTAAACCAGAAGCTGCTTTAATGACTAGCGGTTCCGGTAATAACAAGACAATTGTGGAAATGACTGATACAGATAACAGTGATATCACTGACAAATAACCTAGTAGTCGCAGCAGCAATCATAAAAGAAAACGATTTCTGCATTGCATATATCATGATTACATTCTACAGCATATATTATACACACACAGATATACATACACAAAGAAACTCACACTCACATAGATAGATAGACCGATATAGCTATTGACAAAGATACAGATAGACGGATATTAGGCTCTGTAAGATAAAAAAAAAAAAAAAAAAAAAAAAAAAAGATCTGTAAAAAGCGTCATAAATTAATGATGACTTCAGGCAAAAGAAAAAGAGCGATGAAGAAAAAAAAAATATATATATATATATACATATAATATATATATATATATATATATATATATATATATATATATATATATTTTTTTTTTTTTTTTTTTTTTTTTTTTTTTTTTTTTTTTTTTTTTTTTTTTTTTTTTTTTCTTTTTCTTTTTTTTTTTGAATATACCATAATGAAGCATAATCATAACCTACAGTACAGTTAAGTAATGGGATTAAACACCTTATTCATTCATATAAATTGAATAGTCTGTGGACCCATTAGATTTGCTGAAAAGAAATTTATGGTGCTAAGTATGGCGGTGGAATTGGTGATATGAAATGTTGATGATAATGGTGATGGTGATTATGATGATAATAATGATGATGATGATAATGTTAACAACAGTTGGAAATAATTATATCAGGGATAATGATAATGATGATGATATGATGATGATGATGATGATAATGATAATGATAATGATGATGATGATGATGATGATGATGATGATGATGATGATGATGATGATGGTGATGATGATGATGATGATGAAGAGGAGAAGAAGGAGGTGGAAGTGAAGTAGGTGGTTAGGGAGGAGGAAGAAGAGGAGGAGGAGGAGGAAGAAGAGGAGGAGGAGGAGGAAGATGATGAAATGGAGGAGGAGGAGGAGGAAAAGAAGAAGCTAGTTATGGAGGAGGACGAAGAAGAGAAAGAAGAAGAAAATGAAAAAGAAGAAGAGGAGGAAGATAAGAAACTGGTTAGGGAGGAGAAGTACGAGGAGGAGGAAGAGGAGAAGGAAGAGGATGAAAGGGAAGAAGAGGAGAAGGAGGAAGAGGCAGTGGATGAAGGCCGGACGCCCCAGATCCACCTGCGAAAGGCTTTGAGTCTGACTGGAAGGCTGACTGATTCTCACGGTCACGTTAATTTTTTTCTTCTCTCTCTCTCTCTGTCTCTCCTTCTCTTTTCTCTTATTTTTTTGTAGATCACGACTGGATTGCTTTTTTGTGCAGGCTCTTGTATTTCTGTCTCTGCCTGTCCGTTTGTCTGTCTGTCTTCTTTTCCGATAATATGTGTGTTTGTGTGTTTGTGCGTGTGTGTGTGTGTGTGTGTGTGTGTGTGTGTGTGTGTGTGTGTGTGTGTGTGTGTATGTGTGTATCTGTGTGTGTGTATGCGCATGTTTATGTGCGTGTGTACGTACATGCGTACCCCCAATCCATTCCGCACATAATATCCGCATGCTGTTTACACTTAATAATCACAGCCAAACTCCCGCGCGTTAAGCAACAAGCCACACAAATGCTCGTAATGAAATGAGAGATGGGGCGAGACAGCGGCCCCATTTCCCCGTCCTGTTGTCACGTGAGGAGAGAACGCGCTTTCGGCCATGAAAGGCGCCTCGGCTGTCCTCGCTCCGATCTTTCGGACTCTTGGCTTAACTGCCTCTTCTTTTATTTCTAAATATCTTTCTTCTACTTCTATTTCTAAATCTTCTACTTCTATTTCTAAATCTTCTACTTCTATTTCTTAATCTTTTCATATTCACCTTCTCCTCCTCATCTTCCCCCTTATTATTATTATTATTATTATATATATATTTTATTATTATTATTATTATTATTATTATTATTATTATTATTATTATTATTATTATTATTTTATTATTAATCATCATCATTATCATTATCATTATTGCTATTCCCCTTCCCCTTCTCTTTCTTCTTCTTCCTCTTTTT
>NC_051402.1:19838094-19840594 GCF_015228065.2 Penaeus monodon
GAGAAAGAGAACTGGGGTAGGGAGAAAGAGAATGGAGTTGGGAGTAAGAAAATGGGGTAGGGAGTAAGAAACAGGATGTAGGGAGAAAGAAAAAGGAGAAAAGGAGTTAGACGAAGGGGGTGAGAAAAAGTGAGTAGGGAGTAAGAGATGGGAGGCAGGGCAGGGGGGCAGGGGTCGCGGAAGGGAAGCGGGAAAGGGGGGAGGGGGTGGAAAAGATATCACGCAAGAAAATCGAAAGAAAACGGGAAATCTCACCTTTAGTTTTCTGCTTGTTTGATAGATGGCGCTGGGATTTTAATTTGTTTTATTTCAAAGACGTTAATATATTTCTTGCTTGTTTGGCGGAAGCATGGCTGTCTTTGATGAGATAATGAATATTTTACGGCCTTCTTTAGAGATTCGCTGATCATTCTATTGCTTAATTTAGATTTGGAAGTTAACCGTTTGAATCTTTTTATAACGACATTAAATAATATGATGTTCGTTTCGAAAATAACTATTTGGCTTAGAAACGGCTTAGAAATAATATATTAAAGATTACTGACGATGAGATCTGTGATTCATTTTTTATGATCGATTGCCGTAGTGTGTTTCTTACACATATTTACGTGTTACTTGACAACCAACTCGGGTGTATTATGCCCCGCTGGAGAGGTAAACCAGAAGGCGATGACGTAATGTTCAAAAGAATGGTATCCCTGACGCCCTGCGATAGATGGGACGATATCCTAGCGAAAAGAGCGGCTTCGAAAGGCGCCCTAAAGGCAACAGAGACGAGTCCGAGAGGACTACCTGGAGACACTAGGGTTCCTTCGGGAAATACAGATCTCCCGGAGGCGACGTCAGAGGAGGTAAGGCGAGGACGAAGAGAGGCGACCAAAGGGTTCTCTGCAGCTCTCGCGAATGACGGGATCAGCAGGGTCGCATTCGTTGCCATGTTCGGAAGAGCAACGGACTCAGAGGGAGGCAAGGGCGTCGTCGTCACCGGTGGGAAGTAGATTTTGTGATTTGGCAGGCGACGAGAAGGACTTTGCGGTCGTTTAATTTTAGTTTCTTCGGGATCTAAAGGCGCCCGGGACTCTGTCGTGACGCGTTGCATTGGAATGAGGATGCCTGGCGGCTTCCAGGGGGGAGGAGCAGATCCACGCCCGAGGAAATGTGAGTGACGAGAGGATCCAGGCACTGGCGAAGGCTTAGGGGAAGGAGAATCCGACGAACTTGCGGTCGAGGACGCTGCCTGCGGCTTGGGACGAGGTCTCTTGTGACGGCCGACGAAGGGGGCAGAGGTAACCGAGAGGAAAGGGTCTGCCGGCGAAGGCGCGGGAAGCGGGACGAAAGGGGAGTTTGCAGCAGTAGGTAGGAGCTCTGAATGGGCGTGGAGGGAGGGAGAGCGACCATGCAGGAAAGGAGGAAGGAGGCGAAGGGGAGGGGAGATGGCTGGAATGGGCGGGGCGAAGGGGCTGTAGGAGAGAGAGGAATGGCTGGAGTGACTAGCGGGAAGGGTGGTAGTCTGGGGTGGCGCTGGACGAGATGTGTGGACTCGTTTGGGTTCCCCTGGCGAGCGGGGAGGCGGCCAACCCTTTAAAACCGAGAAGGGGAACCGTAAGATCTGGAAGGGGCTGGCGGAGCGCCGTAGGATGCTGCAAGGGAGACGTCGGAGGCGGCGGCCGCGTTGTCGGGGACCTTCCCGATGTCGGCGTTGAGGCTGAAGAACTGTTCGGACGCAGCGCAGTCCACGTTGAACCACCAGTCGCACACGAAGTACTGCTGGTTGAAGAGGGTGCCGTTGGGGCACAGGAAGGCGTCCTGGCGGCCGTCGAACTGGCAGATGTGGAACACTTGGCAGCCGGCCTCGGGGGCGGTGTCAGCATAGTAGCCTGGGAACTGCTGTTCCTCGCAGGAGAAGCCGGTGTCGGGGACGGAGGCCAGGATGGGGTAGTCCTCGCCAGGGACGCCTCCGCCAGGGATGTTGGCGGCCAGGGCGGCGATGGGGTCCTGTTCCTGCTGGTTGTTGATATTGGACGCGGAGGCCCTTAAGTCCGGCGCTCCGTATGAGTATCCTGAGGAAGGAGGCGGTGGGGCAGGGTCGCCGTAGCCCTGCTGAGGCTCAGCAAGGGCGGCACCGCTGACGGCTGGAACCCAAAGGACCAAAGATTGTGATAAGAAAACGCCCAACTATCTAGGTTAGTGGTCATGAATCTCCTCAGTGAAGTCTTATAATCCTGTATGCTGAATGTCCATGCTTTTGATATTTACTGAAGAGAGTTTATACGTTTAAGATTTACGCAATTGAAGCAGGTCTTACATCTGATTTTGAATCTTCTCAATATGAAAACGGTTAACTAATGCACGATCAAATATTACATGCTTAACTTAGTACACAGATGTCCTACAAAACACTTCTTAATATTTGTATAATGCAAGTATTACTTGAAAAAAGAAAAAGAAAAGAAAAAAAACAATCTAACCTCTGACCCTAAAACACACACACACACACATA
>NC_051402.1:19845594-19848094 GCF_015228065.2 Penaeus monodon
CTCCTCCTTTTCCTCCCTCCCCCAACTCCATGCTCCCCCTCTTTCCTCCTCCCTTCCCCTCCTTGGGTCTCTCCCCTCCTTATCCCCCCCCCCCCCCCCCCCCCCACCTCCTACCCAATTTACTCTCTCACCCCCTTTGATTCTCACTCTGGGCGAACAATGGGGGTTATGAGGCACGAGTCCCCCCCCTCCTCTCCTGCTCCCCTCAGGCGCTGTGAAGTCTTTCCCGCCTCGGATCTTTTTTTCTTTTTTCTTTTTTGCATGGGCATATACATATAGATACAGATAAAGATATGTGTGTGTGAGTGTGTGTGTGTGTGTGTGTGTGTGTGTCTGTGTCTGTGTGTGCAGATATGTGTATATTTGTGTACATACATGTGTATATTTGTGTATACTTACGTATATCTATGAATATATATGTATATATATATGTATATATATACATATATATTCACACGTGTGTTTCTATATTAAATATATATATATATATATATATATATTATATATATATATATATATATATATATTGTTGTGTGTGTGTGTGTGTGTGTGTGTGTGTGTGTGTGTGTGTTTGTGTGCGTGTGTATAAATACGTATATATATATGCATACATATGTATTTATATACATATATGTGTATATCTATAAATAAATAAATAAATATATATATATATATATATATATATATATATATATATATATATATATATATATATATATGTATATGTATACGCGTATATAGATATCTAGAAATAGATATATAGACACACTCATTTATATATGTGTGTGTATGTGTGTCTGTTTATACATATATGTATATATATTTATATATGTATATATATATATATATATATATATATATATATATATATATATAATATGTAGAGCGTCGGACTCAAGACTGTCACGACGGCAATCTGAGTTCGAGGGTTCGAGTCACCGGCCGGCGCGTTGTTCCCTTGGGCAAGGAACTTCACCTCGATTGCCCTCCTAATAAACGACATATCGCCTTGAGAAGTCAAACGCAAGTGTCGTAGGGGAAGTCACCGCCGTTGCACAAACCGCGGTTGATTAGGAAGGGCATCCAATCAGGCAAGGGTGGCACTGCCATATAACCTCTCAGTAGTGAATTGAGAGAGGCCTATGTCCTGCATTGGAATGAATGGCTGTTGAAAAAAAAAAAATATATATATATATATATATTTATTAAACACACACACACACACACACACACACACACACACACACACACACACACACACACACATATATATATATATATATATATATATATATATATATATATATATATATATATATATACATATATACATACATATATATAATATATATATATAATATATATATATATAGATATCTCTATATATATATATATATATATTATATATATAAATGAATGAAGAGAGAGAGAGAGAGAGAGAGAGAGAGAGAGAGAGAGAGAAAGAGAGAGAGAGAGAGAGAGAAGAGGGGAGAGGGAGGTAGAGAGAAAGAGAAAGGGAGAGCTGAGGGAGAGGGAGAGGGAGGGGTGAAAGAGAGAGAGAATATATATATATATATATATATATATAAACTTTTACTTAATTTCCACCATTTTGTTAGTTTTTTCATTTTCTTTGCATTTTTTTTACCGTTTTCCGTTAGTCAGTGCCCGCTCATTACTACGAATTAAATCCTACTAATAATCATTATTACCAGAGCAATAACAATAATAATAACGATAAGAACAATAACAACAGGTAAATGGACAATAATTAAAGTAATGATGGCATTAATGAGTACGATAATGATGACAGTAATATCAATGCCAATAATCATTATTGTTATCTAATATAATGAACATTAGTGTTCCTCAATAAAATTAAATGAATATAAGGATAGACTTAAAAACTTTTGTAAACACTATAGTTTATTCTGTACATGGGACTACAGGTTTCAAAAAATAAACTATATGATTTTTATAACAAATATTGCTATATTTCTTACATTAGCATGTGTTAAATGAGTAATATACTTCATCAATTTACAATTTCTAAGTTCGAGTTTTACCAATTGATATGTATAAATATACATATATATATATATATATATTTTTTTTTTATTCTATTTCTATTCATCCATTTATTTCCTCAATAAAATATCCCTATATCTCTTCAATTATCAATTCCATCGATACAATATTCACACATCAGTTAATTCAGCTGCATTTCTTCCTACTCTTTCACAAAATTACTCCTTCGGTTCAAAAGGCTTTCCCGGTTTCTCAACAGGGCCTCCCTTCGCCGTCCAATCCAGGAAGGACCCGCGATACAGTCTGTTGCGAAGGAGAGGAAAGTTCGGAGTCAGTCTTAGGTGATTTGCAGTGGGCGCGTGTGCGGAGGGGGGGGGGGTGAAATGCTTTTTAAGTATAGTGTTACTGGTCTGTGGTTGATGATGATGATAATAGCAGTAATGATAATAATAACAAAAATGATAATAACACT